>NW_022196896.1:94325390-94372477 GCF_008632895.1 Mastomys coucha | reverse complement strand
GTATCCAGATGTTAGAAGAAGGTGCGCAGTTCAGAGCTGATGTTCCACCCTTTTGCAGGACATCTCGATTTTTCATAGGTGCGAGGGTGCAAGCTCCAGTCCTCGTGCATGTGCAGCACGGGCCCTTACCTGTTGATGTTTCTCTCCAGTCCAGTTTTATTCCATGGTACTTACCCATGTTACATACAAAGGACCGTCTTAAGATGCATACCTTTAGAGGTCCTTGACTTTCCTTTCTGGAATGTGATCTTTTCATGTCATGTACCATTCAGCCATCTTTCCACTTCCATGATCTCAACTCTTCCCTGTGTTCCTTTTTAAAGGAGTTGCTCCCTACAATCGTGGCTCAAAACCTTTTTTTTTCCACCTTGTGGAAAACATTTCTGACTTCCTATAAAATAAAAACAGTAAGGTCTAGACTCAAAGAAAAAATTAAAGTGTCAGTCCCTCCTCCTACAGTGAACATGTGAAGAAACATGTCTCTCCTTTGAATTTTTTCTTGAAATTCTCCTCAAATTTAAATTATCGCTCATACTTTGCCCATTAGATCTTTTTCAGTTAGAAATATCAGCTAACTCCTTCCTCCCATTCCCATTGCATTAGTGGCATTGATTGAGATTCTGACTATACCTGTGAGCTAGTAACCATTCCATCTATTTGATTTATTATTCACGACATTGACTAACTGTTCCCCATGCCAAAATAGCCAACCTGGCTCCACCTTAACTAGTCTCCATGTGAGAAAGAGATTTCAGATACAAATCCAGCAATGTAACAGTTTCCATTTTCAAGCATACCTTTTGTTTTTCAGGGTAGCCTTTCAAATTTTTGTGCTTTTATATTTTGATACTAGTACATAATGTACATTATGCACATCTGTCTTTATTTTTCTACCTACTTTTTCTCAGTCCTCATCCTGATGGCCCTCTCTCCTTCTAAATAGTTACAATTTTTCTGTGTCGTGTGTGTGTGTGATTTTATATAGTTAATGTTCAGTAAACACAGGTGAGAGAAAAATTAAAATACTTGTTTGCTGAAGTTAGCTAAATTGTTTCATAAGTTAACTTCCAGTTGCACAGATTTTCCTGAAAATTATTCAATTTTGTTCCCTCTGATTGAAATAAAAATTTTCATTATGTATCTTTACCACATTTTTTCAGCCATCTTTCTGAAGCGAAAACCTAGAGACAGGCATGGCATTTTTCAAACTATCCAATGACTCTCCTTTGTCCACTAAGTTAAGTCCCTCCAAATCTGTCTCCTGAGATTCCTCCATTGTCTTTCTCCTCTCCTTGGGCCTGCCATAACACGCTCCGTCTGTTCAGATGGGTCTTTTAGAGAGTATACCTTGCTTTCACACTATGCCTCTGCTTCTCCTACTGGACTCCCTAACACTCACTGATACACCAGCTGTAACTCAGTATTTCTAACTACAGCTTGCCGTCTCTCTCCACATGTTGACCATGACCTACTAAAATGACATTCTGGTGTCCATCCTCCATATTATACTATACTGTACCCGTCTGTTCATGCATCTGTCATCTTCAAACTGTGAGCTCGATGGAAATAAGTGGAAAAGCATCGAATTCATCTCATTCATTTCTCTCTGCAGCTTCTTAAAGGCTACAAGCACTTTAGTTGGCTCATCACACAGGCTTATTGAATGAATGAAGATATTTCATTATTCACACGCTCTCCTCAAACAGAATCTCATTCACTGTTGAAAGTTTTCTTTTCTTTTTCTTTTCCTTTTTTTTTTTTATCTTCCAAGGATCATTATAAAGATTATACGCAAAGTGCAGCTTTTCAAACTCTCACTTGGATATAAGTAGGCAGTTAATTTTACAAAATGGCAGTACTGTAATAAAAATAGCATTTTGAAGGTGATAACACAGGAACACATAAAAAAATAGTGATTTAGAACAGAATAAAAGAAAACTATATGAGACAAGTTTAGGGATTATTTTTTTTTAGTAGTTTGTTTTCCAATTTCAATTGTTTGCTTAGATCTAATGTATGATACCTGGCCAGTAATGTGTGCTCGTGCTGCTCCTCTTTATTTTATGGAATTTTGTGACTATTTTTGTAGGTTAAGATTTACTTGTCCTGCTCAAAGCTGACCCTCAATAAAAAACAAACAAACAAACAAAACCACTGCAAATAGCAAAGTGATTTTCTACCTAGTAGAACATCTGTAAGAGAATATATGATGAACGGAAGAGGTGGTGACTTGTAGTTATCATAGGAATTCTGTTAGCTCGCTAACATCTGGAGTCAGTTACAGAAGGTGTCTATGGGCTAGCCACATCTGTGGGTGCCTTCAGCTACTTCTTCATACTTTAAACCTGAGAGTTTGGGAAAACATGCATATTTTATAGTACCAAACAAATTAAGCAGCTCTATAAATCACATCACTAGGTGGTGTTTATCTCTGAAGGCAAAGAAATAGAGAAATTAAAAAAAATTTCAACTTGTATAGATTGGAAAATACAAGAAATATTTCCTTTAGGGCTCAAAATGAAATTCTAAGAACTATATATTAGAATTCTGTGTAGTTAAATAAAACCAGCAAATACTCATCTTGTTAGAATCCTTGGATACCTCTGTATAAGTTTATTCATTTATTACAGAGTATTTGATTTTGAGTTCAAAATTACAACAGTTTTTAGAAGTTTCTGTTTACAGATCATATTCTTGGTACTTAAGAGTGGCCAAGACCTATTGCAGGAGGCCAAATCAATTCATTTGATTTTTAAATAAATCCGTGTTTAATGACAAAAAAATAATTCAAAGAGATTCATAACCAAGGATTGAAATAATCTGATTATAAAAATTATTCATGGGAATTGCATTAAAATATATTAACTTATTTTCTGCCAAGATCCTCTTTAATGAGCAGCAAGCATAAGGCTATTCTGTTACAATTAATTGTTCATTGCCTTTTCATTGATTTTTTTTTGATTTTACACAAACCCAATGGTGTTTTAAGAGAAATAATATACATGAAAATAGCCATAGTCATATCAAGAAATTAACATATCTGTGCATAGATATGAAAGTTTTAAGTAAATTGAAGGTTTCAGAAATGACCAACGCATGTACAAGTTATCCACTGGAGCAGGTAAGCTTTTCATTATTATCTCCGTGTTTTCTGGCATTTGATTTGACTGGTAATTTCAATTCACTTCTGTGTTCCTGCCAAGAAGTCATTTCCCTCTGTTTCTAAAAGTACACTGTTCCAGAAACTGCCTAATGATACAAACAAGAATGTGGCATATCCAGTATTCGTCTCGTTATCTCCATGTTTCTTTTCTTTTTTCTTGATAACTGATTTCTCTTTCCTTGTCTTTCTTTTGAATTGGCATCTCTGCAGGTGCATAGGCTCAAGTATTGAAGACTGCATCGGCCTGATGGATAGGTACTTGGTGTGCTTGCTTCCCATGTTCTTCCTCCAAGGCTCCATGCGTGAGCACTGGTGCATGTGTGTGCATGCCACTGTGGATGGAGAATGATGTTTTCTGTTCTGCAATTGCTTGCAGGTGTAACGGTCCCACTAGTCATGACTGCATTTACTACCCATGGACGGGCCATTCCACTTTACCACAACATGCTAGGTAACATCAACCATGGTTCCATTTTATCACTCAAATTCTTTCTTAGTTACCACGGATTAAATTAGTAACCAGTTGGGCTAATGTTTTAATGGACTAAATGAGAACTTTTGATTCAGTTCTTGATTTTACCTTCATTCATTGTAATTTCAGAACTCTACTTAGTAATACCATTGATTTTAAATTTTGTTCGTTTAAAAAAATATTAGACATCATCCTCGAACTCGAATAGAGTATTCTTAAGTTTATAAATAATTTTAAAAAATCAAAATCTTTCAAGGAGAATTTTGAAAGTATTGATTGATGCTTATATGATGTTTACTATATAATTTAAATTTAATTTATGATTTTGTATTATTTGAAATAACTAGTATATGTTCAGATAGAAAAATTAATCAAGAATCAATGCAATATGAAAATATTTTGTACAGGTTAAAGCACACATTAGAATTACAAGAACATAATATATGATCCATATTTACACAAAATTTTCAACACAAATATTTACGGTAGCCTTAATCATAATCAACAAAATTTAGAAGCAAGGTAGGCTTTTGAGTTGTCAAATACCCATGCTCTGCAATATGCCGGAGTAATAAAAAGGAAGAAATTGATGCTACACACACCATAGATGGATCCTGAATTCACTATGCTAAATGAAAGAAGCCAGACTGTTAAAAACACATACTACTTGATTTTCTTTTTATATCAAACTCTGAAAAAAATGAAACTACAAGGACAGAAAATCATCCAGGGTTGCCTAAAGCTTGACTTCTGGGGGTAAAGTTCACTATTGAATGGTAAGAAGGAAATTGACAGATAATAGAACAATTTATACTGTGATTGTGGTATTGTTTATATAAATAAAGCAATTAGCACAGACCATAAGCTATGTATTTTATTATAAACTATATAAATTTTGTGTTATTGTTTATACATAAAGAAATATGACTTTTAATGTCTGTATGAAGCATTTTAACTAGGAAAGCAGTAACTGCAATGCAATATTACATTAGAAATAACACTAATTTTATGAAACAAATTGGATCTTTTTACAAGAAAGACAGTTGTGCTAAAGTAAAGGCAAGTGTGAATTTTAAATGATGTACTGTTTTTATTATAATTTTGTGTTGTTATATGACAATGGAACATTTGTGAAGCATAACCAGTAGATTAAAAAAAATCACAAAAGCAATAGATTCCAGCAGCTGCCTTTATCAGTGGTGGCCATTATGCTTAATTCTAACACCTAAGACTGTGTGAGCAGTGTTTCCATCTTACCTTATCAATCATAATATAGTATTGTTTTATGCATCTGGCTACTTTCACTAAATATTACATGTATGAGATTCATCTATGTCACCAAATCCATTCATAGCTTTTCCATTTATATGTTTTTAATTGCTATTAAGTTTTAAAGTTGTCAAATAAGTGATGTGTCATCTTCATAAATTGTTTGTCCATAAGTAAATAATCATGAGGAGTTCTAAGGTAAATTATTTGGTTAGAGTAGATTCATTCATACAACAGTGGCACATTGATACTTGGGCTTGAACAAACCAGCTAACACAGTTGTCTAGAACTACCTTAAAACTGTAGGAAAATTTAAGAAACATAGCAAATGAGAAAGAAAAAAAGTAAGTGAGAATAAGAGAGAAATCCAAAGTCCTGCATAGTCTTCTGAGATTCATCTTGGATTCCTGCCATTCTCATGAAATTATCTTTCTTCTTTCAGACATTGATTGGATCACTGAACTATCATTTTGAAAAATGATTTTGCATTTATTTTGAAGATTTTACTTATAATTATTCTAATATTTTAATGAGAAAGTATTCCACATGGT
This sequence comes from Mastomys coucha, assembly GCF_008632895.1. Classification (NCBI taxonomy): domain Eukaryota; kingdom Metazoa; phylum Chordata; class Mammalia; order Rodentia; family Muridae; genus Mastomys; species Mastomys coucha. The sequence continues at coordinate 94,367,022 of NW_022196896.1, read as the reverse complement.
GGTTAATTATGCTCCCTTTAAAATCAGATATTCAAGTTTTGAATCAAACTCTGAGCCTTTATAGATGTGTGACTTTAAGGTACTTCAATTATCTGAGCTTCCCTCTTTCATGTGCAAAAAGACGTCATTTATGTAGTTCCCAAACAGTTCTGAGGATGGCTTGTTTGCTTAGTAACAGTAACCATTCTTTCTTTCTATATTTTTCTATAAAACAATATTATTTTTCTGTGTAACAAGGATTCTCCGACCTCAGGAATGTGAAACCATGCTCCTCAAGGAAAGAAGAGACTTTCAAAGTCACTCAGAGGGAATTGATTCCTGCTGGTGTCTTCCTGATAGCCTTTGTGAAAGGGAGTCTTTTCTTTCACTTTGCCTTGAGGATCAGGGAGAAGGTAGTATAGATGACATTTGGTCATGGGGCTGATCTGTAGAGTGATAGATCACTTGAAGTTCAAATGTCAATCTTATGCAGTGCCTGGATTCCCAGGAGATAGTCCATAATTTCAGACTAAAACAATTAATTAACAGTGTCATCAGTAAATATCCATGGCTAAAAATAGTGATTGGACAGTAAAGTGGGATTCGTTATTTCTAAGAAAAGACACCTACAGCCCCACTGCCCAGGTAAAGAGCAAAATTTCTTGATTGTGAAAGCATAGGTTCAAATATGGGTTCTATCTTACTTCTTTGTCCACAAAATTATATGATAGTGTAAAATTAGTTTGAACTTTTAAAGAAACAACACATAGATAACATGAATAGTCATTGGCTGCAGTTGTAATTGTTACTCAAATATTGCCATCTCAGAAAAATTTTATTATATGGCACTCTGTTCATAGTATGCATATATATTTATATACATACTATGTACAATATATATGCATAATATGTATATGTATATACATATATATGTGTGTGTATATATATATATATATATATGCATGCACAGAACAATGTACTGAAATTTCTCAGATTTTAATGATTTATATTCTACTTCAAACCACTACTCAGGGCTATATTTGTTGGTAACTGGTACCTAATGAGTTCTTCTAGATGTCTTTATTTACCGTCTGGTTTCGTTTTAAATTTAAAATAATGAGAGTGTATTTTTCAATTGTGTTGACTTATGAAAACTGCTACTCATACTCAATAATTTAGTATGTCCATAAAATTTATATTTAACTCTTTGGGGTATTTTGATTTTTATTGCATTAAAACTTGGAGGAGTCAGAGTCCCCTCAAGCACTGCATTTCAATTCTGGGTTGAACATGCATTTGGAAAGCAGGAGAGCTATCATGAAGATTTTAAGACTTTTTTCCATCTTTTAAATTCCATGATAAATTTATAAATGTCTCTCTTGATTGAATAAAGCAAATATTTCATAATGGGAAGACCAGAAATAGAACAATGAGAAATTAATGTTCTAGGCTTCATAATCCCCCTTCTAACTGGGAGGTTAGCCAAATACTTAATTTTCATTTAGACACAGAAGATTGCATTGAACATGCCAACGTGGCTGCTTTCAACTGTTTAGATTTACTACACCCCACTGCTCCACTATGATGTATTCTGTTCTCTAAAGCAGCAGATCCAAATAAAAGCAGATGCAATGTTCCCAGTCTTGATCGGCTTTCATTTCCTAAGTGGTGTTCTTTTTTTCCCAAACCTGTGATTTGTGAATTGGCTTTCGACCCTTCCTTTACCTTACAGACCATTGCTGGAATATTCCAGAAAGATTTGTGGGATAGGATAGAAAAAAAAATTAAGACTTGTTGTGTCATAGACTATCCTAATTATAAAGAAAATAAACCAGTAATCTTTTATTCTCTCTTTCATTTTCAAACCAAATTAATACTTTAAGATGACACTTGCTTTGACCAAATTTTTTCAAACTTTCCCACCGCCATAATTTTGATTTCCTCTCAAGAACACCATAGGCAATTATGTTTATCAAGATCTTTTATCCTTTTTCGTTTGATATTTGACTGAGCACACAGGCTACTTTTGAATAGATTTGTTCCTAATATAAAAACGTTAGTTTTTTTAGTCTATTTTTGGGTTCTTTGTCAAATATAGGAAAACCTTAAAGAGCATATTCTTATATACCACAGGGATGTGGATTTGATAATCACAAAAGAATAGATTATATTGATGAGGCACTTCTGCAAGTTAGTTAACAAAATGAAATCTAAGCTTTCTAAAACTTCATTTTACTTTGTAGATAGAAAATATTAAAATACATTTAAATATATAGGAGATCATCTATTTATGCATTGTAACTGGATTGCCTCCCTGTTCTAATTTACTTTTGCTATATACTCCACAATATATAGTACAATAATTGCGCTTAGTTTCTCCAAGTCTCTCATGGATAGCTATTTGAAACAATTCCTATTTTCATGGCCATAGACCTACTTTTACTTTAGGGTACAGTGCCTTTTGGCCCAAGAGGTCACACAACAGTCTATCCTTTGTCAGACTGACTTGTGTCTGATAAATGACAGAGATGAAGTGATAGGCTAGGAAACACTTACAAACTGTACTCTGCATTTCTTTGTTTTTCTCCCAAGGAAGTGAGTTCAGAATTTATGTTCAGATCGCATGATGCAAATCACCCATCAATGGTCAAATCACCCATCAATTGTCACCTTAGATGAGTGTCAGTTCTATTATGATTCCTATGTACAATTAATAAAAGTCTACAGCTTTTTTATTACAATTCTAGCCTTATTACATAGCAATATGTATATAAAGGTTTTTTAAATAAATAAATCCAAGATATGAGGAGAGTATATGAAAGTCTTCCTTAGCAGGTGATTCATGCACATTTCCTAGAAACTATGAAAATGTCAACATGATCTGAAAATAAGCAGGGACTCACAAAGCCTCTCTGTTCACTTGACAATGGTTACTCATATAGCTGAAGAAGGTACTTTAAGCAAAAGAATTTAAGCATCTTTAGGATGCTCAAGTGGTTTTGAGACTGATATGAAAATGTTCATACCGCAGTACCAAAGCATTCCAGACAGCAGCAACATGGCCGTATTCAAGATTAGCAAGCATAAGAATGTGACCAGACTAATCCATTTTAATGACTGAAAGTCAACAAAGGTTCTTTAGGCTTTGGGACTAAAGTAGAATGACTAAAGATATCATTTAAATTAATAAAATGTTAAGTATATAGTGAGGATCAAAATATTAAATGAGTAGATGGAAACACTCAAATACTCAGCTTTTTCCCAGCCTAGAGCATTTTCCTATGGTGAACACACCGTTATGGTTTACACCCATTTGCTTCTGATTCAGATACCAGAACTGCTTTATATCTCACAAATATCTTGAGCTTCAGCTATTACCGATGCTCTGATATCTAATGAAGAGAGCAAAAATGTAATGGTGGATAATGTCCTGAATCTTAAAGACAGCCAGGTTCATTTCAGTAGTCCAGTCTAAGGTCTACTGTTCCCCCTTTTAAGAAAGAACAAAGTATCCACACTTTGGTCTTCTTTCTTCTTGAGTTTTTTTGTGGTTTGTGGATTGTATTTTGTGTATTCCGATATTCTGGGCTAATATCCACTTATCAAAGAGTGCATACTATTTGTGTTCTTTTGTGATTGTGTTACCTCACTCTGGATTATTTTCTCCAGATCCATCCATTTCCCTAAAAATTTCATAAATTCATTGTTTTTAATAGCTGAGTAGTACTCCATTGTGTAAATATACCACATTTTTTTTATTCATTCCTCTGTTGAGGGACATCTGAGTTGAACTGCTCTAAACCAATAACCATGAAATCATGATATAATACTCTTAATGGATTTACCCACAAAAAGAACAGTGGAGGAACACTATTTAAAAAAAGGTTTTATTTCATCAGCTGTAGTAGGTTACAAATGGGATGAGTCAAACAGATCCAAGAAAAAACATCTGTTTTCCTGGACCCATTATATATACCTATATATTTGTCTGTGAACCAAACTTTTATAAATGTTTATAAGACTAACATATGATATCTTGTACCCACATTACAAGCTCCAGTTTAACTTTTTTATAATAGAAAATTACTCAGATTTGGAATTACACATTATATATTCATAAAATCATACTTAATTCCAAATATTCATAATTAAGTACTATTCTATTTTAGCATTCTATATATGGCCAATAATTGAATAAAACTATCTTTTACATACAGGCCAAAGTTTCTATCTTCATATCTGCTTCATGATAATAAATGAGTCAGAGTTATTTACCCATAAAACTTAGACATGTATTGTATTAAACCCTAAGAAGATACCTTTCCTCATATTTCCTATTTAACTAAAGGAATCTAATTAACTGGGACTCCCTCTGTGATGCTGTTACATAAAATAATGTGTAGATATTAGAGTAAATTGCTCTCTTCATACTTTTTTTTCTTATTACCTCAGCACATTCCATAACTAATCATTCTTTTATAAACATACAATTATTTTTGCATATTATGCATGTAAGCAGGCACTAATTAACAGGGAACAGTTTGATTTACCAGTGACATTCCCTCACAGTGATTTTATTCTCAGCAACTATCCACTCTTACCCAAAAATTGCTTTGATTTCATGGTAAATCAGTACTAAAGAATGAGAGAGAAGAGAAGGAAGGCCCACCTTTTATAGCCTCTCAGTGCTTGCAGTCCTTGTGATTTTTTTTTTTTATGACATCATGTTCTGCTGCTCAGAATAATGGATTACACATGCTTGAGTCATTTATAGAATAATTATAGACACTATCCACAGTATTAAAAATAAAGCAAGAGGCTTTAACCATACAAAGTTTACTTGTTTGCTAAATAAGTATTTTTATTTTATAGAATAAACCAAGTTTTCCAATTCACATCTTTATTGACCTTCTTGATACAAAAAATACGAGAGTTGAAATTCCAGGTCCAATTCCCAAAGTAAATGTCTACATTGTTTTAGATACCAGTGGGAAAAGATAGCAATACGAGAGAAAAAAAATGTATATTTTCTTCCTGAGTCAAACTATATTCTTTTTTTCTTTGAAAAGTTTCTTGGAATTTCATGCAGACTGTACTGTCATATCCTAAAATCATTCCCCCAAAATTTTTTGGGTGTAATGAAATATGAGTATAATTAGTTTCCTGACTATGTATGTAATAATAGTTATTGCTACTACCACTAGCATTATATAAATGAGGAAACAGGATAAGAAAAGCAATTTTCAAACTTTCACCTAGTAAGTTCTATAATACAGATTGGAGTTCAGATGACTGACTCAAAGAACACACTTTTTCCTCTCTACCAAGCTGCTTCTCATGTAAAGGCAAAGTTATAAAGACAGTATCTATGTATTTTATAGCCTTCTTAAATTCATTTATTGTCTTTTAATCTCAATACTACCTTAATAGTATCTATAATGTTCTGTAGTTTATTAAAGGCTCTGAATTATGAGCTATATTAAAACCAGTAACATTAGATGGCATTAACAGTAAGTCTTAAGGTTTCCTGTCATTTAAAAAGTAAAATAAAGCACATAGTATAGCAATAGGGATGAGAAAAATTAGGATAACTGAGAACCAAGGTATTCAAGAAAGGAGTTCTAGAAGCCGAATAAAAATATATTTATGGATGGAGAGAGAGCCAAAGTTTATTGGCTAAATAATTGGCAAAGTTAATATCTTGAAAGAAGATGTTGGCCATTTTATTTGAGAGATTTGAGAATTTCAGAAATTAAAAATAGGTATTCTTCATATGCTGCTGGATCCATGACCATGGAGAGGCCCTTGGTCTTGTGAAGGTTCTATGCCCCAGTGTAGGAGAATGCCAGGGCCAGGAATTGGGAGGGGTGGGTTGGTGAGTAGGGGGAGGGGGAAGGGAACAGGGTTTGTTTTTCGTTTTTGTTGTTGTTTTTGATATTTTTTCAGAGGGGTAACCAGGAGAGGAGATAGCATTTGAAATATAAATAAAGAAAATATCTAATAAATAATAATGATAATAATAATAATAATAACAATAACAAAAATAGGTGTTCTTTAAAGTGGTAGAACTAAAATTAAAATGTTTAGGAGATAAGACACAAATGGAGATCATCTTGTTTTGAGAAAGCTATGCAACATGCTTGCTGTACATGACCCAGAACATAGAAATAAGGTGCGTATGTGTGTGTGTGTGTGTGTGTGTGTTTGTGTGTGCATGTGTGTTTAAACTGTGGAGCACAACAATACATATAAAAGCTAATAGGAATTATTAGGAGAAAAGGAACTTTTTACTTCAAAAAACAAAGAATAAAGTCGGTGAAACCTTTAGGCAGCTGATGGAAAGGCATGCTCACTTCAAAGTAGGGAATTTGGCTACCGAGATTGGTGATCATACATTCACTTTAACTCAAAGAAATTCACAAACAAGTTGTAAAAAATCTTGTAAAACTAATGACAAACTTGACAAAGAAAAATGGATAAAATCATGACCTCCTCTCCAATGGATTGTTGGCTTAATTGAACACTTTAGAGCTGAATGGAAGAAACAGTTCCATAAATTCAAAAAAGAAAACTCCATTGAACTTATCCAGAAAGACACACCACTCTAAAGCACAATTGTAGTGTGGTATATTGCTGAGTCTGTTGGAAAGTTTAACTCACAAATCAAATTGATGCTGTTAAATATGTTTTATCCAGCCAGGCTATTATTGCTTAAATATGGACCTTGGTTGGCATTAGCGAATGTGTGTTGATGTACGTTTGAAGTTGGCCAGATAAGCACATAAGGAATGAGAAAGAAGTCAAAAGTGTATGATAGATAATGTATAATGATGTGAGGGAAAGTAGAGTCTTTGAAACCTGAGAAATGGGAACAGTATTGGCTCATAGGGGAGAAAAAAGAGAAGGCACTAGGCTGAAAGTGAACCACATGAAACCAATAGTCTAAGAGCAGCACCGGATACTTGCCATGGTTCATGTGGGCTGCTCCTATTCCATCAGGCCAGCCCTCTAGGCCACGAGCTCAAGATCCAACGACCCCATGTCAGCTCCCCTCCTCCTCCTCCTCCTCCTCCTCCTTTTCGTCCTCCTCCTCCTCCTCCTCCTCCTCCTCCTCCTCCTCCTCCTCCTCCTGCTCTTCCTGCTTCTCCTCCTCCTCCTGCTCTTCCTGCTTCTCCTCCTGCTCCTCCTCCTGTTCCTTCTCCACTCTCCTCCTCCTCTTCCTCCTCCTACCCCCTTGTCCTCCTCCTCACTCTCTCCTTTTTCTCCTCCTTCTTCTTCCCCTCCTCCTCCTTCTCTTCCTCCTCCTACTTCTCCTCCTTCTCCTCTTCCTTTTTCCCCTCTACCGGTGAGCCCCAGCCAAGGTAACTGAGAACAAACCTACTTCTGTATACTGCCCAATCACAGGCTTTAGCCTTTTAATTGACCAGTTAACTTGGGGAACAAGATTTAGACAACAAAAGATGGTATATGTGAGAATTCGCTCCTCTTGGGACAACCTGGTCTTGTGGTACAGGATTTAGAATTTGAATGAATAGTAGCATCAGACCAAACCCCAACAACTAGCAATATGATTATTTAATGTCATCAGTCTAGGTAGGTAGGCACATTACAAATGAGAAAGCAGGGGGCCTGAAAGCCTGGGGTGGATTGATGGATGGAGAGAAGTGAGGAGATTCAACAAGAATTTACAACATAAATTGCATTGCGAGATTTAGTGGTCAGCTGAATTTAAAGAGTTAAGGGGGAAAATGTAAATAATTAATTCTGGTTTTCTGCCTTGCAAATTGAATGGATGGAGGAGCATTAAGGCATTCTGAGTTTGGCACGAATATGTTGACTCTGCAGCTACTTTGATGCCTTTAAGAGATGTTAAGTGGAAAATATAATAAAATGATACAGCATTTTTTATATATAGTCAAGGAACAATAGTGAATGCATAATATAGAAATAAAAAGAACCAATTATTTATATCTTCAGAGAAATTTGAATATGAAGAAAATGATAGAAGGGGCCACAGAAAGAGCATTATTAGGGAAAAAAAGACATCTGAGGATATGTGAAATTTAAACATATCTTGGAAGACCTTAAGCAAAAGGTTTGTGGTATAAAACAGAATAAACATTGTGCATTGCAAACATCTCAGAAAAAAAAAAAACTACAGAAATTAAGAGGCTAAGCAAACATGAAAGCATTAACTTTGGAGATGAAAAAATGCAACACTATCTGCCTCAGAGGAAACTGGAGGAGAGGAAACTGCAGATGGGCCAACAGGTTTTGTAGACAGTCTTAGGGTTTTCTGTTTAATGCTTTATATCCTAACTGCTATCATAGCTGCAAACATCTCACCTGAAAAGGAGGAGGGTTATTTTCTGAGAGCATGTAAACATGTAGGTGAAAGGAATGAGGGATTATCTGCAAAGTCAAATTCAAATAGAAACTGTGCTTATTTTTTGTATTTAAATCACTCTGACATTAGTTTACAAATTATCCATAATTTGAAATGTTTCCCTACATGCATCTAGCTTGAAGGTCATTTATTTTATTATCTCAAGGAAAATAACAGCATGCACTATTACTGATTCTAAACTCATTAAATTAGAAGGCTCTTAAATATATAATGAGGATCTAGCAGCACCATGTATGCATTCAGAGAAATTAGCAGATTTCAATACCTGTCACTTAATTGTGAGATGCTGATATATAATAATTATTATAAACTGCACCACATGAACATGAGCAATTCCATGACCATGCAAGTACTGAATATTAGAAAATCAGTAAAGGATTTTTCTTATTTTTCTCTTCACATATAAGGAAATATAATGGAAAATGCCTCATGAATAAAATTTACTCAGATTTTGATTGCACTGAAATGATTAAATTTATATTCTAACAATAGTGCCTTTTAGAAGAAATTTTTCTATATGCTTCTCTTTTAAAATTGAAGCAAAGAAAGGTGGCCTTTACCTTTGTGATGATTAAAGGCTCCCATCACATTTTTATCATTGTGTTTCAAAACAGTAATTCTTTTCTTTCATGTAATTTGAAAAGGTAAGGAAAACTACAAGAGAATGCATGCTCAGTATATTAAGTAGATATGCCAGTGTCCGCCAAGTATATAATTGTTTGCACACATTCACCATATACTAAGATGCATGTAGTTTACAGACTTGGCAGCATAATTTGCATATTTGGCTTCTTAATGTATTCACATAATTACACACTATTCTTTAACTTGCAGATTCATAGTCCTCAGCCCTTGCATTGTGAGACAACATTTTTTAGTATCACTGAACCACCAATCACTACTGAAGGATAGGTGTTTTTTTTAATTCTATTGAAAGTGATAAATAATATGTGCACACACTCACACATGCACAAACATGCACCTGTCAATACATAAAGTATATTTAGCTATATAAGATGTATGGCATCATTCTGTCTTAGTATTCAATTTAGTAATCATTAGTAAAAATATATTAATTTGAAAACATTCAAATTGCAGAACTTACACTAGCTTCAAACATTCTCACTGTAAATTATGTACTTTTCTAGTAGTCTACTTTTTTGACTTTCATAAAATACATGGCTGTAAAATTTCAAAAAAGCTTCCAAGACTACATCACTTAGTAATTCATTTTAAAACAATGATAATTTCATTTGTGAAGTTAAAACTTTTAAAGAGAAGCACTGGTGAATACAGGAGCTTTAATTCACCCTCTTCTCAAATCAGTTTGTTGATCTACTGTTTGGTGTTATGTTTCCTAGATGGAGAAGTATACATACAGAGATCATTACTATTTCTATTACAATAGTGGACAAGATGACTTGCTCCTATGGCATTTTGAAATAATCGGCAAACAAAAATCACCTATAGAGTAATGGAAAAATCTGATCTTTTTAAAAATAAAACACTATGTCTAGATTGTTTGAGCTCTCTTGCTCTGTGTCTCTGTCTCTGTCTCTCTCTCTGTCTCTCTCTCTCTCCCTCTCTTTCTGTTTCTGTCTCTCTCACTCTCTCTGTCTCTCCTCTGTCTGTCTCTCTCTAACACACACACACACACACACACACACACACTCACTCTTCCTCCATCTCTGTCTCATTTCTTTTGTTTTCCCCTGTCTAGATCTCCTCCTCTCTCCTTTTAAATTATTTTACTGCTACTGTGCTAATATTACTCAATAATAAAACTAAACTGTATAACATTTTGAAGATAAGCCCATGGCATACTACCTGTGTTCTTTGGATTTGTTTGTTTTGGCTTATTTTCAAATATCAAAATATGAATACACTTAGTGATCTTAAAATGTACTTACAGAATCTTTTTTCTTTTTTTATTAGATATTTTCTTTATTGACATATCATATGATATCTCCTTTCCCAGTTTCCCCTCTGAAAATAAAATAAAATAAAATAAAAACAAAATACAAGAAAAACAAAAAACAAAACAAAAAACAAAAAACAAAAACCCTGTTCCCTCCCTCCTCCCACTGCTCACCACCCCACCCTCTCCTGCTTTCTGGTCCTGGCATTCCCCTACACTGGGGCATAGAACCTTCACAGGGCCAAGGGCCTCTCCTCCCATTGACGACTGACTAGGCCATCCTCTGCTATACATATGCTGCTGGAGCCATGAGTCCCACCATGTGTACTCTTTGGTTGGTGGTTTAGTCCCTGGGAGCTCTAAGAGTACTAGGTAGTTCATATTGTTGTTTGTCCTAAGGGGCTGCAAACCCTTCAGATCCTAGGGTCCTTTCTCTAGCTCCTTCATTGTGGATCCTGTGCTCAGTCCAATGGATGGCTATGAGCCTCTTCTTCTGTATTAGTCAGGTACTGTCAGAGCCTCTCAGGAGACAGCAACATCAGGATCTTGTTAATGTTCTAACAAGTAGCTTAGAGAGTTGCATTAGAGCTCATCCACTTTTGTCCCTCCCTCTCATTTAATTTGCTTTAAAAGACAAAGATTCTATGTAATCTCAAAAGGCATGCTAAGAACAGAAGAGCTATGAGCCCAGGTAATATTCCAGATGAAACCATTAAGTAATGCATTTTTTTTCTAAATCAGAAGACAGAGAAGAAAGCATGGAGATGTGTATCATTTATGAAATTTAAAAGACAATACTAACTTTACTCTGTATTACATTGAGATAATTTCCTTAATGACCATTTCCTAAGCAAAGATTTTAAAAAATAATCTTCTGGATGCCCATAAGCAATCCATACATTTACAAAGAACTGAATGTTAATGGTACACATAATTTCAATAATATAAAAATAATAGAAAAAGAACAGATTGAAAAATTAATATTCTAGCTCGGAAGAGGATGTTTCATGGAGATGTCTAGCTTTCCTTATAGTACTGATTTCCTTTGCATGCAAATGAAATGGTTTCAGGCAAAGTGTGAAGTTGTCTTGATATTATATTATTGCAATGCTGTTTGAATTAGTTTAGACCCGATACTTTTTTCCTTTTACATTTTCTGGAGGCTGTGAATCTGCATTCAGAGCATCTGGGGAATAACTATCTTCTAAGCATTCATTTTATGAAAAAAAAGTTTTCCCCTTAATGAGGAATGTGTTCTAATTAAGGGGTGGATGTTTATATATGTTTAAAGGAAGGTTAAATTACCCAATGATGGTGTTAAATGCTTTACGTTGTGTTTTGTGAAGCCAGTCATAATAAACCTCCCCTAAAAATATAAAGTGTAATCTACTGTATAGTGAAAATGTTATTTCAAGTGAGGTACAATGACCAAATGCATTTGTGAAACAGGGTTTGTTTGTCTCTGCTCCAAGTCCTCTGTAGGAGGTTTTTAAATAGAATAGACAGAAACATCTACACCCTCTCATTTCCCACTTGAGTTACTTCCAGTCTACTATGGGCCCACAAAGTAGAAATAATTGGATGCTCGGGTTTTGCCAAGTTAAATACTTTACAAACAGCTCTGCTTCTTTCATATTCTCTATCTTGAAAGCCAAGCTTACATTATCTTAAGGTGTGCATGGTAGGGAAACATTTTGCTAATTTTTAAAAATATTATCACCATTTGAATTGGATAGTGACCTTCTAGATACTACATTTCAGAACTGCACAAGCTTTACTAAATTCTGCTTAGTGTTACTTATTTAAGTGTAAGGATTTCTTACTCTTTCATTCCCTTCACATGTGTGTGTATACATATATGTGTATACATATATATGTATGTGTGTGTATACATATATATGCATGTGTATGTCTTTATGTAACTAAAAGTTTAATATGCTTTAATTGAATGTTTATAATGTGTGGATTCATATATAGATGTCACTAACATATAAGTGTAATCTAGGTAAGGGATAAAAGATAGAAACTCTATCAATGTGAATTTGACATTTATGGTATGTTTCATAGGTTTGTACTGTGATAAAATAACTCTAATCATGAAATATTCACCTGATTGCTGATATATACTACGAATATATTGGTAATGCCTAGGTCAAATCCCAGGAGGGGCTGAATAATATACTCTAACAGAGAAGTAGTTAGGCATTATAGGTAGAAATATCCTTGTGATTTTTACAACAGCTTGATCGACATAGCAAATTCTAGGATGTCAAAGGCTGCATATCGAAACAGTTCATCTAAAAAGTAATTAATTTAAATATTACAATAGATAAAAGAATATAGAAAACTTTGAAATTAGAAAAAAATGGCAAATAGTTTATATAACACTGCAACCTCAAATCCATAGGTTTAAAAGTTTTCTATCCTGTTGCTAATTTCTGCAGCTCAGTGAGAGTTTGATAGAAGCCTGAGCCTTAATCTCGCTTGGGAGTTCAGCTGTCTTTGGCTCCTCTTGACTCGATTGTTGAGTGTATACTTTGGTCTACTCTGCTTGATGTTGATACCTTAAGGCTTTGACATTTTTATCCCCAGAATATAATCTCTCAATACGATTTAAATTATGATACATAGAAGAAGTGCCTATGTAAGATTGAGACCTCCAGTAATGTCTTTTGGCACCTACTTTGATAAAAGCGTGTTTGTGTCTACCTTATGTTCTGTTGGAGAATTAAAAGATTCTCTAGTATTGTGATCAATAGTGACAGGAAATGTGGCTAAGGTTGCAAAGAACTGTAAATTCAGTGTTTACTTCCTTGTCATATTACTTGGATTATCTTGCCCACGTGATGAGTAGGTAATAGGATATAGTAATTGAATGCTTAACATGCTTTACAATTAAATGTTTATAATGTCTAGATTTTATAACCACAACCATTCATATATATACATATATATATTAAAATCTAAGTAATGGAATAAAAATGATAGAAACTTTATCAATGTTTATTTGACATTTATGGTATGTTTCATAGGTTTAAGCTCTGATAAAATAACTCTAATTATTTGAATATTCACCAGATACTTTTAAAAACCTTTTTCTTCTCTGACTCCCTTTCAATTTTGTAGATATTCATAGATTTAAAAATACACAAATTAGTCATATAATCTCATGAGACTGTCCTTAACAATGGCATTATTTGCATTAAAGCCTAACATACAAAATATTTTTCTCAATTTGAGACAGAAACAAACACTTATATAGATAGATATAAATATTGCCTATCAGAAGAAGGAAGTAGCTACCACAAAACGATTAGAATTTTTTTCCTCAGAAACTGAATCTTAGAAATATAAGAACATATTAAATTACATATAGGCTCAATATTAAAGTCATTGTTGAAACATCTTGTGACACTACTGCAAAATGAAATTGACATTTACATATTGAAAATGAGAATTCAGCAGTGTGAAGACAAGTCAAAAAAAAAAACATTGAAACTCGCAAAGGAGGATGAAAATTATGCTCCTCCTTGAGTACCACTTTCTATTTTAAATGTAGTCAAGTAACCCTGACCTGTAATCAAAGGATGGGGACACGCTGTACAACGTACATCTTACCCACTACAAACTACAAACTGTCACAATCTACCGACGTCAGCCTTACCATCTGACCCAGATCATTTTCATTTGCTCAAAAAGAAAAATGTGTCATTTTTATAGAGCAGGTGGAATTCTAGGTCAGAATAAGCATAATTTGAGAGAGAGAGAGAAAAAAGTACTGTCTTAATGTAGCTCTCCTTGCCCTAGGCAGTAACCCTTAAAGTGTCTCTAGGGGATATCAATGTTTCTTTGTCAGAGTTTCAAGGACTCTTTGTTTCAAATATGAACTATTGTAGTAAAGATTGAACATGTGATACAACGGGCACTGTCTTATGTTAACCACTTTCCTCATTTTGCTGTGACCTCTTACCTCACAAAAAGGAATTTAAGCAAGTAAGGATTCATTTCGGCTTGTAGTGTGGAAGTATCTATCACAGGATGAGAAAGGTATTGTAAAGAGAATGTCTAACAGAGAAAAGAAAATAACAGTGTACTTCAGGCCTTTTTCATTTTAATTCAGTCTAGGTTCCCTCCCATAAGATGCTGTGGCTCACACTTAAGGAAGATCTTCCCCCGCACAATCAATCCTTCCTGGAAACATCTAATAGACACTCACAAAGGCGTACCCGGAGGGCTTCCTAACCAACTCAATGTGGTAGTTGAAGTTAACAGTCACACTAAATGAGTTTGTCTTCACATTAAATGAGTCTATCGTCCTTAAAGAAAGTATATTTTTCTTAATAAGGAAAACTCATCAATCCTGGCAGAAATTAAAATGAAGATAGGCAAAAGTAATGCTACATGCAAACTTTTATATCTGAGAGCATAAAGGATTTGATGAACTCAGACAATATAGAAACATAGATAATTGTACACAGAGGAGATCTAAAGTATTAAGATACTAATAAATGTAAAATCAAGGTGTCCATGAAAGCAATAAAATAAATGTTCGTGTATTTTGTACTCTCTACTGTGAAGCATATGTATTGAGGAGACAGCTTATGGTTGTCACTATGTATTTCATACACTTATATAGTAACATAAAGGGAGAGAGAGAGACAGAGAGAGAGAGAGAGAGACAGAGACAGAGACAGAGACAGAGAGACAGAGAGACAGTGAGACAGAGAGAGATGAAAATGAATGGGATAGAGAATCCAAACACAGATAGAAAGTAAGCAATACTACTTATATGCCACCATCTTGTTGTCTTTCTCTGTACTGAATTTAGCCCCTATATTTAATATGAAGAATGTAGCACCTATGTCACCCAGGTGGACAACAATGTATTTTACATAAAGTGAAATTTTTAATTAGCAAACTTACAACTTGAGATTTAAAATGAAAAATCTAAAATCTATCCAAATTCTTTCCATTTAAAGTTGCTACTTGCTGGGTGGTAGTGGTGCACGCCTTCAATCCCAGCTCTTGGTAGGCAGAGGCAGGCAGATTTCTGAGTTTAAAGCCACCCTGGTCTATAGAGTGAGTTCTAGGACAGCCAGGGCTATACAGAGAAACCCTGTCTATAATATAATAATAATAATAATAATAATAATAATAATAATAATAATTAATAATAATGTTCAGCCTCTGTGAGTTAATATGGGCCCAGGTTAGTGGATTCTGAGAGTTTTCTTGTAGTATCTTTGATTGGCTCCTACAATCTTTCCTCACCCTCTTTTGCAGGAATCCCTAAGCTCCATCTAATGTTTGGCTATGAGTCTCTACTGTGACTGAATCCTCTCCAATGTCATTTGGGGATAGGTACCATCAGCTACAAGTGCAGCAAGATCTCATTAGGAATCATTTCATTGACTTTTCTTTTTTGGTCAGTCATGTTTGGTTCAATCCTAGGTCTCCAGGTTATACAGTCTGTGGGTCCTAGCTCTCCAGGCAGTGTCAGGGGTGGGTAACCTCTCATGGCGGATCTCTAGCTGAACTAGTTATGGGTTGGGTGTGCCCACCCCAGGGTTCTGTGCCACCTTTACCCCAGCACATCTTATAGACAAGAAAAATTGTAGGTAGAAAGTTTTGTGACTGCTTGTGTCTCAATCCCCCCACTGGAATTCTTGGCTGGTTACAGGAGAAGCCCAGTTGAATCTCCATATTTCCCATTGCTCGGAGTCTGAGCTAGAGTCAACTTCATATATTCCTGGGAGTTTTCCCTGCACTAAGTTTCTAGCCCATCTCAGAGATGCAGAAAAACAATTTTCATGGTCTCATTTCATTGGACTATTTGTGGTTGGACCATTGTTCATAGTGCTTTTTAATACCCAAGATAATCTATTGGCTCTTAAATCCACTGTTCCTCTTATTTGAATAAAATTTTTACCATATTTAAAGTACTTACATAGATAACAAACAGTTGAAGCTTTTCTTATTTTCAGAGTTATACTCTTTGACTCAGTTGACAATTTTGAATATTCTTAGAATTTTGTTTTATAAAGTTGAGAAGCAGTTTTTGTATCAACAATACTGATTTATAGCAAGGTCAACTTAGGAAACATTACTATCCCCGTAAGGAGGCATGTTGCAACCACTTTTTCATATCTTTGTCTATATTATTATAAGGTTTTCAGAAAGGACACAAGATGAGACCCAATGGTAAAGGAGTATGTTTCTGGATAAATGAAAGATATGTTAATTAATTTCTATATTTATGTATTAGAGACAATAATGATTACAACTTGGTAGAGAGGTTTGGGAGATGGCTCAATGCTTAAGAGTCCACACTGATCTTTGAGGGGACTTATAATTTAGTTCCCAGCAACCATGTGAGGCAACAAACCACCATCTGTCACTTCAACTCCAGGGCATTCCTTTTCTTACCTCCGTGGATACTGAAACCTTGGTCGTATCCTACAATTATCTTAAAAATACTTGGTAGAAATAATAATGAAATTCTGTCTTTAGTCTCTCTCTCTCTCTCTCTCTCTCTTTGTCACTCACTCACTCACACACACACACAGAGACACACATACAGAGAGAGAGAGAGAAAGAGAGAGAGAGAGAGAGAAAGAGAGAGAGAGAGAGAGAGAAAGAGAGAGAGAGAGAGAGAGAGAGAGAGAGAGAGAGAGACTGTGTACAGAGAGGCACTTCAGAAAGTAGAGGGTATATACATAAGTACTTTGGCTAGTTTGACTTGTAGGTACTGGACAAAATGGGGCATGTATTTGATTTGATGCTGGCATTAGCAACACTTTATTCCATAGTTCTCATGAATGAAATTAAGAGACCAGGTAGTTTCCAATTGGATAGTTTTTATTAGTTGAAGGGATATTTTTGTGTATTTAATTTGTTTCATAGTGAAGCTACAGTCAACTAGTTGGAGGCATATAACCTAACAGGAATTTATAATGTTCCAACTTTATTTTTCTGGTTTTTTTTGTTTTGTTTTGTTTTTTGTTTTTTTTTTTTTTTTTTTTTTTTTTTTTTGGGGGGGGGGGACAGGTTTCTCTGTATAGCTCTGGCTGTCCTGGAACTCACTCTGTAGACCAGGATGGCTTTGAACTCAGAAATCTGCCTGCCTCTGCCTCCCAAGTGCTGGGATTAAAGGTGTGTGCCACCACTGCCCGGCTTGTTCCAACTTTAAACCAGCTCTCGGCACAATTGTGATATCATAATAAAGTAAATAAAACTCCACAGAAATGAAAAGCTGAACACCATAGAGTGGTTACACTATTGTGTTATATTTGAGAATCTGAAGGTTTGAATCAGAATGTTCCTGTATAAGAAATATACTTTGTAGCATTTATCAGGCTCTCCTGTTGTTTTTATCTCCTTACACATGCACCAGGAACCATCTTTTTACTTTTAATCTTTAATGCCTATAAATAAACAGTGAGGCAGTTCTAGTCTGAGAAAACACATTCTGAAGACTTGTTTCCCAATTAATTAGCTTAACTTCTAAATTATTTACTTAGTCTTATAAAAGTGGAAGTCCTTCCCACCAATTGCAAAAAACAGCATCAGTGATATACTACTATGAGTTATTTGTTTCACCCTAATTTGGAACATGGTTTACTCCAAAATTTGGAGTAAATATATCTATATCATAAATATACATATAAATTTTATTAGCTTTTTATTTGTTGGTAAACTTGTTTTGTCCTTAGAAATATTTCAGGAATTTATCATGTTAGTAAAAAAGAAAACTTAATTGTTTTCACTTTTGAAGGATAGTTATTTATTAACATTAAATCAGACATGTAACAAAATATAAATACTTGAGTTTTAATCATAGGTTATATTGACTTTGCTATATGTTTTAATGATTTGATGCCTTTAAAAATAAATAAATGAAGAAACCTATATGGATATTTACATGGAATTTATGTATCTTCTTGCATTATATATGTTAGAGAAATACTATGATTCAGATATGGTATTGGACAATAATGTATATTTAAAGCACACAAATAGCTTAGTTTTGGGACATACTGCTTCCTATAAGGCAATTGCATTTAAAATAATAAATACTCTTCATCATTTCTGAATTTTTAGTAAAATCTTTAAAACTAAAGTATGGTGTTTTAATTAAATTAACAAAATTCACTTGTTCAGAACTCTGATAGTTTCACAAGTAGTAGGGTGGACATGTATTTCATGATACCATTTCCAAATCACAGCATAAACTCAGCTATCAATAGATTGCTTCCGTGTTCTCTGAGTTTTAACTTGGCACCTGTATTACTCTTCTATACACGTTAGAATGCCAGTCACTTTTGAATGGGCACCCAAAACAAAACCAATAATCAAAACAACTGTTATCAACAAGGAATTATAGAATAATTGCAGCTCTCTTACTGTTTGACTCTTTTGATCTCAATGGTGTCTTATCTGAGCTACTTAGAGATTCATGGAGCACACAGGAAGAAAACTCTCAAAGTCAGCTTGGTTTGCAATAGTAATGGATCCAAGAGAGATATGTAGAAATTTAAATATGTGTTTCAGCTAGTTTTATCTTGTTTTGAAAGGACCTCATAAAGAGTGAAGATTAGTCATGGATGATAGTGCACAGCTATAATCTCAGCCCTTAGGAAGCTAAGGCAGGGGAATCATAAGTTCCAAACCAGTTTCTAGGCTACATAGTGAGATCTTGTCTTCAAAACAAAAACAATATTGTTAAGTCATAACTCTTTGGCTAAACTAATGCCTCTGTTGCTCACATACAAATCCCTGGGAGTCATACAAATTGACAGCAGTGAGGCATGTGTAAATAGAGTTGGTTAACTTTGGTTTTTGTTTGTTTGTTTGTTTGTTTGTTTGTTTTTCTAGAGACTGCCTCTGTGAAATGTCCAACCAAACATTTCTGTGTGATTTTTTTAGTGCAGAAATAGTAACTCTTCATTTCTCAGGTTTTTGTTCCTCTACCCTTTTTACCAGATCGCCAGTGAAACAAGCAAACAGTGAGGAGACACATGTCAAGGAAAGGACTGTTGTGTGAAAATATTAATGAAAACATCATATAGAAAATCCAAAAATACATCCCACTGAGTCTGAATGTTACATTTGGATTACTGGGGCTTGACAGTTACTCTGTACTGCAATAAGATGAGAAGAAAGGGGTCTGTTTTTGTTCTATGCAAAACTATCCTCACTAAAATACATCCAACAGACAAACAAACAAACAAATATTCCTGCAGTTTTTAAATGCACAAGGACGAAGTAGAATCTCTGATAATGAGTGGCCTTTCACCAGTATATGAAGCAGTTAGTAGAAAAAATATGCTTTTGTTTGAAATTCCAACATATTCCCCAAAATATATTTAACTGACAGGGTAAAAATATGTTGCTAAACACACAAAATCACATCACAATGATAAGTTTGTGTCTCTGCTATAGTTTAATTTTCTCAGTAAAGAGTTTTATATCTTTTAGGAAATCCCATTTAGGAAAATCTAGTTGAATTATAGCTACATTTCGGTATGGTTTGGGTTGTCAGGAAACAACCTTTAGGATGGATGACTTTTTAAGGTTTTCCGCAGTTTCATGAGACAGTAGAGGAGTCATAATCTTCTAAAGACATGATTTCATTGTGGAAGTAGTTACACAGCCTTTTTTCATGAGTGTTTTAGAATTTCAAGGTCTAATTTATGATCATCCACTCTCATTATTTCTTGTCTATCTTTGAGAAAAATTTTATTTAGCTAGTATAAAAAATTATTTTAGGGAATGTAGTTTTACTGAATAGGTTTCTTGTGAAAGAATGGATATAAAATATAAAATGATTTATCAGAGAGCACATGAGCATGAGGGAAATCATTCTTTGTTTGGCATCTATGTGGCTCTATTGTCAAATATTTACTAGGCAATATCATGTTTCAGTCTGGGTTATTTGCTAAGCCATATGAAGCTAATGCAGTTCAAAACTCTGACCACCTAAAGTTAATATGCTTTATATAAGGAACTGAACTTTGAAGAAAAGGAAGAATTTTTAGAAAACAGTAATAAGTAATCAACCTAAAGTCACTGTCTTTTCTAAAACACACTGGAAATCCACTCAAAGGGCAAGAATCTCTAGGCTCTCTCTAATCTCTTCTTGACATCATTTATATGTTTTGATGAAATATTTACTATATAGAAAATTTAGGAGCATGTGGTACTTAGACATACTTTGAATTATAATATACACACTCCTGCCAGCATCATTCTAGTAACATCTGGCCCCGTATTTTCTTCTTTCCAGTTAGGCTACCAGAATTTTCCTTATCAGAGTTTCAAAGAGCTTTGGTAATAAACAACTCATTACTGATACTCTTGTATTCCAGAGATGTGTTAGTTTGTGTGTCTCCCAAATAGGAAAGGGAACCTTTAGGTAAAAGTTTCTCAAATAGAAGGGATGTAGTTAGACTTTTGGCAATATCTAGGGATATTATTATGGCTGAAAAAGAGAGATGCTGCTGATATCTAGGGGAAGAGACCAGGGATGCTACTGAATATTCAAAATGAGGTAACCTCAACAACACACTTGTGAACAGCCCAAAAGGTCAATAGTGCCACTGTTAAGGTACCCTTCTGGAAATAAAATTATACTCTGTAACAGTTTATTAAAATGCATTTTCATTTACTTATGAAAAGTAGTTAGAGTGATTATAAATATTCCCATTCCACTGCTTTAGTGTGTACCCCTCATTCTTTATCCAGATTTCCAATTTGTTTTCACCAAATGGCATCCTGCAGTTGCTCTTCTCCAAAGATTAATCATATGTGCATGGTTTATTATTAAAAAACAAAACAAAACCTGCAGTTTACAATGGGAAAGGCTTTATTACAGCCCTGGTGGCTTTTTATTTGCTTTTCTTTGAAATGACTCGATTCATGAAGTGTGGAAATTGCCTCATGCAGCTGCTTTTTGCTCTTCCTCTGTCTTTCTCTCTTCATACTTTATTTTTATTTATTTTTTATTCTGGTTGGCAGAACTCCACTGATTGCAGCCGGAGTCATTGGCGGGCTCTTCATCTTGGTCATCATGGCTCTGACATTTGCTGTTTATGTCAGAAGGAAGAGCATCAAAAAGAAACGTGCTTTGAGGAGATTCCTGGAGACAGAGGTACCGTTTCCACCATTTTTTCTTTAATTTAGGGGTTTGATTTAAGGTTTACAGCCTAGATGATGCTTGGTCTGGTAAGAAGATTCCAATTCTGAGTAGAAGATGCCTTAGTAGCTGTAGAGCCAGCATGTGTGTCTAAAGAAAGGCCATCTCAATGGTATATGTGAGAAATGAATAGAAACTCCTTGTTTGAAAGGATGAACTGTGTGCATTTTAATTAGCATCACTCAATTGGCAGCCAATTATTAATTACACCTAAAGTGAAAAAGCTGAGCATACAGGTTAAAGCTTCAAGCTGTAATAAGATGAGCCTTTTAACACCATTTATGTGATGGACTTAATATTGTGTTACGTATCGAGGTTATAAAAATTATCCATAAATTATCACCATTTCGTGTCTGTTGACACATAAGTTCTTTAGCATGCAAGCTGATAGTTTGCTTTGTACAGGTAACAAGGGGGGAACCATCCCAGAAGATAGTGCAGTAGCAGTGCAGTGTTGAGTCCCATCCTATCTCTTGGCTCTGATAGTCCTATCTGAGTCTGCCCGAACAATTCAGAGTAATTCTGGGTACTCCTCTAGTTATACCTTCTTTCTTGTCAAAATGACAATCTGGATATCTCTTAAGACTATTGAGAATGGAACTACTCATCCATTCATAAATGTAGCACACTGGGAATGGGTTATATCTTAATTCTTGTGCCTTCAGAAGATTCCGAAGAGAATATGATTGCATGGTACATGCCAAGATATAACCTAAATATGTTCCATACAGATATATATATCTCCTACACAATGTGATGAAACCTCCTCACTAATTCTACATTTTTTGATTCATTTAAGCTATTTATCATAGAGTTGGGGAGATGGCTCAGTCAGTAATGGGCTTGCCTCCTAAGCATGAGGACTTAAACTCAACCTACAGAGTCTACATAAAAACTTACCATGGTGGTGGTGGTATGTGCTGTAATCCCAACACAAAAACAGGATTCCTTGGACATAGTATCCCTCCAAAATGGTAGACAGTGCCTGAAGTATGAAACCATAGGTTGTCTTCTGGACTACCCACCACATACACATATCATGTGCATGTAAACACACATGCACACATGCATGATATAAATCACACATAGCATCTAAAAAATCTGCCACCAAGTCCTGTAAAGTATCCTGGGAGGACAACCTCTTCTGGAGGGCATTTTGGTTTTCAATTATTCTGATGTTTATTTTTTAAATGTAAAATTCAATTATTCTTTCTGAGTTTGTCTTACTTGACCTAATGAAAGTCTAATGTATATTTTTAATAATATAAAATGAGAAAGTGGTAAAATGGTAGATTTCTTGACAAACTGTTAGGAAATAGACTGGTTTTGTTGATAAATTTTATCATGCTTTTCCTAAAATCCGTGTTACCTCTGTACCCTCTAAACTCAGGCCCATTCCATTGGTTTAATGGGTCATGATGTTCACAGAAGCATGATGATAATGGCCGGAAAGGAGGGCCAGAACACAGTTAGCCTTGTAAACAGATGTCTTGAAATACCGTCATGATTCTAGACAATTTGAATAGTAGAAATCTTCAATTATTTTCTCATGCAGAGTATAAAACAGACTATATTTTTGTTCCATTTTTTTTAGATTTGAATTCCCTTTTATCAAAAGAATTGAACTTTTTAAGGCTTGCTATTTCTTTCTTTTGAACATGAATTATAACATAAAATGTTTTTCCAGGATGTAAGCTTTAGGTCCCTCAAATGCTCTGCAGTACCGCAGATTCCTTGATCTAAGAGTGATGCCTTCTAAAGCCAAGGGTTATCTGAAACTTTAGACAATACTGACATTTATATGTACTGTGTATTCCTATGCATGCATAACCTTGATAAAGTTTGATTTCTATATCAGACATAATACGTTAATGACAGGTACTATTGATAAAAATTAACCAATGGCTTTAATGAAAATTATTTTAAACTTACGATTTTTTTCTGAAATGTTATATTTATTATTTTCCCATTACATTCCTAAATACAGGTAGCTGAGATTTCAGAATGGGAAACTATGGTTGAGGAGTGACTAGTTTAGACACTGTACCAGCTGTGCTACTGATTCCTCTCCTGCCAAATGGCATCTTAACAATTATGTTGGGTGCTGGAGAGATGGCTCACCGATAAGAACACTGGTTCCTCTCCAAAGGTCCTGAGTTCAATTCCCAGCAAGCACATGGTGGCTTATAAACATCTATAATGAGTTCTAATGCCCTCTTCTGGCATGTAGATATGTGTACAGGCAGATAGAGCACTCATATACATAAATAAATAAACCTTAAAAAAATAAAAAGAAACAATGATTTATAAGTTTCAGCCACATTTTACATGTTGGCCACACTCAGGCATCTTTTGAGCTGCCTCTTCCTAATCCAGTCTTTACCATGATATTCATCTTACGTCTGATGTATTTTATATCTTTATGCTTCCTTCCCTCTAATGCTGACCCCAAACTCTTGATCATTGTGGTGGCTGCTATTTATTTTTATTTTCTGAAATTATTTTATTTATTTAACATTCTAGTCCTTGCCCTCCCGTGGTCCCCACACCACAGTATCTCATCCCATTCTTCCTGCCCCTTGGCTCCAAGAGGGCACCCACCATCAAACCTCTACTTCCCTGGGGCAGCAAGAATGAAGCACATCTTCTCCAACTAAGGCCTGACCAGGCAAACCTTGGCTACATATGTGCCATGGGCCTCAGACCACCCCGTGAATGCTCCTGGTTAGTGGCTCAGTCTCTTGGAGCTCCCTGGGGTCCTGGTTAGTTGAGATTGTTGGTCTTCCTATGGGGTTGCTCTCCTTTTCATCTTCTTCCAACCATTCCCTAATTCAACCACAGGGGTCCCTGACTTCAGTCCAAAGGTTGGGTGTAAGTATCTGCTTCTGTCTCAGTCAGCTGCTGGTAGGGCCTCTCAGAGGACAGCCATGCTAGTCTCCTTTCTGTAAGCACATCATAGCATAGTAGTGTCAGGTCTTGTTTCCTCCAGCCCTCATGAGATGGATCTCATATTAGGCTGGTCATTGTATGGCCTTTCCTTTAGTCTCTTCTCCATTTTTGTCCCCTTAAGTTTTTTTAGACAGGAACAATTCTGGGTCAGCAATTTTGACTGTGGGTTAGTAACCCTGTCTCTTCACTGGAGGTAGACTCTTAGATTTCTTATTCCCCAATGATAGGCATATTGGCTAAGGTCACCCCATTGAGTCCTGAGAGTGTCTTACCTCCTGTGTTTCTGGAACTTTCTAGGGACTCCCCTTCTCCCCCAACACTGAGGCTGCTTATTTCCATTCATTCTCTTGGCTCTCTGGGCTTTTTTCCTGTCCCTTCCCTACCCTATATCTGATCCTGTTCCCCCTTTTCCCTCCCTCTCTCCTTTCCCACCCAGCTCCTTCCCTCTCTGCCTCCCATGATTATTTCCTTCCCAAGACTAAGTGAGATCGAAGCCTCCTCACTGGGGCATTTCTGCTTGTTACACTTTTTATGGTCTGCAGGTTGTATTCTAGGTATTCTGTAATTTTTTGCTAATATTCACGTATCAGTGAATGCATACCATGCATGTTCTCTTGGTTCTCAGTTTCCTCACTCAGGATGATATTTTCTAGTTCCATCCATTTACCTGCCAAATTCATGATATCCTCATTCTTAATAGCTGAGTAGTATTCCATTGTGTAAATAAACCACATTTTCTGTATCCATTCTTCTGTTGAAGCACATCTGGGCTTTAAAGTCATCCTATTTTCATTATCTTAAGATTGATCTTAATGCACAGCTATCTAGAAGCCAGAAGTAGGAAGCCTTCATTCTAATTTGGTATTGCACCCCTTTGTGTCCCAAAGCATATTTATAGTTTAGAACCAAACTCTCTACTCATTCCCCTACTTAAAATGAGTTCACAACTCACCATCATAAAGAAATAGATAGCACCTGGTGGTCCACAAAAGCAAACAAAAAAAATGCAGAATTTTAGGCTTCCTTGAGTAGACTTGACAAGAACTTCACACTAACTACTAATACTCATCCCCTTCTAACTAAATAACTAATTAACTAACTAACTAACTGACTAAGTAACTACTAATCCCCTTCTAATTGGAGCGTGGTTGCTTATAATTATTGTAAGTGCTAAGAAGGGACTATTTCTGTTTTGTTGGAGTTTGCCTTCTTTTACTCTATTTATGTACTTAGCATCCTATCTTCTAGTCAGCATGCCTCTCCTTGGAAGAATAGATGTAACATTTTCGTTTATGCAGATCAAGAACAGGTGTGTAGACAGAATGGGACTGTGGCCGATATTACAATGGTAGTGTTTGTCAAAGACATGGATGCTCGCGTACTCTTCCAGAAGCATTAGAAAATAACCAGAGGGCAGGAAGCAGAACTGAGTATGGATGAAAGATACACACCTTGCTGTTTTTGCTTTGCAGCTGGTAGAGCCCTTAACCCCCAGTGGCACAGCACCCAATCAAGCTCAACTTCGCATTTTGAAGGAAACGGAACTGAAGAGGGTAAAAGTCCTTGGCTCAGGAGCTTTTGGAACCGTTTATAAAGTAAGTAAAGCACAGCATATGCCATCAATGATTTATGTTGTGTTTCAGGCTTTTAAAAAATAATAGCCAAAGTAACTACTTTAGACAACCTGATTTCTTTTTTATTATTATTAAATTATTTTATTGACTTACATTCCAAATGCTGCCCTGCTTCCTGGTCCCCCTCTCTCCTAGTTCTCCAGCCCCTTCCCCCTCCTCTTTGCTTCTGAAAGGGTGCTCCCCTACACACCCACCCACCCCGCACCTCACCCCTGCCAGTGTCCCCCTTCCCTGGTGGATCAAGTTTCTGCAGGATTAGGGCCATCCTCTCCCACTGAGGCCAGACAAGGCAGTCCTCTGCTACATAATTTCTTTTTAATATTAAAACCTTAGTACTGTTGAGAAGTTGCTGCACAGGTAAGTTCATTCATTTTTTATTGAACAAACTTGGGTAAGTGCAGTCTCAAGAGAAGGAGAGCGAGCGGCAAGCTCAGTCCAGTGGAGTCCGTTCAATGCTCTGTGAGTCTCTCAACATTTCCTTCTCGTTGGCAAATTTTTCATTTTTTTCCCCAAATACTCAACCTTTCCCCCACCTACTCATTCGTTCTTGTGCTTCCAGAACTTCCTGGGTAACCTCCCAGAATCTTTTGCTCTTCTTTCTGCTCTTTTATTCTAGGCTCTGTCAGTACCTTACTAATTGATCACTTAAAGTCTATGTGAGTGTGCAAATACATTATTAAAATGAGATTATAACATTTTTTTTCTAACTGATTCCATGTATGGGTTAGTGGCTAATATCGGTAGTTTCAATGTCCTTGTAATTGTTAGTTTAAAAATTAACTATTGTACAATTTGCTTTTACAGCTTACTGTGTATATTCTAAGTGATATGTTTATCATTGATTTTAACAAAACATTTGATAGGTAGATAGAAATTCAAAAATTTTACATGTCAAAATGCGCAGTGCTTCTCCTACTTAATAAGACGATCTAAGTTGGTATGGTGGTATATACCTGTGTTGTCCTAGGAAGCTTTTATGAACCCCAAAAGACCACTGAGGAGCCCACTCTGATGTAATCACATTAGGGCCTCTTTATTACAAACTGGAATTTGGGCTTACAGCTGAGCCACAGGACCACAGGATGGTTTTGGTGAAGCAGCAGGACAAGGTTTTATAGGGATATGGGAGTAAGTAAGGGGTTGTCCAGCCTCCATTGTTAGCCCACTGGTGGGTGCTCTGAAGCTAGAATGTATACAATCACAAATGGTCTGACAATACATCTGAAACAATCAGACTATCTTTGATTAACTGTTGCTAGGAAGTAGCAAGAGAGTACGTCTGGCCAAGGGTGAGCCTTAGGTACTTGGCCTTCCTGGTACTTGGGTGCACCTTGTGTTCAACTTTGGGTGAAGTTCTCTGGCTCTTTGCTTTCTTTTAAGATGGAGGCCAGTTTCAAGATTGAGTAGGTATGGCCTCTCACCTGTAACCTCAAACTTGTGAGCCTGAGCCAAGGGAGTTATTTGAGTTAAAAAGTTTGAGACCAGCCTGGACAATTCAGTGAAATAGTATTTCTAAAACATCACATAGTGTAAAATAATGATTTATTTATTACAAAAATATTAAGATTTGGTCATACTGCAGACCTAAGTTTTCCTTTCCTGGCCATTTGCCAATCTTTATAAAATGGTTACCTTTGGAGATCAAATTGTGTAAGCTTCCCTATCATTTTGTTGTGCATATTTTGTTCAGTTAAATCAACTGAGTGTCCAATTTGCACAGATTCTAGTCTAGGCTGGTCTTGTATTTCTGATCTTCAAATTCTTTGCAAGTTCAAAAGACAGAAGTTATCCTTAATCTATGTTTAAGTTATGCTGAAAAAAAGGCACAATTATGCAAATTTATATCTAAAATTTGAATCCATTTTTGTTTAATAATTTTAACTTTAATGTATTTTAATGAAAAATTTTATAAAATTATTTGGAATAATGCATACATAATCTTAAACTTTCTCTTAAATAAAGATGTTAGAAGTAACTAATTGAATCACTACTATCTTATTTCCTATCTCTCAGAAACACTTCTTTATCATGTCTTCTGCTTCCTTCATTTACATAAAGGTTTTTGCCTCCCACTGGCCTCATGAATTATCTGATAATCGCTTGAATTCTCATAAGCATTAATATGAATGAGGCCTTCTGAGCTAGCTATAGAAAAGTCAACAGAAAGCTTTAAGAACTTCTTGGCTTGTGTTTCATGTTTGCAATCATTTCTACATGCCATATTGACAAAACTGAATGTAGGTGAACTAATGAGTGTTTATAGAAAAGTTATTAGAAATTTCATCAGTTTACTTAAATTGTAGGTCTGAAATATGTGTTGCCAGTCCTATGTTTTAATAAATGTATCATACATTGTAAGACACAGCATTTTAAGCTATAAAAAAAATCTTTTGGTAGCCAAACAAATGCCAAAGGCCTGGGTACATAGTTAATTTTTCCTTCAAACTGAAGCTTTATGATGCTTCAACAAAAAAATACTAGGACCAATACAGGTACAAATATAGTTAAATTTTACGTGTTTAGATCTGCTAAGTAATGGTTAAAGTTTTTCCAAAAGTTGTACAAATTAATTCACACCAAATTTATACTGTCAATATAAAACAACACTTCAGGGATATTTTAATATTGATGCCATTGCTTTATAAATTAACTCCCTGTGTGGTTATTTTATTGAATAATGGTAAGCACGTTCTGTGTCCTAGATACCAACTCTGAGAAAATATAGCCTAAGGTTTTGGGTTCTTAGTTGTTTTATTTTTCCTCACCCCCTCCTTCTGCTGGAATACCCTTTTTAAAAATTGAATGCTTTTCCAAATTATCACAGCCAATGAACCAGATTCTTACCCTCACCTAATGTCTGTGCATTAGCAGAACCATTGTACATTGAAATGGTTGGTGAATGACATCATGGATAGACCATCTTAATACACACACCATTTCTTAAATGAATGTAACCTGTTCTCTGTGGGCTGAGAATAAAGTCAGTCACTCAAGTCAAATAGCTTTGACCATAGCAGGAAGTCTGTATCCAAAAATTTTGCCTACAATTCATTTCTTGGTGCAGCAGAACTGTCAACTCTCAGCTTAGCTACGATGGGGGTAAAATCTTTTGGTGATGTGAGGTTCATTGAAGTACAGCCTTATTACAATGAAACCAATGTCTAAAAATTGTTCTTATTTTGGGCTTGTACCACAGTAAGAGCCAAGATTTTAAGCTCTACTAAATACAAAACAAACAAACAAAAAAACCTTTATATATTCATGTTTATTTAAGAAAATACTAGTAGTTATGTATTATTGTGAAGTATACAGTTAATATGTTTAGAGTTATTTAAAATTTATATTAAAAAAAGTATGTATTTTCAGTATTACTGTAGACAAACATCTACATAAGACTGTTAAATTAATTGTTGTTTTATATCAAACAACTTCTATAATACTCATTTTTTATTGTTATAATATTTTATAAATTTTAAAGAATATGACAAAAAAGGTATTTTAGGTATTGAAGGGGGGGTCTTTGGCGGGAGTTGGGTTACAAAAGGGAAACAAGAATGTGATTTAATTCCATTTACTTAAAATATGTTTTTAAATGTTAACAAATTCAGATAAAATCATGTAAATTTTCTTATCATAATACAATAAAACTTAAATCAAAAATATAACACAAATGACTTATGTTACTGTTTTGCATTTGTGCACATACATTTCTGTATTGACTCTGCTTGAGTCAAGCATGATCGTAAATCTCATCCTGAAGTTTTAAAGCACTTTTCTTAACTGTTGTTACAATTCAGCAGTTCTCAGACTGATGTCTCCTCTCTTACTCCAGCTTTGGATAAAGCAAACACACTTACCTATGCTATGTGTCTCTCTAACACTGTGAGCAGCTGATAGAGAAGGTAGAGCTGTAACCAATAGCTTCATCCCGTGCCTTTCAGAGTTAAACTGTCATAGCTAATCATGAAGTTCCTGCCCGTCATATCTTCATATATGTTTCTGTATTATTATTAGAATAGATACTCTTTTTTAAAAATTCATCGATAATCCATGCATTCTTATCTAGCCTATAAAAATTCTTGTCCTCAATTTAATATTGTTTAAGTTTTCCCATAAACACTATTATTTATTTTGTACCTTAAAAGTCTACATTTTTAACTTTGTCCTAATCCATAAATTTTAAAATTTATGGATTTTAAAATAATTATGAGCATAATTCTGCAATTATGTTCATAATAAAAATTTTCAATGAACAATATAAGTATTTATATGAACCTATAGACAATCATTAATATACAGAACTTAATAAAATAGATAAATTACTATGAATTTAATATGCCTTAGAACTTGTCCTCAAATATTATTTCCAAAATATATATATATATATGTATATATATATATATATATATATACACACACACACATATTGTATATGCATGCAATAGCAAGTAATTTAGGATGGAGGCCATGGACATGAAGGCATCTGAGCAAGGTAGACAAAGGTTTGATGGGAGGAAGGAGGAGGGAGAAATGTTGTACTTATATGATAATCCATAAAATGAAGTAAATTAAATTTAAAGATTGATAAGCCAAATCAAATTATATTCTGTTATAAATATTATGTCATCTCAATGTAGAATTAATGTGATTTTTTTTTCCCTGACAGGGTATTTGGGTGCCTGAAGGTGAAACAGTGAAAATTCCCGTGGCGATAAAGATCCTCAATGAGACAACTGGCCCCAAAGCCAATGTGGAGTTCATGGACGTAAGTATACAATACACAGTCATGTTTTCCTTTAAAATTAAACAGACTGCTTGAAAATAAAATAAGAAAAAGACAGCCATCTTTCAAAGACTCTTATCTATACATATTATAACCTCATACTTAACAATGTTAGGACTCCTTCACTTTACCATGTACCTTTCAGAACATCTCTGATTGGTAGTTGTCTGCAGTGATTATACTCTAGGATAACTTTGGTAATATAAATATATTTATAATCCTTATGTTGAATTTCCTTCTGTGATTCAAGAATGTGATATTTCAGTTTTTATACTTTGGATTATAATCAGAAATACATTTACTAAATGCAGTTACAACAGTGTTAAAAAATACTTGATGGTGACAACAGTAAGTTGTTCTTATTTAGATAGTACTCATAAAGGACTAAAACTGTTCCTATGTATTATTAGAAAAGTCTGCAGTATGTTCCAAGTGGTGTTCTAAATAGTTTACGAATGATCTTTCATTTCGCTGGGTTGAAAGAACAAACCAAGTTGACCCAAGGTTACCCCTGCTTTGCAAAGTGGAGAGATGACATGTAGTCAGCCAAATTTGACCAGAAATATTTTCTTAAGGACCAGAGAGTTGTGAGGATTTACATGTCTTGTATTCTTTGTGGCAATGTCTCAGCCCTGCTCTTTTTGCTAGAAAGGCAAACATAAGTAATTAGGACAAAACTCTTTTTAAACTAGTCTTCCCGTGCTCCAAGAAAATGTTACACAAATGAGATTGAAAGTTTAATTTTAGGAGCAGACCTCACTCTTAAAACCACAAATGTGATAGCCACAAGAACTACATTTGTGAGTCACAAGGTTGCTTTAAAAAATTAATTAGAATGTTTAATTTTTTGTAGTGTTATGATTTACTGAGATAAAACAGTCAAAATTAGTGATGATAGTCTATCAGTTTCTCCTATAGCTCAACAGAAATTTACCTATTTAAACTTAAGTTCTTAAGTGAAATTTATAGTTTTCAATTCAGATTCACTAATGTAGATTATACTAAAAGCTTTAACTTAGAATAATAATAACAAAAACTACTGAAGAATGAAAGTACTTGATAAAGTCGAGCAAGACTTGAAGATTTTCCCCCAGAGAAAGTTGTAGACTAAGCTGTTCAAATTTTAGGAGGTAAAGTTGAATAAAATTATATGTGTAGCCTGCTATTATTTTTCACGTTGATATCTTACAAGGGATTCTGAAATAGACCCATATATATTCTTTCTCTGTCTTTCAACATAATATATTCAATTATAAGAATGATTTTGATTTCAAAGTGACCTTTACATAAAGACGATACCAGCATACGCACTTTTTCTTTTTTTTTTTAAGACAGACTGCTATGAATTCCTAGCCAGTCTATCTTGAAAGCTCCTTTACAGAAGCTCAGTATATGACCTTGAAATTTTTGAGAATAATGCTATCTTTCATGAGGCTATTTTAGCTTAATTTACTGTTGCTTATTACATAGTAGGGCTGAGAATGGTTCAAGCAAGCAGCTTTGAAGAATGGTCTCAGTGCATATCAGCTGCTAAATAATTAAAATACCACCCTTCTTGCCTAACTTACAACACTTTATAATAAGTATTACTTATCCAGTAACTAAATATTTTTTCAACAGGTCTCTAAAGATTACTACACTCCCTGCAGCTCATATGGTACTATTCAGAACCAAAGACTTTTTCAGTGTTGCCCTAATCATTCAGTTTGACCTAGATCATAGCTATAAACTGAGGAAAGAAATTGAAATTTTCAAATTAAATAGAAATTACTAAAAATTTATGGTAAATAAAAAGTGGAGGTTCATATATAAAACTGATAGAAGATCAAGCTTGGCCACCTTGGGCCACAACCAAAGCTGTAATTCACAAGAATGCTAATAATCTCTGCTGGAAGCTTGAACAGTCATATTTCCATGGAAACAGTCTGGCAAAAGAGGGTTAAGAGGCTACAAAATAATCACATAAAAAAGAAGCTCTAAAAACCTCATCATGATTTCGAATGATTATTTGAAAGCTCCTAACCCCATTCATCCACTCCCCTCCCCCTTGATCTGAAGCCTATTCCCATGGAAACAGGAGTAGGATGGTAGCTTCAAGTCTGCTGAATTTTAGATGAGCCTCTGATTGAGCCTGAAAGGAGTCATTTTCCTAGATGGATGATGAATTTGGTAACTAACAGACTCAAAAAAATCTGTCCCTTTTAAGCTAAGGAATTAAGAATTTCTTTTTTGATATGTCTTTCCTACTTTTGGATAGAGGCTAGCGATTTAACACCTTGCTGGCTTGCCACTGGCAGAGTTTAGATAAGTGGAAAGCAGAAAATTTTCTAGTATCCGTGACCTCTTTTAAAATATTGAAAGGATAGCATCACACTAATTAAAACCTTTTTAATAGGCAACATTGATGGTGAATGCAGTATTTAAGTATGTCAGCAAAATTTTCATGTAAACATATGACTATATTCTGTGCCTTCATTTGTAGGTTATTCACAATGTCCACAGAGCATTTTAAGTATTAAGTTACAACTTAAACTAAAAGGGAAAGTTCATGTAAGCAAAACTATGTATGAGTTGAGCCAAATGACAGAGTTGAATTTACAAGCCACTTAGTAATCATAAAAGCATTAAGTTTGACATGTCTTTTAGTGTAAGTTCTTCCAGAAGCAGAAGCTGCTCTTGAAATAACTAACTAGAAGTAATGTACACTAGAGTTGGATGATTCATGAGTTGGAGAATATGGACATAATACACAACTGCTACCTATCACAGTCATATCTGTGGCTCTTTTTCTTTTGAAGAAGCTCCCCAATCTAGTACACATTGTCTGATTCAAGAATTAAGAAAGTTAAGACTACCACTCTCCAAAACTTCATTGGTTGACAGCTGAGAACTAGAGCCCATATGCTAGTTCCTATACCACTGGATGATGGTTAAGGAGAGAGGGATCCGTAATATCTTCATGAATTTACTTGTTGAGGATGAGAGAAAAACGGCTTCACTGGCAGAGAAATCCACTAGGCAGCAAGAAGTGCCTGGGCACCGACTGTTTTAGTTTCATAGTAAAGTATTTCAGGAGAGCTTTCAAAGAAAATCAGGATCTTCTGAAGTCATCCATGAATCTGTTTTGCACACTGATGTCTATGTGTATTTCTGTGTATGTGTGTGTGTGTGTGTGTGTGTGTGTGTGTGTGTGTGTGTTTTAAATAGTAAAAGCTAAAGCTTACAAAGACAATGAAAACTGTGCATGCCTACTAAGCATTAGAATCCTTTCTCCTTAGGCTATTTATCTCTATAGGTCAATATTCCACTTTATATAATGATGACATAAATATACATATATATTTATGTGTGTTTTACTGGTTACTATAACAAATGTCCAAAGAATACTGCAGCTTAATAATCAAAACTCATGACCAACAGCTAACGCTTCTATTGATGTCCAAGGACAAAGGAAAAGATTTTACTATTCTTTTTAAATTTTTACCACATGCAGAAAGTAAATCAGGGGCAGACCGTATTTTATCAAAATGTTTCACTAAAAGCAACGGAGGGAGAATTTGGTCACAGGGCTGCTACTTAGCTCGCCTGAACATGTCTAATGGATTCATAATGACAATAATAACCTGCTCCTAGTGAATGGCTAGTGCATTCTTCATTCCCATAAAGGAAGATCACATTGAATGACATTAAGAAAATGACTCCAAAGGTCTATCTTCATGTGGAGGATGCCTGCATTTATAGACATTTCTAATTCTTGTTTCAAGTACAGTTTCTCTGGGAAAATGCAAGCTTTTAAGAGGTTTGTTTGTTTTGTGTACTTAAAAACAGTCATCAACTTGTATAGAAGATATACCCAAGAAAAAATGATATTTTGTTAAGAGTCCTGGAAAGTGAGACGGGCTTTTGTTTTTTCTCAGTGTCCTTTATTCTATTTTCCCAGGACATTTATGCTCATTCTGTTGAGATTGTTTTAAACGGTTTTAACTAAATTATTTGTTTTCTTAAAAAATAAGCTGGGAGTGGAAGAAATATATAATTACACTAAATTCTAGGGATGGACCTCCAACACTGGCCCAGAGCACATGTGAATCTGCTTGGCTACCGGTCCAGATTTCTCATGCTACATTTGCAATACAGTTCATGGCCAGGTGATTCAGGAAAAGGGGTTTCATGTGACCCGTCAGCATTTTGTAAATTGCATCCTTTGTGAGGGAAAGATGATTTTCTTT
Organism: Mastomys coucha; assembly: GCF_008632895.1. Lineage (NCBI taxonomy): Eukaryota > Metazoa > Chordata > Mammalia > Rodentia > Muridae > Mastomys > Mastomys coucha. The sequence goes on along the minus strand of NW_022196896.1, from coordinate 94,331,929 downwards.
CTGCTGTGCCACAAGGACTTTTATTTATCTTGCCCAACTGTTATTTGGCTATTTTCCTGAAGTAATGTGCACATGATTTTTGCTTACCCTTTCTGTATTGCATTTGTGATACTCAGCCTTGATGCAAGTAAATTCTTCCAGATCTAATTGATGTCATTATGTGAGTGGGGTAAGAAACTTATAATCTATTCAGATTATAGCAGCCTTGTAAAATCATGTGGAAAAGTTTCGTTCTGTATTTCCACACTACAAAGTTTCCTTTGGGTGACTACATATAGTCAGTGATAATTTTAGATTCTGCATCACGTTAACAATTTAGTCTTAAAAGTTTACAATATCTAATTCGATTACATATTTGTCCATATACATTTGGTCATTTTATATATTGTACATTTCAGAAATAAACATTCCAGAATCTTTTAAGCCCCTGTATTGTAGGAATGATCTTCCAAAATCAGTTAATAACTACCATTGTCCTTAAGAAAAAATATAAATAATAAATGAAAATAAAAGTAGTTTTTAAAGTTCTTGAAATTCTCTTTATTCTAAAAATAAAAATGATGTTCTCCTAAAGAAAATGTATAGATGAATTTTAAGCAGCATTTAATCTTTTGATACCTTATTGCTAAAATAAAAGAGAATCATCCTGGTGACTAAGTAAACTGATTCAACTATTTTATCCAATTGCTTTTATGCAGCAGAAAGTCTTTTATATGCAGTTCACCAACCAAGTCTCCTGCTCCCTTACTTGTTTTCTTTACAGTGTCTTTCCTGTGTTTAGGGGTCATGAGTATCACCTAGACTCATGTCTCTTGGCATCCTTAGGAGCCATGGCCAGTCAACTTAATCATCTTCCTATAGACTTTATCAGCCTCTCTGTTTCTTCGAACCATGAAAGCCATAAGGAAGCCAGAAAGTAGTGAAACTCTCAGAGACTGGGTATAGACCTCTTTTCAAAATACATATTTGCTCTAGATTAGCTTCTCAGATGAACGGAATTCTATCTCATCTCCTTTATGAACAGGACCTCATCCATATCTTCGATATGGTCCCTTGAAAATTGTAGGACGTCTCACCTTTTACACTCCGAGAGCTCTTCTGCCTGCTCTCCCTTCCAAAACGCTTTTGTCTTTTGTCTTACCTGTTTAATCTGTATTTTAATCCCCTTTATTTTTCATATTAGGAATTTAGAATTTATCATTCATATCATATCACTTCATATCAACTAAATAGCAATAACTTTGATCCATTCTCCCCCTAAAAAAAATCACTCGGGTACCCTGTTCTTTTTTGTATAATACATTGCCCTCACAGTGCAAGTTGCTGGCTTTTCAGCTTCAGTTATTCTTTCTATATGATCTGCCTACTTGGTATACATGTACCTGTGTGTACATGCATACACTGCATATGTGTGAATGTGAAGGTGAGGCCAGATTACAGCAGTGACTATTTTCCTCTGTCACCCTCCACCTTGTTGTTTGAGACAGGAAGTGTCTCCTAACCTGGTTCCAACCAATTCGGTTAGGCTGCCTGACTAACATGTCACAGGAATCCTTCTTTCTCTGCTTCTCCAGCACTAGGATTTCAGGCACATACTTCCATGCCCAGGTACTTATGTATATGTTGGGAAATTACGTGCAGATCATCATGCTGTTTCAGAAAGCAGTTTACTGTATTGAGCCTTCTCCAAAGGCTTTCCCTACTTTTAAAATACGAAGCTTTAGTCATATTATTTCTCTGCACTATGCTGCCAGTGTCATCATGCAAGTGAAATAGCCAAGTCCTTAGTTCGCAGAGCCCCTGATAAATTCCCCTGTGATCTTTGTCCTCACCAACTTTATTACCAGTTCCCACTGAAGGTAGCTTGTTTGAACTGTTTATCCACCATTATAACTTATAAATTCCTGCTTATCCTTATTATCTTGGGCTAAATGCTCTTTGGAGAGTTATTTCTTGACTCCAGAGCAAAAATTATTTCTTTGACCCTATACCTTGATTTCCCTTTCTAGAATTTAATAAGTTTTATATGATAAATATATATGAATCATAGTTTTTTTGTCACATTGTAGAATTTTATTCTTTTTGTTTTGTTTTATTTGGGGTTTCGCTTGTTTATTTTGTTTTGTTATCTTTTTCAAGACAGAGTTTTTCTGTGTACCTCTTACTCTCCGGGAACTCACTCTGTAAACCAGGCTGACCTAAAACTGATTGAGATTCACCTGCCTCTGCCTCAGGCTCTGTCTCTTTCTCTGACTCTCTCTCTCTGCCTCTCTGCCTCTCTGCCTCTCTGCCTCTCTGCCTCTGCCTCACACGTACTGGAATTAAAGGCATGTGCCACCATGTGCAGGCAAGAAGAGTCTTATACTCAGCTACTAAACTACAAGGTGTTGGGAGCCTAGAATTTTGTTTGCTTATTTTAATCCTTCTAATAGCAAACACAAAACAGAAACATGGCTAAGAAACAGCACCGTTATATATTTATCTAAATATTTTTCTATATTATATAAGCTTTGAATATTCTTACACTAAGTCTTGTATGTTCTAGTATGCTCTAGCTCAATTGGTTTTAAATAATATTTTTCCAGATTCATGTCATCATAAGTTTGGCATACTGTATTTGGATCATTTATTTTAGTTTCATATTATTAATTCCCTTTCTACTCCACTAATCGATTTAATTGTACATTTTAATCCAGAGCATAAAACAAATCCTGAGAAATGTTCCTCCACTTGATCCTGCGGAAAGGAGTCATGTATTCTCTGAAGAATTTTTTATTGTTTTTTATTTATTTATTTTTTTAACTAGCAGATGAAGAACGCCCCCCCCGACCCCACACACACCATGTGTCTAGGATGGTGGTAGCCTACCTTGGTTTCACTAGAGAATCCTGCCATTGTGGTTCTTTGAAAGGCTTATGTGGATGCTTTCCGTCCTTGTTTCTATAGGTTCATTTTTAACACCTTATTCCTCATTACTATAATCATCGCTAGTAATTTTGCATAATGTTTCTTCTCCCATTAAAATTTTCCTTTTTCTTCTTGTCCATTTCCTTCTGTTCTGATAGCAATAAACAGGCAAATATGAGTTCTGTTTAAAAAAAAAAAAGAAAAAAATGAATGTATTGCAGATTTTGACAAAAATAAATTTGAAAAATATAATTTATTATAGTCCCTATAAATCATTGCCAGTAACAGTGAACTGTATTCAGGAGCTCTCAAATCCTGAGCTTTATAGATTGCCTTAAGGGGTACTGAGGAGTTTGAAACTAGATAAAGTACTTGACAAGTTTTACATTCCAACTGGCTTAATTTATCTCTTGGATCACCTGAAAGGGACTCCCCAAATCCAAAACAGGTTGTTCTTTGTAAATCTTAACATGTAGCTTCATACACTTTTTGATCTCAAAAACAAGTCTTGAATTTGTGTAAATGAGAGGAGATTTCTCAAGAGCTTATAGTCTACTATATCAGAATTTAAATTTGCTAACTACAATCAGTAGTCTATTGGATGTGTACTTTCCCAGTTCTCCAAACTCTATAACTTGGCAAATTTCATATATGATTAAGAAGGCTGTTGCTGTCATATAGAGAAGAGGATTACACAGATAACGTGCTGTTTCTGATTCTAATCTGAACAGTATTTCAAAATTATGATCACTTAGAGAACAAAAAGGCATTCAGTTTGACTGTAACACTAGGGGACATCATTTGTAATAAATACTATATGGTCAAAAATAACAACTATATAGGCTGAGAACTAGCTTGTTGGTAAAGGGTTTGTCTTACAACCATAAAAGCCTAAGCTTGGTCCCCAGATCGCATACCAAGCCTGTTAGGTAGCATACTTGTAATAAAGTACTTATGTGGGGAGGAGAGACAGGCAGTTGCCTCAGGTTTGCTGGATAGTCAGCCTGTACCACTTCTCAGCTCCAGACAAATGAGGAGCTGTGCCTCTTAAAACATGGTGTAGGATAGCTGAGGAAAATCCCTGAGGTTAACCTCTGGCATCCAAATTCAGGTGTACATACACAAACACACACACACACACACACACACACACAATGTAAACCAATCTACTGGAGTGTATATGTTTACTATAATATGATATGTAAATGTGCCCAGGCAAATCAAAACATCATAGGGTATTCATTGTTTAAAAATGGCTGTATTGGGTTCTCTGTGGGCTGAGAATGAAGTCACTCACTCAAGTCAAATAGATTTGACCATAGCAGGAAGTCTGTATCCAAAAATCGAGCCTATGTTTCATTTTTTGGTGCAGCAGAACTATCAACTCTTAGCTTAGCTACGATGGAGGTAAAATCCTTTGGTGATGTGAGGGTCATTACAATGAAACCCAATGTCTAAAAATTGTTCTTATTTTGGGCTTGTACCACAGTAAGAGCCAAGATTTTAAACTCTACTAAATACAAAACAAACAAAAAGATTTTATATATTCATGTTCATTTAAGAAAATACTAGTAGTGGTGTATTATTTTTAAGTATACAGTTAATATGTTTGGAGTTATTTAAAATTTATATTGAGAAAAATGTATTTTCACTATTGTTGTAGATGAGCATCTACATAAGACTGCTAAATTGATTGTTGTTTTATATCAAATAACTTTTATAATACTTAAAAAAATGGCTGTGTTGGGGTATTGCTATTACTACTAAAGTGACTACTTAACGAGGATGTCTTGAACATTTTGTTAGGATAGTTTCCCCCAAAGTGATCAAAATAATTGTTTATTCACATCAGTTCAGTATCTGGTCAAATGTGTCACTTTTGCCAAAGCACAGACTGTCAGAATCTTAACCAGTTACCAGTAGGATGGCTTTCACCCAGTTACCTAGAATTTGTCAATACAGGTTTGGCTTTATGGTGGCACTTGAGCCACTATTTGTAAAGATTGAGAACACGCACTGAAGTATTCAATTGGAGATAAGTGATTCTAAGGATTGAGAAGGGGATCTCAAGCTTAGGATATTTTTAAAAAATTATAGCCTATAATTAGACCAGTGGTTGATAGAAATAGAAAGTTACTTTTAAAAAATTCTTCTTCTCCTCCTCCTCTTCCTCCTCCTCCTCCTCCTTCTATTTTCAAGCACGTAAGAGTAATTTATTTTTTTCATGATTTTTTATTAGATATTGTCTTTATTTACATGTCATATGAGTTGCCCTTTCCCAGTTTTCTCTCCAGAAAGAAAAGAGAAAAAAAACAACAAGAACAAACCCCTGTTGCCTCCCCCCTCACCCTGCTTGCTAACCCACCCTCTCCCACTTATTGGCCCTGGCATTCCCCTACACTAGGGCACTGAACCTTCACAGGGCCAAGGGTCTCTCCTCCCACTGATGATCGACTTTGCAATCCTCTACTATACACTGATTGCCCTTCTTCTTCTTCTTCTTCTTCTTCTTCTTCTTCTTCTTCTTCTTCTTCTTCTTCTTCTTCTTCTTCTTCTTCTTCTTCTTCTTCTTCTTCCTCTTCCTCTTCTTCTTCATCACTACTTTATATCTTCACTTTACATCCTGCTCATTATCCCCTTCTTTGTCACCCCACCCACAATCTCTCTTTCAATCCCTCTAGTGGCTAGTCCTTGACTTCACTTTCAACAAACACAATCAGTGATATTGGATCACCTGTGAAGTACCTTCCACTCAGGAATTGTTTAGACAAAAATGATTTTACATACAGTCCTATTTGTATTCAAATTTGTCAGAGCACTTTTACTTTATATTGAAAATAGATTGTTTTCACACACAATACATCCCAACCACAGGTGCCCCTTCCTCCACTCCTCCAAGCACCCCACAAGCTCCCTTCTCCCTCAGATCCATTCCCCCTATGCTTCCTATTTAGAAGATAGCAGGCATCCAAGATACTATAGCCAAACAAGCCAAAAGGAGATACTATTAAACAAGGCAAAGCCCTCATATTGATACTGGAAAAGGCAGTTCAATAGGAGGAAAACAGTGTCAAGAGCAGGCAAGGGTCAGAAACACACCTGTTCCCACAGTTAGGAGTCTCACAAAAATACAAAGTTAATAACCTTAATATATATGTAGAGGACATGTTTCAAATGCATTCAGGACCCCTGCTTGCCTATTCAGTCTCCAGGAGCCCATAGAAGTCCTGCTTTCTTAATTTACTGACCCATGGTATCCAAGTGTTTCCCATCCCCTGAGTCCAACAATCTTTCTACTCTCTCTTCTGAGGGTTCCCAGTCAGAGGGGAAACCAATGGAGACCTCTGAGTTAGACTCCCTCTCCCTCCCCCTACCCCTTCTCCTTCCTCTTCCTCTCCTTCTCCCTTTCTCTCTATCCCTCTTCCTCTTTCTCTGAATCCTCCACATAATGTCTGCTCTGAGTATCTCCACTAGCTTCCATCTTCTGCAGAGAGAAACGTCTTTTTTTTCTTTATTATTAGATATTTTCTTTATTTACATGTAAATTTCTCCATTCCCACTTTACCCTCCAAAAAACAAAGAAACAAACAAAAACAAACCCCTGTTCCCTCCCCCCTCCCCATGCCTGCCAC
>NW_022196896.1:94323833-94324635 GCF_008632895.1 Mastomys coucha | reverse complement strand
CAAGGAAGGAGTTGCAGAGATTAACTATGGAGCAGAGACAGAAGGAAGGGCAAGCCAGCCTAAATATATCTATCTCCTGAGAGGCTCTGACAGTACCTAGATAATACAGATGTAGAGGCTCACAGCCATCCATTGAACTGAGAAATGTCTTTAATGACTATTGGACAAGGGACCAATCAATGTATGAGTATATCAGAATATCATTAGGAATCAATTCATTGATTTTTGGTTTTTTGGCCAGTTCTGTTTGGCTCTACTCTAAGTATTTGGACTATCTTGTGTCCAGATCTTGGCCATCCTTGCAGTGTAGGGCATAGACTTCCTCTCATGGCATGGGCCTCAAATTAAACCAAATATTGGTTGGTGACTCCCACAAGTTCTCTGCCACCATTGCACCAGCACATCTTGCAAGCAGAACAGATTGTAAGTTGAGGGTTTTGTGGTTGGGTTGGTAGCCATATTTCTCTTTGCATAGCCTGGAGAGTACCTTAATGTGAAAAAAAATCAAACAACAACAACAAATAAAAATTAAATAAATAAATAAATAAATAACAAAAATCCTATAACATAGGAGTGCATGCTCCACGCAGGCACCTATGTTCAGTGAGCTGTGTGGATCTTGTCAGTAGGGCTCCTCTACCACTGGCAACGGGAATCCTCTGCCAGTTTTCAGAGAAGAACCATCTACCCTAGCACCAACCTGGGTTGTTAGGAATCTCTATGGGACTCCACATTTTTAAGTATAAGAGTTTTTTTTTTTTTTTTTTTTTTTTTTTTTTTTTTTTTTTTTTTTTTTTTTTTT
>NW_022196896.1:94210538-94323702 GCF_008632895.1 Mastomys coucha | reverse complement strand
GAAATCCACCTGCCTCTGCCTCCCAAGTGCTGGGATTAAAGGCGTGCGCCACCATGCCCGGCTTAGTATAAGAGTTTTAAATTAAGCTTTATAGAGAGGTGACTCTTCCTTTAAAAGCCCGGTTGATGGCTTTGTGTGTCACTTGCTTCTTGTTTGTTATTACTCCATCTGAAATTTTACGTCACTCTTCCACTCAACTGAAAAAAATCAACGAGTGTCACTTTTAAAAAAAGAAAGTATATCAGGCTCGTAATATTTACTGAACATTTAAGTCTTATCAAAACCACTGTTCATATCATAGTTATTCTCGACTCCATACTTCTTTTAGCTGTTAAAATAATGTAGCCTATATACACTATATAGATTGATCTTTTTTTCTAGGGGAGACATAAAGATTTAAATATAAATGACATTTCAGTTCCCAGGAAGCCATCACTGAGGAGCCTGTCATGTACCTACTGTTTATAGTTGACACATATCAACAGTCATGGTGGTAACAGAAAAAAAATGAGCATTTCTGAACGAGTAAAATTGGAAAATCAGCTTTTCATAGACATGATCAGTGAGAGCCCTTGGAACGGAAAACCCCAGGGCTCCAGTAGTGATCTTTGCTACTGTAATTTTATCTAGGGTTTTGATCCACTTACAAAGTTAATCTAACCTCCCTGAACTTAACTATTCCATTATCTGTTAGAAAATAATTAGAAGCTATAAGCAGAAGTCGGCATACATGCAGCTCCTTGGGAGTCCCTGAGCTCATTGAATGGAGGAGTTTGATGGATACTGGTCAGCTGATCTTGGCCCATCGCTAATAATAGCTGAAAATGCTGCTTAGCTAGGTGAGAAAGTTAACTTCAGGAAAATGAAAATGAAGCATTTGGGATTTATAGCCAAAGATGAGTTTCCCTTTGGCACTTGTTTCCTGGAAAGAAAGTAGCCAGGGGAGCCAGTTATTTCATTTCCTTTTTACTTTTCTTTTTCCTCTATTATTTTCAGCACTTTATAATTAAGAGCTATGGCCCACTTGACTTATCTCTACTGACTGTAATTTCCTCTAATACCTACAAAGAAATGTAAGTGAATCAGGAATAGTTTTGTTATTATCCATACAAATAATAAGTAAATCAAATCAGTATATAAAAATTGGTCATCTCTAGCCACCATGTTGGAAATTAACTGTAGAAAACATATAGACAGGTTAGGAAGACTGAAGACACTAGGAGTTTGCTTATAAAATCAGAAAATTGTTTTCGTCATATACGTAAAACAGAGTCAAGGTATTTTTAAAAACCTCATTTTGAATTGTGAACATCTATTCATTTAATGATCACATCATTATACTCTCAAGAAAGAAAACCTATTTTATTATTGGATTGAGAGATGCTTCAAAATATGATGTTCCGTGGGTTTTCACATAATGTTAATTTAAAAAGAAAGTAAATTTTATTCTGTTTCTCTTCTGCCTCATTTTCTGGTAAATTCATAATGTGTATATTAGGGAATAAATAGATAATATTTTAACATTCTTTAATTGGAGGTATATTAGTTTTCCCATACACAGTAAAGTGTTGAATGTCTTTTGGTTGACAGATATTTAATATATTCTAATCTCTACTATAGCAATCTCTTTTATTATTATTATTATTATTATTATTATTATTATATATTTTCTTTATTTTCATTTAAATTTCTCCCTTCCCAGTTTCTCCTCTAAAAAACAAAGAAACAAACGAAAACAACAAAAACAAACCCCAGCTGCCTCCCCACTCCCCATGCCTGCCACCCCACCCTCTCCTGCTTATAGGCCCTGGCATTCCCCCACACTGGGGCACAGAACCTTCACAGGGCTTAGGTCCTCTCCTCCCATTGATGATCGAATTTGAAATCCTCCACTATACACACGCTGCCTAGTAAATATTCAAAGATTTGTGTTTAGAAATTTTTATTTTATTGATTTTACTTCATTTTTTCAGCATTTTTATGAAACGTCTGTAATTGGACCAGTTCTTTGTTATCTTGTGTAAATAAATAAAAAGGTTGTAAAAGTAATTAGAGTGGCATAGCTCTAATCTTAATGTATTTGACTTCAGATAACAAGGCAGTGGTTCATCAGCATGGAACCAATATTATGCCTATTTACATAAATGTGGATGTGACTGTCTGTGTATATCAGTGACCTGAACGTGTGTGTGGTGTGGATTAACGTTGACATCAAATGTCTTTCTCTATCCTTCCTCACTTGTTTATTGAGACAGTGTCTCTCTCTGAACCTGGATCTTGCTAGTTCTATCAAGTGTTCTGAACCAGTTTGCAGTGAAAATCCCTGCCTCTGCCCCTCCAATGCTAGGATTATAAGCAGCTGCCACATCAACTGGCTTCCTATGTGAGTCCAGGGATCCAAGTTCTGTTCTTTAAATTTACACAGCCAGCCATTAGACACTATGATATCTCCCCCAGTATAAAGATATTGTTAATGGTCCTGTTATTTCATTTTTATACATAATCATCTCTTTCAACAACTATAATTTTGATCTATATTCAATAGACTTAAAGGTATTATCAACAAGTCTATTAGTGAAAAAATCAATTTTATGCTTAACATTCTAGTTGCCATTTAAAATAACTATCTAAAGGGAAAGAATGGAGATTTGAAAAATATAAAACCGGTTTATTTCCTTTCAATCTAACTATACTCCCTTTTTACTTCTGTACATCTTTAGTAATTTTCTATATAGCACATTTATATTTATGTGCTTCATGGGTATGTGCAACTGTTAAAGAAATAGCATTCCTATTTACAAATGGGAATTGAAATATTTATAAACCACTTGGACACAGTTTTGCCGGCAGAAACTTCTAAGTGAAATGTAGTAAAGGACGTTCCTAATGAGGCATAATATCTTTCTACTGCTTCTGAAGTGATCAAAATTGTTACTATAGATTATCATTCCTTTATTTAATGCTACCTACATCTATTGTCCAGAGATATTTACCCACTAAAATTTAATTAATTCTATTCACATCTTATTGACATGTATAGAAATTTTCATAGTGGACAATTTTATTTTTTTCTATTTTAATCTTTTAAAGACAATATTTTAAGTACTATTGTAAAGATCCACTGTTTAGATTTATTGAATTGTTTACATAGTTTAGTCTATGTTCTTCATATACAACCTGCAGTCTAGAAATCCAACCAGCAGCACATCTTAGTTTGAAAAATCAAAATAGGAGGTCACTCATCTATTATTTTTATGATTAAAAATAGGTTTTACATGTTATATTTTATAGGAATATAAATAATCTTTCTAATTCTGACACGTTCTAGTAAATATACACTATTTATATAATTTTTAGAGGGGAAACTGGCAAAGGAGATATTGTATGACATGTAAATAAAGAAAATATCTAAAAAACAAAAGATAATTTTTTGAATAATATAATATTCTTTGCTATTTCTGTGAAAATATGTATTGACAGTTTAAGTAATTGCATGAAAAAGGCATGTATTCTTTCTCTACATTTTTAGTCATGTTCCCTTCAGGATGGTAAACAGTTAAACGTCATAAAACCAAGAATGGTAAAATCAGTTTTAATATCTGTAAAGCTTCTAAAAGAAAATTAATTCTAGAATGTGTACCCAGAGCTTGAGTAACTTCAGAAGTCGTCCTCATTAGCTTTGTCAACACAAGATAATCTTAAATCTTCTGAGAGCAAAGTTTCAACTGAGAAATTGCCTGAATCAGATTCTTCTGTTGAGGATTGTATGGGTGATAAATTGATAAACTGGAGCACGTTGTGGATATTATCAGTACCTGGGCAGGTGGTCTTGAGCTGTGTAAGGAAGCCAGCTGAGCATGAACCACAAGGAGAGCTGGAGAGTGAGTCAGTAAGCCAGGAAGCAGTGTTCCCCCATGGTTTCTGCTTCAATCTCCTCCTTCACTGAAGTACTATAACATGGAAATATAAACCAAATACATTTCTTCCTCGTCTGAGTTGTTTTTGGTCTGAATATTTTATCAGAGTAACAGAAAGAAGTCTATAACAGGAAGTTGAGATGCAGCTGGGTACATTTTGGATGAAAGTGGGTCTTCCAGTACCCTTATTCATCTAGAAAAGACCCTTGTCACCAATCCATCATCCTCCCATAATTTGACAATGCATCATTCCCTAGGAGTAGTGAATGCGATACTCAGGCCATTTCCCTAATTTATTTAATACATATCTCATTATAAGACTTATGCACAAGTATTTATTTTTAATCAAGAAATTGCATCTTCCTTCTTAACTTTAACTCAGATTTCTTAAAATGAATCAGAGGAACAAAGAGAGACACAGTTTTATGATGTCTGTTCATTGTTATCCAGGTGTGTTGAATGAGTTTACTTCCATTCATTATGTTAATAAAGCAACAAAGACCATCTAGCTTTCAAATCTTAAGGTAGCAGAGAAGCTTGCATATTTAATGCCAACTTTGTACAGTAAGAAAATAAAAGCCTGTGCTTAAGAACTTCCTGTGATTTAGGAATTTTCCCAGCATGTCTCTTTTCACATTAGCAATTCAAATATATACAACTTTCTTCCATTTCTTTAGGCTAATGTACTTGCCAATATGTTATTACATGGATAGAAAAGGGAGGTTTAAAGGTATTTCTGCTAATAATTCAAGACTTTATTTTCACCACCTTAAATGAAATGCATTCCAGACAGGACAATGTTGGATCAAGGTTAAGAGTCAGCCAATCAAAACTTGACGAAAGACAGTTCTGGTATTTAAGTCAACCGAGCAATCTGTTTAAAGATATGTATTTGCCAACTCTGACATTTTCTGCACCAGGATTCTCTGTCATTCCCCATTGTTTGGGTGATGAGATATTACACTACAAGCCCTCTATGTAATGAAGTTAAGACGGAATGTAAATACTGGGTGCACCTAAATTGTTTGAGTTAGAAATCAGCATTGGATCAGCAAGTATTCAGAAATGATGAGCATTGAACGATTACTGAGAAATATTTACCATTTGGATTTGTCCTCCCGAAGTAAGTAAATTCAGGAATGTATGTGTATTTAATAAGGGGCAGTGGCATAATTTTAAGGAAACATTTTTTTTTCAGAAGTAAGAGCAAAATCAGTATCATCGAGTAAAAATAAATACAAACCTAAAATATAAGAAAGCTAGAAGCTCAATTAAGATTGGGAAAGATTCCATGGCTCCCTGTGCTTACATAAGTTGCCTCTAAAATTATATTTCTTCCAGGGTGTTGATTACTATGATAACACCTTACAGAAAGCAATATTATATTTACATTCCATCACTGATAAGTGGCATTTTTAATTTGCCATTGCAACAGCAATTGACCTTATATATTACACAACAAGCTTGATCTACAGTGTGTCAAGAAGAAAATATAAAATGTCATAAAGTGATGTATAGTTTAAGAGAATAGAATTTTTTTAAAAAAAAATACAAGGCTTTCCACAGCTGAATAAGGGATAAAAAACCAATTATATTATGTATGTTCTCTTGAATAATTTAAAGAAACCAGAGGATCCATTTGACAGGAATATATCTGTGTCTCATTTGGGATCTGGAACCTGGAAATCTCTAGCTTGGAGGAGCTGGTCATTTCACTTCATCTGTCCAGACTGTATAAAGCGCCCCAATAACTGTAACTGGAAAAGAGGGATTAGAGTAAAGGCTTTCTGGCCTATCTTGCAGTTATGCTCATTCCTATACCAAATGAAAAGGCACTGCCCTAGTTTTAAACAAGTGGGTACTTGTAGCCCAGCAGTTTCAACATAGTATTCCTTGGACACAACAAAAATGTTAAAGAAGTGGATGAACTTTAGAAGGACCACAGAGGGGCTATTAAAAACACTTCTGGTCCAGCTCAAAAGCCAAATGATGTATTCATCACCAACTGCATAATGTCTTCTTGGCTCGTTTTCCATTCTCTCCTGTTTACTTTTACTTTTTTGATTATCAAAGTTTCATTTTAATATGTGGGCCACCATAAGGCATTAATTCAGGCGTTTATATTCATGAATATATACCCATATTTTCCAATGACACACTGAAAAATTATTAGTGGTTCTGGTTTGTTTGTTTCATTGATTGGTTAGTTGGTTAGATGGTTAGCTGATTGGTTGGTTGGTTGGTTAATTTGATAGGTTCTTTTTATTATATTATTTTGTATATAGTTATTGCTGAAAATAATGAAGTACATGGTCATTATAATTTTCCTGTGTGCCCACAAGTGTAGACTAGGGGCAGGTGATGCACAAAATTAACAAAATAAAATTCACTATGTGAAACAGAGTAGTCTGTTACCTTAAAAAATATTATTTTCCAAATTTTATAACAAAAAATTATTGATATTCCCCATTTTATTAGAATAGTATATATGTGTATATAGTATGTATGTAAATAGATATATTTTATAAGTATATACATTTATACTCAATGTATATATCAAGTGCATAGTACTATAACACTTTAGTACAGTTTTAAATAACCTTTTGCTCCAGAGATTCTTCATTGTATTTCTAGATATTGCTTCTATTTCTATATATAAGCTCTTATTTCTGAAATTAATCTTTATGCTACTAAAATTACTTATTTTTAATGAATATTCAAAATTAGAATGTAATAATTTTGGATGATTTTTGCACTTTTCACATATATACCATATATAATACTTTTATCATACTTTCAATCCATTCAACAACTTGTTTTTCGATATACTGCTGTATAAATATTGTTCACTAAAGAAAATTACTGCATTAGAAATTTCTTTGTTCAACATCCCTTCATCTTTTTTTCTTCCAAGTTTTATTTGCAGATATTTCTTTCATTAGATACTTCAGAAATCTGTTACTTGCGCTTTTCTGTTCTCTCATCTGTGAAAATTTTTCCCTTAAAAAACTCCATTCGTGCTACAATTGGAGTCTAAGCTGGAAACTCACCTGTGACTTTGGGATTATATCTTATTATTATCAAGAACTAAGATTTATCATCTCTGCTAATTCAATCCTTTAATGCCTGGAAACCTTATCTTCTTATTCCTGGTTTAGGTTTCTGTTTTCACTGAAGTATACCTGTGATTGCTATAGTCCAGTCATGAGATAAGAACCACACTGTGGGTTAAGTAGGAAAAGTTTAAAGTTAAAAAAATTATTACATATGGTATTAGAATAACTATAAGACACATGAGAGCTTCATATTCTACCAAGGAGTGAGGGAAGATAAATCAAGAGGTTGGACATAATGAGGTTCAGACAGTTTTTGAAATATGGAAGAGTAACAGAAGAGGGGTTAGCCAGCTGGGAGCCTCACGCTGGGCGCCATTCTGAAACTCTCCAGCAGTTTCACGAACAGGATTTTGCCTCGACCAAAGGGAGAAAGGAGACCTGAAACACAGAGTTCGAGAACAAAAGGACACGAAGCCAAGATGAGGGTTTCCAATCAAGGCTTGCCTTTACTTTTGGGGTTTAGCATTTATATACAAGAAAGCAAAACTGAATCTCTAGGTTACAATGACATTTGAATAATATAAGCAATGCGGAAGGAGTCAGAAAGAGTCCGAATAGAGTCAAAGGGAAAGTCAAAGGGAAGCCAGCTGCTGGGCGTGCCCAATCCCAAAGATGGTGGCTCAGAGCATCCTGCAGGTCTCAATTCTGGGGAGTGGGTAGAGGAACGGCCCACAGTGGGGGAGGAGGTCAACAACAGATGTCCTCAGGCTGCAGACATGCCAGCCAGCAGGCATACTTTCCTCTGAAATGTTCAAAGGCAGAAGTCAGAGTAGTGAGCCTTTGTTTTAGGCACAACAGGCTTGAGTTGAGTCTCCGATTACAAGCTCTGAAGTCTAGGAGCTGAGGCAGAAGAGAGGGACCCGACAATAAGCAGCTCAATACTTCCTAGGGCACACATGATCAGCATTGGGTTGCCAAGGCACAGCATGGATATGAATAGTGTTAAGAGTTCTAAGTAGGCAACTGAGTATAAGTATGCAATCATTTCTTTAGAGCATCCAGGCTATGTACCAGAATGACTGGTTTTCTCTTGGGAGAGCCTTTAGAAAGATCTGGGCAGTGGTGGTTTACGCCTTTAATCCCAGCACTTGGGAGGCAGAGCCAGGCAGATTTCTGAGGTCGAGGCCAGCCTAGTCTACAGAGTGAGTTCCAGGACAACTAGGGCTACACAGAGAAACCCTGTCTCGAAACAAACAAACAAACAAACAAAAACAAACAAACAAACAAACAAAAAGATTATTATTAGGCTGAATCTTCAAGATCACTGATGATCAAACATGTTCTGAGCATATCCTAGGTAGACTGTCCTACATGTCTTCACATCCACACTCATGAGATGTCACATCGCCAGTGCCTATAGAAAACGTCTTCCTCTGTTGGTGTCTGTGATGAGCTCTCCATATAAAAGTGGAACATGATGGTCCACATTAAAGGAGAAATACTCTCTTCGTGATCACTTAACTTTTCATAGAAGAATCTACCCACTGTCTGCAGGCAAATTTAAATACCTGGCTATCAAATAGTTTATCGATGTCACAAATCATTTGACGCACTATTGTTTACTTTAAAAAGGAAATAAAATGGAAACAGGATCTGTTTATAGTTAATGCCATCCCACTCAATCTTGGCATTCCCTGTACCCTTAAGTAATGAACAAAATTATTTTGTTGAGTTTCTGCGTTTCAATTCAGCCAGGTTCTTATGAAGGTAGAGAGGGACAGTCACACGCTGCTAGGGCATGCAGACAGCAGGAGAGCTTATTCAGATTTATAGAGATTTAGATTAATATTAGTGATCCTGGTTCCATCTTTAATTTCAACTATTGGAAGTAATGTCTCCGGTTTTCATATTCATATTTTCTCTTAGACCAAATTAGCTTTACACTTCTGAAATCCCATCATCAGCAATTGGCATTTTGCTGTTAAGTTTCATTTTGTCTACTATTTCCACTTTCCTGAAATTCGTTGATGTTTTGGTTTGTTTTAATAGGAAACTTCTTTCTATGTAGCATGGGCTGACTAAGAGTGATTCCTCTGCCTCTGTATCCTACAAGCTTGAATTCCAGGACAAGACCATAGTGCCTGGCTGAACTATTTTATGATTTATTATTCCAATTATTTCATAACCATCGCATTTGTCTTTTTAGCATGTTTTTCATTTTTCACTATCATTTTACTGTGGTTTAGGAAAGGAATGGAGAAATTGTGTGTGTGTAACCAATAAGGATATTAAATTTTAAAAGCATCTTATAACTCCTTTTTTTTGGTAGCAAACATACATTTTATTATCTTCGTTCTATGACATAAGGAATAGTCTTTCCATCCTAATGTTGAAGTTTTATTTTCCAGGTAAAAATATTTACATACAAATATTTTTCTTTTATTGGTAGAGAGTAAGCCTAGGGTCTGGCCCTTGGTTATCATGCATACAATTTTTCAGTTATGTTCCAGCCCCTCTAATGTTCATTTTGAAGAGACTTATACATATTATACATACATGTATATACTTATACATATATATTATATATTATTTCAATATACATTCAATAATAATGTTTTAGAGTTGTCATTAAACATAGTTA
Source organism: Mastomys coucha (assembly GCF_008632895.1). Classification (NCBI taxonomy): domain Eukaryota; kingdom Metazoa; phylum Chordata; class Mammalia; order Rodentia; family Muridae; genus Mastomys; species Mastomys coucha. The sequence continues at coordinate 94,314,088 of NW_022196896.1, read as the reverse complement.
ATTAAAAATATATACATGTATGTTTTCTTTTTGAAATCTAAATAATGTAAGCAATTTACTAGTCCACTCCTTAATTATGGATGACATATTAACCAGCAGAATTTTACAGTGTTTACATGATCCTGGTACTTATGCAGATTTAAACATATAATAGGACTTTGAAGCCTTCAGCATCATGCAGCAGTAGTCTTTTAGGCAAGTGGTTCAATATCAAGGTATACAGTCTCCTGTAACATTAATGAGAAGATAATTTTATACATCTTAGTCAACCTTCTCATTTACATTCTGTCTATGACTGTAATTTATTTTATTTTATTTTGTTTTATTTTATTTTATTTTACTTGTAATTGTCTAGAGCCAGTCACCAGCAATTCTGGTTCATACAAATATCTCAAATCCATAGAATGGAGACTTTGGAGATGAAGTTTGATCATTTATATCTATTGAATCTCTTCAACTAATCAATTTTAAGGTGGCTGTTGAGCCATCCTTTACACAACTTCTAAATGGGAATCAACATCACTTGGTATAGATAGTGAGCAGTGAGTTCCTGGGTGCCAAACACCAATTTACACTGATGGGAAGTCTAGCATTTAAGCAGCATTACCTCATAGGACAACTGAAATTCTGCCTTTATGAGTAGTCAGAAAAGCAGAGGTAAGAGAAGGAGAGCGAAAGACCCCAGAGTCGTATATTCTTACCCTTAACTCATCAGCTGGTTAGCTCATTATAAAACTTTTCTGCTTTTAATTTTCTTGAAAAACATTTATTTTTAAGAGTCTCTCTAACTCCTTCTTACCTTGTCTTCCCTTTATTAAACTAGAGGAAAACAAATTGAAGGATATGAGTCCTCTAATTTTGCCAACACAATATTCTCATGATATTAGGAAAAGCCTCTCTTGTGAGGATAACATGGGACATTTGATGACCAATAATTTCAATGCTTATTGGATGCTACAGAGATTTTTACACTTCTAATCATGTCCTCTCATCAAATTAGATAGGCCGGAAGTGCCCCTGTTGAACATCTATCATTCTCTGTGAGGAATTCTCATAGGAGAGATACATCAAAAGAGTTTGAAACTAGCTGTCTCTAAATTACCTTGTTTCACTTCAATATAAGAAAAGTTTACAGGAACTACTTGTTCAATTTCAACTGCCTGGGAAGACATTTGGCATGGTCAACAGTGATTTTAAGATATTGTTCAATCTTTCTGGTTTCCATTGATTTTTTTTTTTTTTTGTATTATAAAGACAAAAGCATGTAAGAAGACATTTAGCATCTCTATGCTGATTAGCAGAATAATACAAATGTTAACATAGCAGCTCTAATGCAACTTGAAATAAAAAGAAAAGAACAAGAATTTGGTGGATTTTTTTTTTTTAAGCTCAGTAATGGAAAAGACAGATCTGCATACCAGACTCAAGGTAACTGTGACAATTAGCATGGGTAGCCATGTTTTAATGCCAATATTAATTCCTTTGTAGGCACAAATAAAAAAAAAGCCCAAGGCAAGTTTTCTTATCATTTTCTCAGTTCAGAGATTCCTTTGAAATTTTTGATGAAAGCTGTAGTAGACCTTTGTTCAGAAAAAAAAATATTCAACCATGATTTCATCACTCTGAAGATTTGTAATACCTCTGAAGTGTAGCCAGTTAAGAAAAACTGCCTTAGTCTTTCCCTAAGTCCCAGTGTTATTCTGCTAAAACAGCTCATAGAATCCAAGGCAGTAAGTGCACCAAGACTGCCTACGACTATTCTTAGACAGTTCGGTCTTCTGGCAATGACAGAGGTTTAGGACTCCTGCAAGACTCAACAGTGTATCTTATTTAAGCTCACAACAGTCTGGTTTGCAAAATGAAGAAACTAAGGGTTGGAGCTGCGAATGGGCCAATGCCCTCGAGCCTGGAAGTGATAGAGAGGATTTCAAGCCATGACTTAACTTCAAGATGTCTCTTTCTGCCAAGTTACACTATTAAGATTACTAAATTGTTTACAGTATTTGATTAAAATAATAAAGCATGTTAATTAGAATATATTATATGCATCATCACTAAATCACACAGAGGGCAGGTAATGCTTGATAAGGGCTAGTTTTTTTTTTTTAATTTACAAGGATCCAAGATTAAATGTAACTGGCTGTAGTTTTGTTTTAGAGAACAGAATGATTAAGAAATACTGGAAATTCACGAGATATCAAAACAGACTAAGAGATCAATCTCTTGATATGGGTTTAATGTAGACAGATTTGTGGACATTTCACATGTTCTTAGGTAAGATAGACTTGCCTTGGATTTTTAAAGCCCTGTTTAACATCTGAAAACTTAAACTCTGTTTCCTTTTAATGATCTTACCTTTTCATTTGTATCTTATTTCCATACTACATTAGACATTATGTTGCCCTTCTCCACAACACCTTCTCTTCTTCAAGTCTGTAAGCAATGTGGGCCTGGCTTACTTTCTTAACCCATGGCCAACAACTTCTATTTAAGCTGATTTCTTCACCATTATCGAGTCTCTTATTTCGTCATTTTGACTTTTTTTAGGAGTCTCCTGGCCAGTAGCTATTGAAGAAAAAAAACCAAAACACCCAAGCCCCAACTTCTGCCAGCACAGCACAGACCATTATTGTGTCATTTGTTCTATTCTTCTCTCAAAAAAACAGCCCAAAACAAACAAAAAGCCAATTAAACAAAACAGGCAAACAAAACCACAGAAACAGAGACTAAAAGCACTCCCTGAAAAAAAATGCAGTTAATTTTGTATTGTCTAATTATTCTAGGGCATGGTTTTGATATACCCAGTGGGGTAAACTGGGTTTTCCCTTTGTCAGAAGATATCAATTGCAAATAAGTTCTTGGTTAGTGGTAATACCCAATGTCCACTCCCGTCTTCTCTCAGAAACTGCATCTCCTTGACTTTGTGTAGTTTTGTGTGTGCTGCCTCAGTCTCTATGAGTTCAAGTTTATGTGAGTCCTGTTGGGTTACTACTTCCAAAACTTGAAATGCTAGATAAAACTTTAGTCCCTCTTGACTCTTTAACTTTCCCGTTCGTATGTCTTCTTCAAACACAGTTGATTGGTGCTCAGTATATGTTACCCTTGTGATCATGATATTAATAATAACAAACCTCAACAAAATACATGTTATACAAAAAAGTACAACCTCAACAAAATAAATGTTATACTCTACATCCTAAAATGGGGAAAGTATTTCTTTCTTGGTTTAGTTGAAATAATTTCAACTAAAGTTACATACGTTACACATTTCAGAAAGTATTCGCATTAGGTCTCATCCAACTTAAACTTCTACGACTTTCTAACAAAAGAGTGATAGTCTCAGCATTGGGTTTAAGGTCCACAAAACTGTGAGATGATCTTGTTTTGAGAAACAGTGCTGTGTGCAGAAAGCAATACTGTTTGGAAAACAGTAAGCTAGCCACATAGGACTGATTTGTGACACAGGACCTGCTGTGTGAACCCAAGAACAGAAGTGAATTCTACCCAGAGGGTTTGGCAGATCATAGACTGTAGAAAATGAATCAGGATTGGTCTATGAGGGATTAAGAATGTAATCATGGGAGTGAATCTTATTCAGCTGCTTGGTAGATGTAGAAAGGGCTGTGGATTTAGCACAGCTCCAGAAAGCCAACCAGAAAATATAGTTAATAAGTAATATAACGACAAATAAACCCAGTTTATCTGAGAACAAAATTGAGACCCTTCATTCTTTCTTGTGTCTTTCACTCCATAACTTCCCTTTAGGAGAAAAGTGAGAATTCATAATGTCAAATTTGCAAAGATGTGACTCAGTCATAGAGTGTTGCATACATTATGTCCTAAGTCCCGGTATTGTGAAGGAAAAAAGAAGCAAAGGAAGGAAGAAAGGAAGGAAGGAAGAAGAGAGGGAGGAACAGAGAGAAGGAGGGAGAAATGAAGGAATCATTAACATCTCATAGGCATAAATAATATTTATTTGGATTATTAACACAATTATTAGATTTTATAATGATAAATTACAAATGATAATCACAGTGATTCCAGTTTGAGTCTCTGATCTTTGTTTCTAGTTGAACTCAAGTTTCTTCAGAGGAAATAAACCTAAAATGGCCATTTGAATCTTGTTATCCAAATAGTAATAAGCTGTGATAGTTTCCATTTAAGGATAAACTTCAAATTTTTCTGAAATAAGTATTTCTGAATAGATGTTTTTAGGTTGTTTAATGACATCATTAAAAACTCACATGATCCTTTTGATATGTAATTGAAGTTATAAATCATCCAATATTGTCTATTCATAGTCGTCAGACATTTATGCCTGTAGAAATCAGGGTTTAGAACTGACTGAAATCCTTTTTGTTTGATTATGGTTGTTGCAAAGGGGATATAGTAAATAGATATCAAACTATAAAAGCTACAAATCTGCTTTGAGATGGACAAGGGCTAATTTAGGCAAATTACAGATTGGTATACACTTCAGTGTTCTTGGGATGTTAGCTAAAGTTATGCTCTTATACTTACTATAATTTTAATTTTTCTTTCTCTACATAGTAACTGTAGAAATTCACTTGTAGACAAACATATTTGTTAGATAAGATACAGAATTTTAACTAAAAATTAAACCTAAGGGGAAAGGAAAAAAGAAAGCTGATGAATTGGTTCAAAAAGCCAGAAGTTTCTTTTTGAGTTGATATATTTCAATATTTAAAAATGAAGAATTTTTAAAGAGTTTATCTTAAAACTTGATAAATTAGAAACATTTTGACTGAATCAAATGTGTATTAGTTTGTGATCTTACCTAGGACAATAACTGCCCATGTTCATTCCAAATATGAAATTATAATTGTAGCCCTTTGGGCTTTGAATGTACCTTTATGTTTTAATTCTATTTGGTGTATACTACTAATAAATGTTACACATATATTTCTCCACACTTTCTACAATAAAAGCAGTTGTAATTTTTCTCCACCTTTTCTAGAAATATAGAAGGCAAAAGTCTTGGGCTGTGGACACTAATGTGTTGATAAAATTTTCCAAAACTAAGTTCTAGCTATGGAGTATTCATGGCTATATTCCAATATATTGGGAGGTCACTTTCTATAAGCACAATGTAAAATTATAATTTCAGTTCCCACTTCTTCCAAGCTGCTGTGCTTTGCTGACCTGTTGCTATTGATAGTGGTGGTATTTTTGTTGTTTTTGAAACAGGGTTTTATTATGTTCCTCTAGCTGGCATGAAACTTAATATGTAGACCAAACTGACCTTAATTTCACAGAGCCACTCCTGTCTCTGCCCACCAAAAGCTATAATTGAAGACTAGACTATTTAACCCTTGCGGTTTGAGTTCTGTTTTCCCTAAAATGAAGATGATAACACCACTTGTCCTGTATACTTCTTTTAAACATCATGTGAATTCATGGAAATAATTTGTAATAGCCATTTATAGTATAATTATTAGAGGTCAAGGAAGAAGATTGTATTTTTAAACTTTATTTGCTGTTGCGAGAAATGCTTTGATGAAGAATCTATCTCATGTTGTGTGTGAAAATAAATCTATAGAATAGATTCCAGGAATCAAATTGCTAGGCTAAAGGGTGAATGCATGTGTAATATTTATATAATGCTACTGTATTATCAAAGGAAGCCAGCCCATTTTATACCTTTGTCCCCAATGTGGGTCATCCCTGGAACAGAAACTAAGCGATGATGTCAGCTATCACCTCTTCATCTTAAAGTGTCTTTCCATATTGAGCAGCAGGACAAAAAAAAAAAAGAACAGGTGGGATTTCTTTCCCACAAGGGGGCCAGATAGGCCATTAGCCTGACAATTATCACGGGACAGAATATAGGCAATGGAAGTGCCCAAAGGGGTCAAGCATGAAGAGCAGCAAACCCCACAAATAGTTCTTGCTCCCCAAGCCCAAATTCTGTTGCTGAAAAGGAAGTTGGAGGATACTAAACTAGTATCAAGATATTTTCCAATCTTGCAATCCCCCTACCACTGCCATTGCCTAGAAGAGCAATCAGTGTAATGATGGAAACAGACATCTGATGGAAGAGCCCAGAGGTCTACAGGAGCTGAATGCAGCTGAACCTACCAGCAGAGAATAACAGCTCAGCATTCCAGAAGAACAGGAGCAGGAAGGATTCTTGTGTTGGGAAATTGCATGCTCAACATTCCCATGGCACTATAGCCCTAGAGAGCAAGAAAGCAAGAGAAATCAATTGAGAAAATGTAGCAGAACATGAAATTCGTTGGACTGGGAGAACAGGTCCCAAGCTGCACCAACTAAACAAAATCAATAAAAGTTAATTTAAGATATTTAAAAGAAAGTCACCAAATCAGTTCAAGACATAGATTTAAAAACAAAATACACTGGATGGGAAGTTTAGCAACTTTAAGGAAAATTTAAAATCATGGAGAAAAAGTTAAGAAAGAAGATTAGGATACTATAAAAGAACCAAACGTGAAGCTGGTGAGAAAAATAGAATAATTAGAAGCCAAAACCAAATTTGGCAGGAGACAGAACTCATGAAATCAAAATAGAAATAAATGAAATTTGGACACACAAGGATGAATAAGATATGGACAAACTAAGAAGAGAAGAGAAGACCCAAATTAACAAAATAAAATATGAAAGGGGGTATCAAACTACACTAAAATCCAGAAGATCATTGAAAAATAAGTCAAAAACTTGTAATACAAGTTGGAAAATCTTTAGAAGTAATATATCTTTCTAAACATATTCAACCTACAGAAATTAAAGGCAGAAAATACAAATAGTTGGAACAGACCAGACCCCCCTTCCCCAGAGCTCCCAGGGACGAAACCACCAACCAAGGAGTACAAATGGAGAGACCACTCCAGCCACATTTGTAGCAGTGGATAGCCTTGAGGGGCATCAATGGGAGGACAGGCCCTTGTTCCTGTGAAGGCCCCATTCCCCAGTGTAGGGTAGTAGAGGATGGGGAAGTGGGACAGGTTGGGTAGAGGAACACCCTCATAGAAGCAGGGGGAAGGAGGATAGTATAGAGGGTTTCCTGGGGTGGGGGGGCCAGGGAAGGGGATAACATTTGAAATGTAAATAAAGAAAATATCCAATAAAAATTAATACATCAAAAATGAAAGAGAGAAAGAAAGGAAGGAAGAAAGGAAGTAAGGAAGAAGGAAGGAAGGAAGGGAGAAAGGAAGGAAGGAAAGAAGGAAGGAAGAAAGGAAGGAAGGAAGGAAGAAAGAATAATACTTAAGTCTTCTCACAAAAGATGACCCTGAGCCAGGTATTTACAACTGGACTCTACAGAATGATGAATGAAGATCTCCTGCGAATATTTCTCCAACTTTTCTATCAAATAGAAAGGGAAGGAATACAGCCAAACTCATTCTTTGAAGCCAACATGATCCTGACTCTAAAGCCAGTTCAAGGACACAAGTGCACACACAATGAAATGCTATTGAACATTCTCCCTGAAAGACATAGAAGCAGTAAGATTTCTCGACAACATACTTGCCAAATGAATTCAAAATTGCATTTAAAAGCTTATACATCACCACCAAGTTGGCTCCATCCAAAGGATACACCTTCATTCAGAATACACAAATTAATTAAATTCATATACGAGCTTAATAGACTTAAAGACAGAAATAACATGATTAGCATGACAGATTCAAAATTCAAGTGTTCATGATAAGAGCCTTGCATGGTAAGATGGTATGCATGTCAGCATAATAGACTGTACATTCCAAACATAGTGAAATTGTACTAAATAGTGAAAAGCACAATTTCCTATAAAACCTGGGTGAGAGGAAGGACATTCTTGCTTAATGAAGTGCCCTGAGTCTTGAGCAGTAGATAAGATAAATATATAAAATAGATAAAAAACTGGAGAAGTTAAGCCATCTCTATTTTCAGTGATTTTATCTCATTATTAGAAACCTAAACTCCACAAGAATACTTTTAGATTTGAGAAATAAAAGTTAAAATCTACACTGAGATTCTATCTTTTTCTAGTTAGAATGGCTATAGTGGAAAAAAAAATGACCACAAATTCTAGAGAGGATGTCAGTTAAAGTGACCTCTTTATCCACAGTAGTTAAGAGTGTAAAATGGAATAGCTATTAGTGAAAAGGAGAATTTATATAAACATTTAAAAAAAAAACAAATAAAAACTGAATTAACCAAACCCAACTATACCGTAATTCCTGACTAAACAAGCAAATAGCTTAAATGTCCACCCACAGAAGAATAGACAATGTAACTGTGGCACATATGCACAAAAGAATTTTAAACATCCATAAACAGAATTGATACTGTGAAGTTTGCAAGGAAGTGGGCAGAACTGACAGAACAAAGTAATGAAGATATCCTACACTCAGGCGGACAGATTTTCCTGTTCTCTGTCATGTGTAGGCCCAACCTTTGTATGGTCCTGTTCGTGCTTTTATGTAGTAGTAGGTGTAGGTAGAGGTCAGGAAACTAGGTAGGGGCTGATGAGATGGCACACAGTGAAGCTTTAAAGGTAAGGATAGGAATGGTAACGTAATGCATGCAGTATGAATGTGGAAGACTAACTGTTGGAGGGAAGCTACGGGGTCAGTGGAATTTGGCCACAGAGGAGGATGACAGTGTAGATGAACTGCAGAAAGCAAAGCAGAATCAAACAAGACTAACCATGTGTGAAAAATACCACACACATACTGTTACTCCATATGGTAATAAAAAAATTAGACGACTATCGTTGCAGAGACTCACACCCATAGTTCCATTGGGTCTTACATTTTTTCTGAGTCTTTCTCTTAAATTTCATGCTTATGTCTGTATTGAAATATCTTTATTTAATCCCCACCTGTTTCCTCAAACTTTACAAAGTAATTTAAAGTAAAATGAGGTGAAGGCTGGGCAATGTAACTCAGTCATACAGCACATGCCTAGCATATATTATATTTGACCTCTAGAACTGAAAAGTAAAATCTCACTGATGTTAATAATTAACCTGTAAAGAGACTGTAACATTTAAATTTCTTGAATTCTTATTTTCTCTTGTGCTATCAGCTATGAATAAATTAATAGTGATTGGATTTTCTAATCAATTTTATTTAATTATAAAGGGTCAATGTATGTGGCCTTACATAGCATGTTTTCATAGAATTGATTGGGTTTTTACTCCTGTGGAAACTGTTTGGTTTTTGTATTATGTGGAAATTTGCAGGCCTGTCTTACTATGAAATAATTATAATCATTTAGAGACACATTATATTAATGTGGGATGTAGCAGGGGAAATGTTACTTTATAGAATAAAAATAAGCCTTATGACAACAAATAAATAAGATCCAGCTTTAAAACCTTTAGAGATTAGGTGTACATGGATGTTTGTGTATATTATCTTGGAAGGAGGCATAGCTATCATATTATAATAAGTTATCAGTATATATTATTCATACACAGATACATAAAATATTCATACATATATATCAATATATTAAAATATTTATGTACATACACATATTTAAAGTCAGGATACAATATCTACTTTTTATATATTAGGGTTGAAACATGAAATATGTTTTCATGTTTCTTATTCAGATTAATAAGTACTTTTAATCACTGTATGAAAAAGTCCCAGATGAACATTCAGCAATATAGAAAATGATTCAGATAATTCAAAATCTATTTTGATCTTGTTCTAAGTCAAAATGTATCATATGTCTCAAGGATCCAAAAAGAATCTTCTTAAAATTGCACTCTTTTATTCCACAAAGACTTAAATCTTGTGAATTGACAAGCATTAACTATGAGACCTGAGATTTCCCATATGTGCTATTGAAATGATTGGACTAGTCTACTCTCATGATCTTGTTGAATGCTCTGATTTTATGTGTATGATTGAATATTCACTCAACATATTAAAATATGGAATAGCAAATTTTATCTATTCACTTATGATATGTAAATAACAATGAAAATTGAAGTAGCCAGGAATAATCTCCGTATGTATGAAGCTCACTGCTAAATGCTATTGAATAGACCCAAGGAGGCAAAACAGTACTTTTTGGGGGGTGTTGTGCCTGAACTAATATGCAAGCTGTGTGTCTAAACCATATCAGTTTCTAATTGGATTGTCCTTGAGGCAGTTCAGACATGCACTGTAGACATAGTTTTTCTTTTTGCAATTATGTTAAAAATAATGGAGAAAGAATATCTAGCACACTATATCTCTTATTTATAATTCATATTAAGTTCTTTCTAGTAAATTCAGAATTAATGAAAAGTAGAAATCAAAATTAACTTTTAAAGTGTTTGAATCCCACTATTAAACTAAACCATAAAGGCAAAGGCAAAGAAAAAATTCTATTTTACGGTTCATTCTTTTAGAATCCAAAAAAAAAAAAGAAAAAAGAAAAGAAAATATTGATAATTGACAAGACATAACCTCTATGGCACCTTTATATTCTCTTTGTTCATTGATTACAGGGCTTATATTTATTGTCATATCCACAGAAAAGACGACTTTACATTATTCTCCTATTACTTAAAAATGTAGACTAAATATATTCATATTTTTACAACTAATTGCTACACCCTATTTTTTATAGTGGGTACAAATTTTTACATCTTTACTTAAAATATATAGTATTGGGCTGGTAAGAAGGCTCAGCAAGTTAGCTGATTTCCTGAGTTCAGTCCCTTGAATTCACTTAATGGTGAAAAAGCCATACCAATTCTACATCATCTTCTGTTCAAACATGCATAGTAACACACACATACACTATGAGTGTGCACAATAATAATAAATTATTAAAATATAAAAGTAGTTATGGGAGGGCAATTTATGCTATACCTCCAAAATTGTGGAAATATACAATTTCAAAATTATATTGTTATAAACATATTTGTGTCTTTATTAGTATGATTTTACTCTGGCTTTATAACTTCTCATCTAAAATAGTTTAAGTTTAAGCAATGTTTCTGTTCTGAGTTAAAAGTTTTTGTAGACATGAATATAATTTAATCATTGTTAGCATGTGGATAGTATTTTGTGCTGAATAAATACTTATGGTTTTATATTTTAACTTCTTCCATATTAAAACATTTTTAAAAATTCTTTGAGAATTTCATTCATATATGCAGTGAAATATCATCATATTCCCCAGCCACATCGCCCCTCTTGGATTTCTTCCAAACTTCAGGTCCCAACCCTATGCCTTCCTTCTTTTTCTCTTCATCCTCCTCTATCTCCTCATCATCTTCGTCATCTTCTTAATCTTATTCCTCATCATCATCATCCTCTTTTTCTTCCTCCTCCCATTCCTGTTCCTCTTCTCCTCCTCACATCAATCTTCCTCCTTTCCCCCTCCTCTTCCTCCTTCCCTTAATAACCCACTAAGTCTACCTAGTTCCAACCATATATGCTTGTGTGTGAAGAAAAAGATGGTTAAGAGCAGTGCAGGACAATAGGTTTAGAAGGCAGTATGAGAATACGATCACATAACAACAATAGTAGCTTTTACCTAGGCTCTATGATGCCACCAGCCATGGACTCATGTATATATTTACAGTGTGAAGCAGGTGAAATCTAATCCAAAAGCAGTTGCTGCCTGTAATGGTAATCTCCTGTTGGTTGTACTAGAGAGCACAGCGTGCCTGTCACATTAGTACTATAGCATGCAGGGTCCAACAATGAGTAAAACCACTGACGGCTTTGTGTTTCTTGATCCAATACAATTCTTTATTTGACGATTCCTCCGAAAATAACACTTTCAAAGATTTATCATAGAAGCAGAACATATGCAAATTTTGTTTCCAAAGAAATGCATGTCTGCCAATAACTACTGAAGGAAGTATTTAAATATTTCCACCACATTTTCAAAAGGAAAATATATTTATCATGCACAACTCTTTAATGTTATAAATATCCATAATTCCATACTGATATGGATATTTTGAAGTATAGTGTTCCTTTAATCACACTTCACACTTAATTACATATTTTGTGCTTAAAAATCATTGGAAATGGTAAGAAATTCCAAATACTAGCTTTGCGGTTCTTTTAAAATTTAAAAAAAATTTCAGGTTCTGCTGTTTCAGTACATACTTTTAACACAGCTGTGGATTTAATTCATAAAATTTTAATTAAAAATCTAAAAAAAATGAATTTATTTTCTATAAGTGTGTTTTGCATTCCACTTGAAGTTTTGGTGAATGATTACTCTGAATATATGAATTATTTTTCTTTTCAACTAGGTAATTTATGATAGTACATTATCATAAATAATTTTCTGTTTCTTTGAGCTAACAAACTGAAAGGGACAATTCTTAAAAGCTGAAGCAACAATAAATATTTTCTAATAACTTACTTTTAAAGATTTTTAAGTCTTAAAATAATCGTATTTTCTCTTCTTGTAGCGATTTATTTTAGTTCAGTCTGTTTCATTAAAGGAAGACAGATCTTAATTAAGAGATTATTACAATTAGTTAAATGTGCCCAGGGATTTCAAAAAGTCAAGAAGTCATAATTGTAAAGGACCCTGACTAGTCAAAATGACTACACAGAGGGGAGAGAGAGAGAGAGAGAGAGAGAGAGAGAGAGAGAGAGAGAGAGAGAGAGAGAGGCTGCCAACATCAAAGCAGCAGAGATCAAGAGAACACAGCTGAGAGTCACTGCCTCTTGCCTTTGTTCTGTATGTGCACATGATGCTTAGACATTAATAGACATGACATCCTGTCACTTAGTTTTGCCCTTTCCAGAACTGTGGAGAATAACAGATGATAGTTTTAAGAATATCATTATACATTATACCATGATTTCATTTACTCATTTTAGAACTGTGCAGTATAATGGTCTAAGACAAATATCATGCCTATAGTGTACAAAGTATATGTGTGAACAAAGTAATAGTTCAAATTTGTCAAGACTAACATGATATTTGATGGAGAGAATAATTTAGACCCAGAAATGATGTAAACTTCAAAAATAAATTCAATCAGTGATAGGAATTATGGAAAGAAGTATGCTCAGAAGTGAAATTCTATGAATACTAAAGGCAAAACATTTTCTACTATAAGAAAGATTTGGAAGGCAACTTTGCAAAACAAATAGGAAATATTTTATCTTCATATGTAGTTAAGTTTTCTTTATCCTTATTAAATATAACTCACAATTGTCTGTAGTAAACATATCTAACTACTAGAGGCATCAAAAATAGATCTTTGAAAAGCATGCAAAAACCTTTGACAGTTCACTGGATACACTGTCTATGCTGAGATTTCATTTCCTCCCTCATGGCCAACAGCTTCCCAAACAAACTTCTGATTTCCAGAACTTTCCTTTATCATTTACCCTACTTATATTTCCCAGTTTGTAGTAACTTCTTGATCAAAATATGTCAATGATTATCATTTTCATAGAAGATATATAAATTATCAGATGGCTAACCCTCTAACGTCCCCTGCTCCACATCCTAATATCAATACACCTTCATTCCCCACCATGTTCCCTCATATATGAAGTGCCACATAAGACCTTATCTACTTGTATTTCCCAGGCATACCATGCTTCTGCACTTCTTTAATTTTAGAAGCTATCTATTAGGTTACATGCTAGATTCTTTCCTGTGTTATTGACACATATGGTCATTACTGGTTGAATGGCAATTTGAATGATTAATAAAGAGAATGACTTGCTACCACTCAAACATGACACAGGACAGGTTCAGGAAATAATTTATGAATCAGTATCAGTTCCCCTTTTTCTTAATATGCCAGCATGCCACTCCCAATCATTCCAGTTTCTTACGATGTTTTTCTCACCTATGCATAGCCGTAATATCTGGCTCTCAAAAAATGGTACTTTTGTTCCTGAATTCATTAATATCAGTTAGAATATAATTTGTTTCTTCAAGAATAATTATTAAAAATTACATAAAATTTATATTATAATTATGAATTCATATGACCTGTTAGGCAATTTTAAGAACATCTACAAGGATATTATCTAAACAGGGGTAAAATACATGCCTTGTTAATTGATATGTTCTTGTAGAGCATATTACATAGTCCTTAATCAGTCTCAATGAGTGAAAATGGGTGTTTCCCATGAACACCCCTAATCTTTAGAGTTACTAATGAGGTAACACCCTACATTGAGGAGTCTGAAAACTAGTTGAGGTTGAAGCTGATGAATATAATGACCACAGTTGATCTTTGCAAAAATAGAGTATTAGACACTTTATTATTTCATTTTATTCCTTTTTCTTTGTTTTTAATTAGATATTTTCTTTATTTACATGTCATACTATATCTCCTTTCCCAGTTTCCCCTCCAAAAAAACCCAAAAACCAAAAAACAACAAGAACAAACCCCTGTTCTCTCCCTCCTCCACACTTCCCCTGATCACCACCCTACCCTCTCCTGCTTCCTGGCCCTGGCATTCCCCCACACTGGGGCATAGAACCTTCACAGGGCCAAGGGCCTCTCCTATCATTGATGACTGACTTGGCCATCTTCTACTATACATATGCTGCTGGAGCCATTAGTCCCATCATGTGTACTCTTTGGTTGGTGGTTTAGTTCCTGGGAGCTCTGAGGGTACTAGTTAGTTCATATTATTGTTTATTCTTTAATATTATATATATTAAAGAATATAGGTCCATTTAGTCTTACAATAATATAACGAAACTATTTAGGTGTTTAAGTCTGACCACTTGTGGTTGGTTGATCTATAAGGAGACTCATCCTTGGAGAAGAGAAATTCTCCTCTCTTAGCATCCAGTAATTATTTGTGGCTTTTCTTTGACTGGTGGGCCCTTGTGGGATTCCTCCTGTTCCACATTGGTATATAAGCTGTTGGTGTCACTGGAATTTTGAAGAGCTTGTAAGAACTATACTGTCATACCATGGGGTGAAGTTTTCATGATGCTGGTTCTCTGGGTTTTGCAAATCTTTCAACCACCTTCTTTGTGATAGTCTCTGAGCCTTGGTTTGTGTTATAGATATCCAATATAGGGACCCTGAGTAGATATTCTCAACATGTTGAGCAGAGATGGATTCCTGTGATGCTCTTTGATGCAAAAAGAAGTATCTTTAATGAGGGCTGAGAGGTCTACAATCTGTGAATAAAGGATAGCTCTAGAATATAGTTGAGAATTGTTCTGGTTTGTGAAATGACAACAGTAAGTTCTCCTCTAGAGCCCATTTTCTCATCAACCACAAGTAGCTTGGTAGGTTTTTAGTACTAGGCATGAATTCTTCCCAATTGAGTAGTTCTTGATCCAAATAAATGGCAATTGATTACCCCGTGTTGTACCTTGGGTGTATCTTACTTTCCTGGCCATTTATAGCTTGGAAACTTGTGCAGCACCTTTAGATGCTGTGAGAGATGCTCAGAGAGGAGGCTCCCTAGTCAGATCCGATTTGTTTCCTCAAAGTGCTCTGTCTAAAGTGTGAAGTAGAAGATAGCGCCTCATTTCTAAGTCACGGGGATAATCTCCAATGGCTGCTTTCAGAAACTCATGCAGAGGTGTCTTCCATAAAAAATATCTTTTCACAGTCTCCTTGCATCCCACTTTTCTCACACACACAGTATGTGCCTAGACAGACACAAGTTTCTTTGTCTGCTAGACCCCTAATGGAAATACATTAGCAGTAGGGGTGTTTTGTTATACCATATATTTTCTTTCAGATTTATTATGACTGTTATTGCATGAGTAGGTGGTAATATTATTTACTACTACTATATTAAACACATAAAAGAAAACCATATAGTCCCAGCTTTGTGTCCATTATAATTGCCTCTAACTGATTCCCTTGATTACAGAATCAGTGTTAAATATTAAAGTAACACTGACATGAATATTTAATATAAGAACATGCATCCAAATTATGGATTCAAGTTTAATACAAATGGTGCTAATAATTAAGTTCACTATAAAATTAAAAGAGATATGAAATAAACAGCTGTGAAGACAAAATATTTATATGAATTATTCTATAGGAAATACAAGACTAGTAAATAAGCAGCAGCAGACTTAATTAAAGTCACTTATGCTTTTTCCTGGATGAGTGATAAATAATATAGTCCTTCCTGCCTTATTACCAGAGGTATACTTGAGCTGTCTCATTAAAAGTGGAGGCAGGAGTTCCTTGAATTTATTTAGTTGTGTGCTGTTATATGTCTTTAATATAAATGTCACTAATTAACCAAGAGTATTCCTGCAGATTTGAAACAAAGTGGATATTGTCCTTTGATAGAGAGGATACAGGGAAAAATAGTATAGCATATGAATTCTCCAAACTGTACAAAAGAGCAAAGTCCTAAATGGTTAAGCAAAATCAACTACCCAAATCAATGATTCTAATCAAGGTTAAATTTAATTTTGAAAACTATTGATTTATCATTCCAATCAATTTCTTCTTTCTAGCATTGAGATGGAAAGAGCATGGGTAGTCTTAGCCTCTCCTATAAAGGCTCTTTTCCACTTTATTATTGGAGGACTAATTTCAAGTAATTGAATACAAATTGTGCTTATCTCATTCATCAGAAAATGAGGACGGTGCCTTCTAGAACATCATTTTGTAAGGATTTCATTAAAGGGTCATCTCTCATGATCATTCCCACAAGGGTACTAATGATAAACGCACAGTCGACTGTGTCTACCACGTTACCTAACTGACAATAATACCTACCAAATATGTAACGGAAATAAGTTCTAGATGGGCCTGAAGGGAGAAGCAAATTCAAATCCCACCTTGCCTACCAGTGAGTTCAGGATCATGGTTAGTGCTACTTGTTAAACCTGTCACATTGTTAATCCACTGCCCTAATAAAAACCTGCTGGACACAATAGCGGCAAGAACTCAGTGTGCTCATGGTTACACTGAATAGCACTTTTCCAGGAACAAAGTCAGTAATAAGTATATACCTACAGTTAGGACCTGGTTGAATTCCATAATATATGGCTTTAGAACCATAGGAAAGTTTGTTAAGGAAGAAGGGAAAAAGACTAAATATAGCTTTAATGAATGAATTGTATAACTCACTAGAAAGCCATTTTTGTATACAGAAAAATATTAAATCTTACTGGCATTATCCAGATGTCTGTTTTTATTCCTTCCTTCCTGGTAGTAAAGTCTGTAACCTGGAACATTTTGTTGTTGTTGTTGTAGTTGTTGCTTGTATGTATGGTTTTTTTTTTTTTTTTTTTTTTTTTTTTTTTTTTTTTTTTTTTTTTTTTTAGTTTTTCTAGTTTAGCAAGTATAAGGAAGTATTTTCTTTCTTTCAAGCACACTGCAGATCCTCTTCTTAAGATCCATATGGTTGCTCACTGACCTGATTCTGCATTCATGCTGATGTTGCCAGCCAGGCTGTGGGTTTCTTCAGTAGCAGGGCTAGGTTTAATCTGTAGGTGATAAAGTGTCTCTGCTCTGAGGACAAGATTGTATAACTATCTCTTGATCTTTATTATCTACTTTAACTTCTCTTAATACTGACTATTGCTGCCATATCTGTCATTGTTCTTTGAAAAAGGAAAACAAATGTGATCTTGAAGTTTACTTTTAAGTTCAAAAGCTGCTGTGGACTGGATCCCCACGTCACTTGTTTATTTAAGGTCGGGATAGGAGGAGATATTGTTGGTTCTCTCTGGGCCTAAAAAAAAAAAAAATGTAGATGGTTTGGTTTGGTTTGGTTTGGTTTGGTTTTTGATGTTCTCTGCCTGCATTTGTAACAACTCCTGTAGGCTTTGAAATATCAAGTGACCATTCTCATAGCGGTTTAGATTCTTCCAGATGCTCAGCAAGACCTTTGCTGCCCATCGATCTCAGTCCCTTTGCTGTGATTGCCTTAATAAACACTGCAATCACAGCTAAAATTTTAGGTGCCCACTGTGCACTGTGATAAGCCGTTTGTCTATATCATTTAACTAGTCTATATCCTATGTTAATTACTCAGTGATTAAAAGTATCTGCATCATTTAGATGAGACTCTGAGTGTAACCATGCTAAACAAGACTCATTAGGAATGCTTACTTTCAAACCATGTATAAAATCATGGCAACAGCATTGAGCCTCACTTTGCCTTCTCAGATCCCTTCTTATTTATCTGAACTATCGAGAACAATTCTGGTTCTGAAGTGAAGGAAGTAGCAGCTGCATTAATGCTGGGTGTTACGAATTACCACAAAACTAATGACCTCTAAAATGGTGTTTATCACTGTCCTGTAGACTAGACTGCTCACATGGTAGTGGTGATTCTTGAGATTTAAGTAGGGAAGGAGGTATATTAAAGATTTTTTTAAAAATTTTCTTTATCAAATTATAGTATGCCTTCTTATAAGTCATGACTAATAAAAGGATTTTTGGATAAAACTAAAATCTGTAGACAATATTACTGAGTTAAAAAATGTGTGATTATAAACATTTAACAGATAAGTCTTAGTAAATGGCTATGCTTTCGATGGAGGTGCACATGTATCAAGAATCTTTCTTCAGTAGTGATAGCTGAAAGAACAGGACATGGGAAGACTTGGACTAAGGGCACAACACAATTCTCATCTTTAGA
Organism: Mastomys coucha; assembly: GCF_008632895.1. Lineage (NCBI taxonomy): Eukaryota > Metazoa > Chordata > Mammalia > Rodentia > Muridae > Mastomys > Mastomys coucha. Next base: position 94,295,534 of record NW_022196896.1, on the reverse strand, counting down.
AAGGGAGATATTTAGAATATTGAAGAGAATATATTTTGTTTTCTCTCTTTGAGAAAATTATGTGATCATTATGTATTTTTTCATTTAAATTAAAACATAGGAGACTTATATTGGTTCCAGATGTTTTAAAAATTCCACCATAGTCTTTGGATGGCTCTCAAAAAAAAAAAAATCTGATGTATTTAAATACTTAGTGTCCAGTTGGTGGACCTGTTTGGGAAGGATAAGGAGATATGGCCTTGTTGGAGTAAACATAGAACTGTGCTTTGACATCTCAAAAGACTCACTCTATTCCTAGAGTCCCTCACTGCCTCAGCTCTTCCTATTACTATGCCTTTAGTGCTATCATGGATGCTAACTCTTTGGAGCAACTTTAAGTCCTAAATTGCATTCTTTCTTTGGTAAGTTGCCTTTTGCCACAGTATCTTATTACTGCAATAAAAATATAACTAGGATGGTCTTTAGTTTTTAAAATTACTATCTCAGGGAGGTTGGTGAGCAAATGTGTCTGAATACAGGGGATTGAAGACAAAAGCCAAGTATATTAAAGCAAAAGCATTATTGTAGCATTTCCAAACTTAAGACAGCAGAGGAAAAGGTAAATGACAGTAATTGTAGTGAGAATAATTGGGGTAAAGAGTTAAGAAAATCAAAAACATCATCAGCTACATGATGGGGAAAGGAGACAATCAGTGAGGTAAAGAAATGCAGGTTAAAAAAAAATAAAAACATGAGAAAAGACCTTTTGTCTTTAGTGAAAAGACATATTTAATGATCATCCCAAGAGCAATTTGAATGGAAAGCATGTAGGTAGGAAAACTAGCTCTGCGAGAATAAAGGGAACTTAAATTGATGTAGTATAAAAGGAGGTAGCAAATATCTCTAACACAGAGATAAGTCACGGGTGAAGGAGTTTTTACTCTTGGATGTGGGACACTTACGCAAGCTTGCAGTCACAGAGAGTGGGGAGAAGTGAAGATGAAGCCATAGAGAAGATTAATGGTAAAATTATATTTCAAAGGAACATAGCAAACTGATGTTGACTATTATCTGCATAGTAATACTTAGACAGGGAAAAGATTGTTTTTTGCTCAGAAATAGAGGCTTAATTTAGTGAAACAGGGAAGCAATAGTAAACTGCAAATAAATACTATTTTAAAAGGTGTTACGGTGCTATTCCCCAGGAATCTCTGATCTCTTTCTAACAATATTTGAAAGACCAACAATGAAAAGGAGAGGTGTTGCTTTCAGCCAAGTAATATCTAAAGAAAGACATCAAGGAAAGAAAATTATATGAAAGAGCAAAGTATTGATTATGCTGTGAGGACAGGGTATGATAGAAATGAAGCTTAAGGAAGGCTGGACACTAAAATATTTATGAGTAAATCCTGTTTTCCTATCACAGTAATCTCAAGCCCAGTTCCCTTTCCAGACTCATCTCCAGCCATTACTTACAGCTTTGCCAAATGCCATGCGTATGAGACTCCCAAGATGTGCAAGTATGATAGGCTGTAAGGTATTGGTTGGTATTATTACTGTTTCATAGTCTTAGTATACCTTCACAGCATACTCAGTAGAAAATTTTAATTGTTATTCCAAGGATTGAACTTGGGTTGTCAGACTTCAAGAGCTTTTATATAGGATCCATTCTAACATACGCAAATACTTTTTTTTTTCCTTTTCCCCATTCTTCACTGCATCTCCAGTTGAGTAAAAGCTCTGTGCAGGAAAATGGCACAGTAAACACAGCCTCACTCACAGTACAACTACATCACAGATATTCAGTAAGAATGTTTAGTTAAGTGATGTAAGTAAAAGGATAAAGAGATTAAATAATGATAGAAGAATTTCACTGGAACAAGTGAGGAGGGAAAATGTAGAATCCAAAAACAGAAACTACAGTTGTATAAAATGCTTCACTCACGGCTTCAAACATAGTAGTGGTAAATACTGACTGAATCTAATAAATAGCCTCTGGATAAATAAATGATGCAGGATGACAATGGAAAATGATTGCCTTCAAGGATTGTAAGGGCCATAGACTTAATTACTTATGTTCCCAGAGTGATTCTGGGGTTTAGAGGTTAAGGTGAGCCATGTAGAAAACTAAAAGTTATGATATAGCAATCTACCCTGTCCAAATGGCTGCGCCCACCTACTTACACAAGTAAGTTATAGTTTATTCAAGACATGAAAAAAAGTATATATTTAATTTATTTTATTCTTTGGGTACTGTCTGTAACAAAATAGTTGTGTATGGCATTATTGTAGATTAAGTTACTTTGATCCAGTTTCCTTGTGCCTGTATCACTATTTTCTTAGTATTATCCATTCCTATCATTTGCATTGTCTTCAGGGGCAATATTTGTCTCAAACATCCATAGACCTGCTGATCATTACATTATATATCCACATTCTGTATTTTTGGGTTTTTTGGCCCCCCCCCTTTTATCTTCCTTATCCCTAGTGCAATGGGATTTTCTCTATTTGCTGCTGGAGGGTATTCAATTAATGGTCTATAACTATAATGAAACAGGGAAGGTTTGGCTGAAGTTAACATTTTTTTTTTTTAACAAAATAGCCCAGAAGTATCACTTGGCTATATGCTTTCTTTCCCTTTCTTTTCTGGTTCCGTGACACAATCAGACAACATGAAAGAATAAAACAAGGTCAAGCAACAACGTAAACATATCTACTGGCTGAAAAGAGTACACCTCGATGTGAAAAACAGTGCAGCTCACATTTATTGTTTTACAGCACCGTCTTCCCTTCAGGAGAAAACTAGAGATACAAATAACTTGGGCAGAGAATAATGCTGCACTTGCACAGAGCCCTGTGTGTGTGTGCCTTCGAGTCCCTTGGTGGTTTTTAAAAAAATGTTTTTATTCAAAGCAGATCTCATTATCAAGAAAAATATCCCAGTTTTAGAATTTCCCACCGTGCACCTCTTGGAGTCTCCCTCGTTTCCAATGGGAAAACTATTTACTTCGACTACAAGAAAAAGAAATTTTACAGGGCCAAAGGAAAAACAAAGGCAGAATAAATTTTAATTTCCTGAAAAATTAGGTTGTGTACCTGTCGGGTTATATTTATCCCACTGCCCTTTTGTGGCATTTTCCAGTGACATCAGCTAAGATTCAAGATTGCTTCTATAGGTCCCCTAAGAAACTGAGAACATTATTAATTTAAAAACAGACTAATCTATTGAAAGCAAACTCTTCCTGATTAAAATATTGGGATTTCTCCCCGCTTCTCCAACCCATTTATTGCTCTAAATGAATCCACATTCCATTTTCTTTATCTATTCCCGTATCATCCAAAAAGCCATCTGCTATTTCCTTTATGAAAAATAAAACCTACAATTAGTGTCTTGTTCAACTTTTCTTTCTAAAAAAAAAAAAAAAATGGGGGGGTGAACAATTATGCAAATCCTCTGCAATTTAGTTTCAAATACTCTTTGTAGTGTGATGAGCAATTTTCCTTAATACAAACCCAGCTTTTTTGCCAAGACTTGTACTAATAGTTTTTTAAAGAGAACTTTCCATTTTCATCACATGAAATATCACCTAATGTAAACTTTTCAAATGCATGTAGAGAATATAGTTAACATTGATCTTTGTATTGTAGAAGGAAAACAATCACTTTATATATGTCATCTTTTAAAAAATAACATCTCAAAGTGTTTCTTCTGCCTTAAGCATCCCTATTCCTTGCCCCTTAAAAAATGCCTAATAATAAGCTCTATAAAGAGATAGAGAATGCTGAGCCCTTTGTGTTTCACTGAAGGATAGTGTCAGGAATGTAGTTTACCTAGGAATACCAATTTGTTGTTTGATTCTTCTTGGCCCTCAGTAACTAATGTGTAATTAGACTCAACTCATTCCTGAATAGCTAAGCGAGGTGTGTGGATTTGTTTTGCTAACAAAGCAAATGCCTACAAAGTGAAGTCCTAATGATATTTAAGGAAAAGTTTATATATATATATATAATATATATTATACACATATAACATATACATTACACAATTATACAATTTATACAATATATTATATAACTTATATATGTGTACACACACACACACACACACACATATATATATATATATATATATATATATATATATATATATATGAATTGAAACCATCCTATGAAATAAAGATACAATTCTAATCAGAAAGTATGTTGTGAAGCTGATCTGATGATTAGGCAGATCTCTTAGAAAGAGATCTCTTAGAAAGAAAGGGATAGAGATGCAGTTTCCTGTTTGTTTTGATAGAAAGAATGTCTATCACTTTTGACTATTCACAGGTTGAAATTAGGATCAAAGAGTGGTTACAACTGTTGGTTTTGTAATAGTTACAGAAACTTAACTTGATTTAAATGTGCCAGTGAATCCCAAAGGTTCCTGCTTTCTTTATTAACTTTGTATACCTGCTTGGTACATTTTCATACCCAGGAGTACTACTTCAAGGCTTAATTTCCTACCTAAGGCTTCATTCAGGAACACTATACTAAACCTAATGATACTATCACACAGAAAAAAGTAGGATCCACCACAATAGTAACAAACAGAATACTATAAGTATAAATGTAACTTAATTAGCTATATAATAATTCATATCTAATTTAATATATAATCAATTATGATATTTAATCTGAGTATATATCTTGCTCAGTTGTTGGTGTTTTGTAGAGATTTTACACATGTACATATTATAATTTGGTGCAGAAAATATGTAGTTTATGCTATGAATATAATCATTTGATACTACATAACATATTAAATTCACCTGATGTTCATATTTGCAAAATCATTATAACTACAGGAGTTTATTTCAATTGTTTGTTGGGCTACACAATAAATGAAATTAAAGATTTAAACTTTGGTAGATACACACAGGGCCACATGAATTTTTCTGTGAGTTACCAGTTTCCTGGAGGAGATAGGGAGGGATTAGTAGATTGCCTTACTCTGCATAGAGGACAGGTGGAAATAAGTGACTTCAGTAGCTGCCACAGAGGCTTAAAACTAAGCAATTGTTTGAGACAGTGATCCATGTTTCTATCACTTCATCTGCCTCTCTCAAATGTTTCTGTCTGTTACCCTTATAGTCACAATCACAATCCTTTTTTTCCTACAACAGATGGTAGAGGAAGACCTGAAACCCCAGTGTAACCAACTGAGCCTTCCAACAGTTGTTCTGAAATCAACTTCTCCCTACATGAGATGTCCATTTGTGCATGCTACCTAAGCATTTGCTGATGTGCGGTAGCTCAGTTTCCTTCCATAAAATTATGTCTTATGTATTCATTCTATTATGCCATCATAAACAAAAACACAGTGCAGCTTTATATTTTTAACAATGTGGTTTGAAAACTTTTAGCAACAGAAAGTATTGAAGGATAATATTGTAAGCATTCTCTTCTTTTGTACTAAAAACTTAGTGCTAATTTGCCATGTATATGCCTCCTTCGTATGTGTGTACATGTATTTATTAAACACTTACAAACACAGATACATACACATTTTCTTCCTCCTTCTCTACCCCTGTAAACCATTATAAAGAATAATTGAGAAGGCAACTAGAAAATTCCATCCTGAATGAGGTAACCCAATCACCAAAGAACACATATGGTATACACTCACTGATAAGTGGATATTAGTCCAAAAGCTCAGAATACTCAAAATCCAATTCACAGACCACATGAAGCTTAAGAAGGGAGACCAAAGTGTGAATACATTGGTCCTTCCTAGAAACGGGATCAAAATACCCACAGGAGGAGTTACAGAGACAAAGTGTGGAGCAGAGAGTGAAGGAAAGGCTATCCAAAGACTGCCCTACCTGGGGATCCATCCCATATATAGACATCAAACCCAGCCACTATTGTGGATGCCAATAAGTGCTTGCTCACAGGATCCTGATATAGCTGTCTCCTGAGAGGCTATGCCAGAGCCTGAAAAATAGAAAGGTGGAAGCTCACAGCCAACCATTGGACTGAGCATGGGGTCCAATGGAGGAGTTAGAGAAAGGACTGAAGGAGCTGAAGGGATTTGTAACCCCATATGAGGAACAATAATTTCAACCAACCAGACCCCCTCAGAGCTCCCAGGGACTAAACCACCAACTAAAGAGTACACATGGAGAGACCCATGGCTCCAGCTGCATATGTAGCAGAGGATGGCCTTATTGTACATCAATACGAAGAGAAGCCTTTGGTCTTGTGAAGGCTCAATGCTCCAGTGCAGGAGAATTCAAGGGCAGGGAGCCGGGAGACTGTGCACGAATTGGGGAACACCCTCATAGAAGCAGGGGAAGGAGGGATGGGATAGGGATTCTTTGGAGGGGAAACCAGGAAAGGGAATAACATTTGAAATATAAATAAAGAAAATATCTAATAAAAATTTTCAAAAATAGAATAATCAGGAAATATTCTTGAATATTACACTATATTAAAGCTGTTCTGAATGATTTAAGCTGAGCAAAATATTATGTAATTCATAGCCCATGCGTTACATACCTGATTTTCCTGATAGTATTTTATATAATACATATTTTTCAACCTAAGAATGAGTCAAAGCACAAACAAAAGGGTACCTTCCAGTCACAAAAGGATTGACACACTTATGAATCCATAGAGACCATGGCTACATGAGCAGGACAGACCCTAGAAGTCCTTAGGATGAGACTGGACTATGACATGAACCTCCATCCCTAACAGGATCTATTTCCAAGTGTCATCGGCTCAGAAAAGAAGTGTTAGTTTTTTTAATGGAATTTCACTAGGTATACAAAACATACTTAAAAGCAGGCCTTATGCCCAACAGTGGATAACCAACACACAACCAACTGGGTGGTAAATTTGGAGATATATTGTCTCCATGATGCTTGGTTTGGGCTTTTATTTAACCTTATTGTTCTTTTGCTTATATATTACAGTTTTTAGTTTTGTTTCATAAGTTCTGTGTGTGCCTGTATGTTTCTGCATATGTGTGTGCGCGTTTCTCATTTTTTTCTTCACCTTTTACTGTTTGTTTCATCCTGTTTGTTCTTTAATTCTCTAAAGAAAGGCTGAAACAAAGTGTAGAGTTAGATAGATGGAGAGTGGGGACGACCTTGGAGGAGATGAGAGAGAAGAAATTGATCAGAATATAGTATATGAAAAATATTATTTCAATATAAAAGAACTATTATAAAAAGAATATGCCAAAGATCCAGCCTTGACCTATTGCTATCAAAGTGAAGATCTTACCAGTTCTTCATATTATTTTAACATAATTGGCAGTAAATAAAATATGTTGTTCTTGCTATAAAAGATGAAATACAGGTTTTGATTTAATATGTTATTATTATGTAACTGAATTCACTTGGTGGTACAACCATTTCTTCCTTAACTTCATTTAATTATATCAGTCTAAGCAGGAAATGATTTAATAGATATATTTGCATTGTTAATTGAGTCTACTGATGCTTCTTTTGAAACTGGGTCTTTCTCCACAGCCATAACTGGCCTCTAACTCAGTGTATTAAATAGGCTGGCCTCAAACACACAGAGCTTCACTGACCTCTGTTTCCTGAATGCTGGCAAAGAAGTTATAAGAACTATGTCTGACTTACTGAGTACATTGTAAAATCTATTATACCCCTTTCCTCCAATGTATTTAAAATACAGAGGAATGCTGAGTTGAAGTTACGATATTCTGTTTTTTGTTGCTATTGTTGCTGTTACAGGAGGCTCTGATCATGGCAAGTATGGATCACCCACACCTAGTTCGCCTATTGGGTGTGTGTCTGAGCCCCACTATCCAGTTGGTTACTCAGCTGATGCCGCATGGCTGCCTACTAGACTATGTCCATGAACACAAGGATAACATCGGGTCACAGCTGCTATTGAACTGGTGTGTCCAGATTGCTAAGGTAAGTGTTACCATTTCCTATGAAAATGATATTTGAGGGTTTAGTTGATCTAGAAGAATCTGACAACTGAAATTGTGCCATAGCTTGTCACATTTTAATATAACTAACTTCTATTGCGATGTTAAATGACATTGTTTTAAGTATTTTATTGTAGACCATGGATCAGACATATAAGCTAGTTATATTTGCTTCTGGATTATTATTCCAAGGTATTCATGTTAGATTGACTAGATGACACAATACAGAACACACTAATCAAAGGGAATAATTGAAGTGCTAAACTTGTTTAACATTTTTTGTTCTTTCATACATGGCATCCCAACCACAGTCTCCTGTCCCTACACTCCTCCAGTCACCTCAATCACCCTAACATATTTTCTAATGGAGTCAAGTTAGCAAACAAAATCAAACACGTAAAGATTCAATGTCATAAATGTTCCTTTTTATTTTTTCATTAAAGGACCCTATAAAATTATCAAAATCATAAACTAGGCTTAGTGGTACTTCCATCTATATACTGAGCCAGATCTCCTGCCTATTCATAGCTCTAAGCCTTGGTGTTTGTTGCTGCTGCTGCTGCTGCTGCTGTATTTGGAAAGCCTGCTATTGAGTATAGGCCAGGATTTTTGATATTTCTGCAACCTTTTCAGAGCTATGATGGCTTCTTTTACATTATTGTCACTTGTTTTTCTGGTGTTGTCTTGGTTTGCAGGTTTATCAACAGAAAGTTGGATTGTCTTTCTTGTGAGGGGATAAACCACTGACATTAGCAGAAGGAGGGTTGTAAAATAATGTCAGTGGTGAGGCTGGAGAGATGGCTCAGCAATTAAGAGCACTGGCTGCTTTTCCAAGGACCTGATTTCCATCCCTAGCATTCACATGGCTGGCTACTCTTGTTTGCAATTCTAGTCCCCAGAAATCTGACACCATCTCTGGCCTGTGCAAGCACTGCAGTACTATGTTGAGAGTTATTGAAACCAAAGGAGGTCGTAGCATCTACCTGGAAGAGGAAGTTCATTCAGTGTGTTCCTTTAAGGTTGTAACTGGTCCTTGGTTCCTTTCTAGCTTTCTGCTTCCAGTCTATCATGAGATGAACAGCCTTCTCTAACTACTTACATTCTGACTCACAATTAGCCCAGAAACAATGGAGTCAAGGACTGTAAATTCTTGGAAATTGTTGGTTAAAGTATGGCTTTCCTTTTTAAAGTTGTTTTCTCAAGTATTTTGCTTACAACTATGCTAAAGTGATCAGTAGGTAAAAGGCAGACTGATATATTCATATACGTATATATACATATGTATATAGTCATATATATATACACATTCATATATATACACACACATATATGTTAGAAGTGGTGGCTTTCATCTTTTAATAATTATTTAATAAATATTTTGCAAGCATGTTTGCCTGTAGCCGCATATATCCAGTGCTTGCACAGGCCAGAGAGGGTGTCAGATTTCTTTTTTTTACTCTTTTATTTTGCTCCAATACTTAGTATGTGGAGTGACAGAAGACTAACTTCTTGTTGGTTCACCCATTTACTTCTGTATGAATAAAAATGAACTGCAAGTCTGAAGGTCTGATGCAAGTTAAATGCACATAATGATGTTAGACATTTCTGACTTGTTTCTACTTAATGCCAGATACTATTACATATAAGACTTCATTCATTGCACATGTATACAAACTATTAAGTCAGAAAATGATGACCTGCTCTTACACTTAATATACTAAATGATAATTAGTGTTATTCAGAAGTCTGTTAATATCTTTTGAATGAGACAGCTCTTTCACTGTATTTTGATAAAAGAATATATTCTATAAAGGCAGAATAAAAGATGAAGAGTTTAATTATAATTCATAACACTCTTGCTACAACTAATCTCTGTATCATGACAATGACAATCTATTATTAAAAATTGAAATACAGATTTTTTGTAGCCATTTGTGCATAAAAGTGAAGTTGCAAATCTTTAAGAAAACCAGTAATGGTTTTAGATCAGTGGCAAAATTTAGGCCACAGTAAATACTTACAAAGATGCTTCAGGATCCCTACAAACTAGATCAATGATAAAATTTGATTTTTAAAATATGGATGTCCTCAATTATGTCACATATACCAAGTGCTCCATACAATTTTTTGTTACACTAATTTTTGGTCTCTGTTTCTCAGATTCATGTTTCTTAATTAGAGATTTGTGAGTTGACTTTTGGTGGATATTATCTTTGTCTAGACACAAGGTATTCACTATTTTATTAATAAGAACACATACTAAATATATTATTCAGGGTTCTATCTACAAACAGATCTAATAGGATATATATAGATACAAAAGAGATTTACTAGAAATAATCTATTTGTAATATTAAGCAACTAAGTTATAAGATCCTTAGAGATTTAAGAGAGCCAATTCTACAGTACTAGTCCCAGTTCAAAGATCTGAGAACCACTATGTGTTTGAATTCCAACTCAAATCCATCACAGTCAAAATCATGGAAAAGCCAGTTTGGGGCATCAAACCCATGTCTGGGTACAGGAGAAAATGGAATCCACAGTTCAAATGCAATCAGGCAGAAGGAGATTGTCCCTCTCAGAAGTCAGGTTGTTTTATTTTATTCAAATCTATAACTGAATAGATCTATAACCACCCTAAAATTAGGCCAGTCAATGTACTTTGGACTTCAATCTACCAAAGGAAATGTCAATTTCATCCAAATTTGCTCATAGACACATTGGAAATCATGTTTAACCAAATATCTGGGAACCTTCTAGCTCAGCTCAGTTTAATTGACATATACAGTTAAGTATCATGCTGAGTTGTGGTGGAGCAATGCTTATACTCCACTGAGGAAGGTCGACACAGTAACCATGAAATAACACAAAGCACTGTTTTATGTATTGAGCAATGTGACATAGAACCTCCTAGGAGTTATTATGACAGAATTTATCAGGAAATAGCCTCTATTTCTCTTTAGTTTACTGCCAACATTTACTATCTCCAATAACTTAGACAATACTCTAGATGGCTTCAATCTGTTTCTCTACAGTAGAACAGACAAGATTTAATGCTATTATGATGGCTAAGTGTGTAATGTAGAAGATAGGCATGCTAAGAGTATTTCTGTTCTTAAAAAATGTTACTTCACTCAGGATGATATCCTCCTGATCCATCCATTTGCCTAAGAATTTCATAAATTCATTGTTTTTAATAGCCAAGTAGTACTCCATTGTGTAAATGTACCACATTTTCTGTATCCATTCTTCTGTTGAGGGACATCTGGGTTGTTTCCAGTTTCTGGCTATTAGAAATAAGGCTGCTATGAACATAGTGGAGCATGTGTCCTTATTACATGTTGGAGCATCTTCTTGGTATATGCCCAGGGGTGGTATAGCTGGGTCCTCTGGTAGTACTATGTCCAATTTCCGGAGGAACTGCCAAACTGATTTCCAGAGTGGTTGTACCAGCTTGAAATCCCACCAGCAATGGAGAAGTGTTCCTCTTTTTCCACATCCTAGCCCAAAAGTTCAGAATACTCAAGATGCAATCTACAAACCACTAGAAACTCAAGAAGAAGGAAGACCAAGGTGTGGATACTTTGATCCTTCTTAGAAGGGGGAACAAAATACCCATAGAAGAAGTTGCAGAGAATAACTATGGATCAGAGATTGAAGGAAGGACAATCCAGAGACTGCTCCACCTGGGAATCATTCCAATATTCAATTACCAAACCCAGACACTATTGTGGATGCCAGCAAGTGCTGGCTGACAGGAGCCTGATATAGCTGTCTCCTGAGAGGCTGTGACAGTGCGTGAATAATAGAGAAGTAGAGGCTCACACCCATCCATTAAACTGAGCACAGAGTCCCCATTGAAAGAGCTAGAGAAAGGACCCAAGGAGCTGAAGGGTTTTCAGCCCCTTAGGACAAACAACAGTATGAACTGTTACCCACAGAGCTCACAGGGACTAAAAACCACCAAACAAAAAGTACAAATGGTGGGACCCATGGCTCCATCTGCATATGCTGCATATGTAGAGGATGGCCTAGTTGGTCATCAGTGGGAGGAGAGGCCCTTGGTCCTGTGAAGTTTCTGTGCCCCAGTCTAGGGGAATGCCATGGCCAGGAAGTGGGAAAGGGTGGGTTGGTGAGTAGGGAGAAGGGAGAGGGAACAGATGTTTTTTCTTTCAGAGGGGAAACTAGGAAAGGAGATATCATTTGAAATATAAAGAAAATATCTAATTAAAAAATAGGTTACTATACTGAAGTGAAACAATGTTATTTAAAATATAATATTATCAAAATAATTTCATAATGACTCCTCTAGGAAGACAGCATAGTGCAGTAGAAACATTATCCACATAAAATAATCTGGATCTGGATGCAAAGTCATACTTATGAATACTTCAGCTACCATTTCTTACTTTTTACTTCACTCAGGTTGACAGAGTCTTTCTTAGCTTACAGACAGCCCACATATGATATGGTCCTAATACAGGTTACCTAAAGGAACTCATGAAGGAGAGAAAGAAAGACAAGAAAAGGAGAAAGGGGAGGGGAAAGGAAGAGGCAAGAGAGGGAATAAGAGGAGAAAAGAAGAGAGGAGAAAGGAGGAGAGAAGAGAAAAAGGGAGAAGAGGGGAGAGAGAGGAGGGGAGGGGGGTGAGAAGAGAGGAGAATGGAGAAAAGGAGGGGAGAGGAGATGAAACAAGATGATACAGGATGTGATGAGGAGAGAAGGTAGGGAAAGTGGACATAGTGTGTACTAGTTACTTTTTTATTGCTATGATAAGTGCTATGACCAAGGCAATTTTTAGAAGAAAGAGTTTATTTGAGCTTATGGTTCGAGAGAGTTGAGGCCCTCCTGGCTAGGAGTAGTGGCAGCAGGAGACAGACATGGCTGTAGTAGAAATGGGAGGTCTTCTTATAAGCAGGAAGGAGTGAGAGCAAAGCAGAAGTAGCATGAGTCTTTAAAACTCTAAATTCCAACCTCCAGTGAAGTTATTCATATAAAAACAAAACAAAATAAAAACAAAGTCCTAAAACCACACCTCCTAGCCTCCCCAAACAGTTCCATCAAGTGAGTACTGACTCATCTGCCCAAGACTATTAAGTACTTCTCATTCAAGCCACAGCCTAAGGGACAAGGGGAAGGAAACGACATAATTGCCATTGTGTACTTCCTCTTACAAGCCTCAGAAAAATAGAAAGAGCTTCTCTTTACCACATGTCTATATCTTCAGACTCTTTTTTGTCTCTTAGTAAATAAAAAAAAGAAAGAAAAGCAAACCTCATAAAGATCCCCAATGCATGAATGAAATGGAATTGCTGACCCATTTTGCACATGTATGCATAAACCCATAATATTTCTCCAATTTTATTGAAGTATGACTGCCAAGTAAACGTTTAATACATTTAGCATGGTGGTTAGAGATAAATATGTAGTGAAATAATCACCACTAATCCTAGCTCTTCATCTCACCTACCTACCATTCTTAGTACATGAGGAGAAGGAGCCATTTTCCTCTCTGAGGAGATCAGAAGCATACAACTGTGGTACCAAGGCCTGGGTGTGTATGCATGTGTAAGCAATCTCCAATTCTCTGGGTGCATAGTACACATAGATGCCAAGGTTTTCCCTCCTCACCCCACTTCTGCCTGTTTGAGGATGTGCCAACAGTGGATCCTCTTCCCTCTTCAGCTCTGAAGGACCCAATCTTCATTCACATAGTTGAGTCCAGACTCTCCTTTTCCCAGGGTAAGAATTTTACCTGTGCTAGGTAACATGAAATTGAGGTTTCTTTAAGAACTTAACTTAGGTTTATCTCTTGAGTGCCAGAGGAAAGCTTTGCAGTCTTCCCCTAGGAACTCGCGGTACAGAAATTCCTTCTAGATGCTAAGCTTAAGCAGAAACAAAGGAACTTTCTTTTTTATACATAGCTGTAATCATAGCATACTAACTGATATATCACTAAAACATTTTTTCTGGATGTACTGAAGAATGGAAACCCCTCAAAGCACCCAGGTACTAAACCACCAACCACAGAGTACAAAGTGGGTACCCATGGCTCCATCTGGATATGTGGCAGAGGATGGCCTTATCTGGCATCACTGGGAGGGTAGTCCCTTGGTCCTGGGAAGGCTTGATGACTTAGGATAGAGGAACACTAGGGCACTGAGGCAGAAGTGGGTATATGGGTGGAGGAGCATCCTCATAGAAGCAAGGGGAGGGAAACGGGGATAGGGGTGTTGTGGAGGGGTAAGTGGGAAGGGGAATAACATTTGAAATGTAAATAAATAAAATAACCAATAAAAAAGAGGGGAAAAAAAGCAAGAAAAAGTGAGACAGAATAGACTATGCCCAGGAAAGACCTTAGTGGGGCTCATGAGTATTTGCCAAAGTCAGATCAGAGCTTGTTAGTACAGAAAAGAGCCTTTGACAACCATCTGATGAAGTGATTCTGTCTGCCACCAAAGAAGATGTTGAAAAGTCCATAGAAGCTGACATCTCCTTTCAAAGCTTCTCAAAGAAACCAACTTTAGGATTTGTGGCTGTACTTGTGTTGGAGATGAGAGCTGAAATACATGACTGAATACATTTAGGACTACATCCTTCTTAGTGACAGAGTAAGAGACTGAGAATCTATTATTATCCACATATCCTGCTTAGATAAACTGAGATTCCATCTCACCCAAGACTAGATTCAGCAAGACAATGGATTCCTTGTATTTTAGGGGGAATAATTGTTACACTATAAGAAATAAATGTCAGGTATAACATATGGTATCATATGCCTTTTGTGATACTTTTGTGTGATATAAAGAGCTTTTTTACCTATAGAATTTTAGATGAGGCAGATGGCTTAATTTTTGTTTTTCAAATACTTTTTAAAATCTCTCTACTACAATATCCCTTTCAATATTTGTATCAGATTGCCTAGCAACATTACAACCTCCCAAGTTCATGATAAAGCTCCTGGCTGGATTTGAATCATGCTTATCCCCTCTCTGAAACCATCTCATGCTTTTTATTTACGTGTTGAATTCTCATTGCCTTAAAGGGGGATGATATATGAAGGACAATAAAGGAAGCGAGAGAATCTCAATACTACCAGTGAAAACAGAGTTTCTGGAGGTAGTTTCTGGAGCACAGGTCCCAGTGTTGCACTGAAGGCTTAATTATTTCCTGAGGTTTGAATGAAATATGAAGTTCACACACTTAGAGAAGTCATTTAGGTTTTGTCCATGACTAGCCTATGGGATAGCAAGCCTCCCCTTCACTTTGCCTGTGGCATTATTGGGCCTGCTGAGCAACTCTAATTCAGTTTGTAAGTCCCTCCTTCCAGTAAACAATAAATGTTTTCATTTAGTGATTATATACATGCCAGAAACGTCCTTTCTCTGGATGTATTTTGAATTAGCTGGCAGTTTAAGTGTGCTTACTTTTTTCTTCTTTGTTTTTTTTTTTTCTTTCTTTATAAGAGAAAGTGAAAACTATCCTATTCAAATGGATTAGCTTTCACTTCATGTGTGCAAAGTGTGCACAATTACATCTATTAGTCATGATTATGGGAGGCTTGGTATCTTGGCACATTTGAGGAACACTGTGATTTTCTCAAAGGCAGAATCAAAGAAGATGGGTAGGCATATCCTGTTTATTGCCCCCTGGGGCTTTTGTCTGTAGTGTTGTGGAGTTAGACGGGTGTTAGAGCATTGCTCTATCGGTAAATTGTGAAATATATTCATGTTCATTCAGATGTATTCATGCAGTGCCATTTTCCTGCAGACTTCAAGATGCTTACAGTAATTTAGAGAGATGAGACTAGTATTTTCTGCAGAGAAGAGAAACAAAGAATAAAGTACAGTGATTTATCTGGGTGCCAAAATTTATAGAGTGACTAGCTCACGGAGCTCATTCATGGAGATGAACAGCTACCTTTCTTCTTTACATACTTGACCTTGGCCAGGTCTATCCTGAACTCCCTCTTAGATTCAATGGTTTGAATAAATTTATTTTTAATTTTGAAATAATTATAGATTAACAAAAAGTAACAGCGTTAGAATTTCTGTTTGTTTCTCTGTTGGTTCCTGGATGAATTATAGAATAATTTTATGAATAAAATAATTGTACAAATGAGAACTTACTCAGATCACTATCATTAGTTTCACCATAATTGTTTTGTTTTTTCTTTGTGCATATATTTTCTGAAGATTGACCTATGTCCCTTCATAAAACTACCTCTACACTCATTTACACACAAAGTTACATTGTGACCTCATGAAATTCTACTCCTGTTCGATTTTATTTACTCATTTATTTTGACACAATTCTCTTTGGGTAGCCCAGGCTAATCTTGAAACTTATTTCAATCCTCTGGCTTCAGTTTTCTCATTGCTAGAATTTTAGGCAGACCCTACTGTACCCAACTATTTCCTTGTATTTAGTGACATCCAACTCTTGTCAGGATCAGAGTTTGAAAGGTGACTTTTAACATTATCTTCAGAACTTGTGTTATTTACATGGACATGGGATGCTCTGGACATTGAAATTCATTTTAACATTAGGAATTTGGTTGTATTTCTGTGCAAAATATCCTCTATCGATTGATACAAGAATATTACAGAGTTCAAAGAAGAGGAATCTGAATGTGGATAGTTATGTGACTTAAGAGGGATGGATGCAACAGTTCACCTGGTTGTATTCAAGTCTCTTATACATGCTTAGTGGGGACATCTGCACTCCTTCTGTACCCTCTAATTTCCATTAGCTGGTCTGTAGCAGCAAATGGACAGTAGTGTACTACCAAAGGGCAAGGAAGGGAACTGAGATCGGCCTGAGAATATGACAATCAGTTAAGTATCATGCAGGCCTCTTCTTTTGGGGAAAGCTCAGAAATTTTGACTAATTCCATTCAGTGTCATGTAACCAAAATTTATTTTTCAGGATATGTATGTGTATAAATGAATACCTATCAAAACATATGCACATATATGTATTCATATGTCAGGCATCAATGGGAGGAGAGGCCCTTGGTCCTGTGAAAGCTCGAAGTATGCCCCAGTGTAGGGGAATTCAAGGGCGGGGTTGGCAGGAGTAGGTGGGTGGGTAGGGGAACACCCTCATAGAAGCAGGGGGAGGGGATATGGGATAGGGGGTTTCGGCAGGGGCGGGGAAGGAGGAAAACCAGCAAAGGGGATAATATCTGAAATGTAAATAAAGAAAACATCCAATAAAAAAGAAAAAATACATCTTAAATGTTAATATATGTGGGAGGAGTCCATGCTTTGAATGCAGGCTAGTTATATGCACTCAAAATTCTAAAACGTCCAATTAAATTTCTTTATGTTAAAAGGAGGATCCGATTTTAAGAAGTACAATTCTGATGGTTTCATCATCCTCTCTACAATATTTGTACAAAATTTTGCTTTCCATCATCTAAACATGATGGATTACATGGATCTTTTTGGCAACAGTTCATTACTTTTCATCAGGCTAAGGTGAGAGATGAGCAGAATATATGTGTAGTAGAAAGGACGGGTGAGCTGAGCGATTACAAGAACGTGAAGAGGTGCGGCTGTGGGTCAAGGATTTTATCCTTCATTAAGAACCCTTTGCCTAAGCTTGGTATCTGCTCATCCCACGGTGAACAAAAGATGAGCTTAATGGCAGTCATCTATCAGCCAGCCACATTTCAAGTTTCAAGATCCTGCTATTCCCCATGCTCCATGACTTGACAAGGCTAATTGTGTAATTACAATACTACATCACCCACTGCCAGTGCATAGGCACTGGCAAGGCCCAGAACCGGGAACTCTGATGAGTATTGCCCTAAGCAAGCACATTAGCACAGGACAGTTTGCTAATGGGACTGCTCTATTGAAAACTCCCATCTACAAGGTGGGAGCCAAAAATTTTGTGATGAACTCCTTTGTAGTTTAAATGCCAGATGGAGTTAAGCCCTCAAATCTGAGCTGTTTTATATTAAAGAAGAAGAAGAAGAAGAAGAAGAAGAAGAAGAAGAAGAAGAAGAAGAAGAAGAAGAAGAAGAAGAAGAAGAAGAAGAAGAATGATAACCCCCCATACTGCTTTTTGTCTTTTGAGGTATGTTTTAACATTTAGCAACATTTTCAAGTGAAAATAAATTAGAATTTATTCTTCAAGAATTTATTCAATGTGAAACAAAGAATGTTAAAGTTAGTTTTTCTACATAAGTTCAGAATGTGCATTAAAGAGCTAGCAAATATGTGGGAGCATTTTATGTGACATCAATATTCATTGACTCTAAGAACTGCTAAAAGACAATACTTTATGGCATATTAATTACATACACATTTTGGATGTGTGCTCCCCTACTTTTTTTTTTACTGAGAATATATGCTGATTCCAAGCACTTACATTCTGTTTGAAGGTTTCAGATGCCCATGTCTTTAAAGGAAGTGTACGTCAACTTAGATCATTCACTAAACCATTGCTTTCTTTGTATGATAAACTAAAAGAATATATAACTAATGTAGAATGTGAACAATCCTTAAGCCTAAAATGTACAACTCAAGATTCTTTGAAGAAAATGTCAACCCAACTCCAAGGATAAGGTCACTCCCACCCTTGATTCATAGCCAGCCTTGACCAATGATGATCAAGGCTTTAATCTGGCTTTATTAGATCCACAAGAACAAAGGATATCATGGACAATAGTAGGAAGTAGTCACATTATGTCTATTTAGCCTAAAATGGTGTTCATAAAGCAGGGATAACTATGTATGAATAAAGCTAAGCAATGTTTGGTTTGAAGTTATTTGTGACATTTCACCAATGGATTTCCCAAGTCTTATTCCCACCACATATAACCTAGCAGAGTGCTTAGTATAGTCTACTAGTCAAGAATGTTGCTTGTTATTATTATTATCACTCTTGCCTTTGCTCACATTCTGCACATTGTATAGGAAAACATATGACCTTAGGAGACCATATCCAAAGTCACAGGAGAAAAGAGAATGTGGCTGTGATGCTGCCACCATCTTCTTACAGCTTCACTTAGGAATTTCCACACATTGCCTTCTTTCTTTTGGTGCCTTGATTGCATAAAATTAGGCATGGGTCAATATAGCAATTTTTGGGTCGACAGAATTCATGTTTAACTGGATTTTTACTTTAATTGGACCATTGTAGGAGATAGTGCTTATTAGCATAATCAGTAAAACTTGAAATATAAAAATTTACATACATCAGGAATCATTCCCTAAAACTGTGTGGGGAAGGAGAGAGAACATGGCTTATGCTTATCACTGGAATGACTTAGTAATGTCTAAAACCACTTTCTTCATTGCACTTGCCTTGCTTTTGTTCTCCTAGCCGATACTTCTAGAGAACATTCAGAAGTGATGGGTGACTTTACGACCAAACTTGAAAACACCGGTATAATCTAAGACACTTGGAGATTCTTATGAAATGAAGTTTATAACTGGATAGCTTCTTAAAGGACAGAAGATTCTGCACACTTACTCTCTTGTTACAGGTGCCCATGATCTTACTTAGAGTTGTCCTGAGGCATCTGGTCACAAATCCCTCAAGTTCCCATCAATCATTGATGTGGAAGCCCCAGGAAAAACCCTTTATTTTTTTTTAAACTTAAATTCCCCAAAAGGCTGCCTTAGAAAAACATTATTGGAAACTTGTTCTAAATCGGATTCAAGATATTACAGTAGCACGTGCTAGAATATGTCAACATTTCCATTATGAGCCCACATCTCCCAGGTTTATTACTTGACTGTGAAGTTTTTTTTCTTGTGGACTGTGTTACAAAAACTTAGAAGTTCAGCCCAGAGCAATGTTTATTATTGTTGCTCAAATATTGAGATTTTTCCAACCTGTGATTTTTTTTTTAACACCACGTAAGTCAAGTACTTTGGGGGAAACCCATACATTCTCTGTCCCTTATAAAAAGCAATATTACAAATAATTTATTCTTCTCAAGAAACAAAGAAATAGATAATTGGAATAACAAGGCCTGAGGGGAAATTGGGTGCATCTGTGTGTATTTATTCCATATGATATGGGAGATAATTTGATATTTAGATTGAGATTTTTTCATATTCCTACAAAGGCTTTGAGAAATTGATTGGGTTAAAAACCCATTTGGGTTAAAAAGACACTGGATTGTAGATAAAGGAGATTTTCAATAAAGACTGAAAATATAACCCAGTGAAGAATTCTCCAGTCAACTGATAATGCTGTTGTCAAAGATGGAGTCCTGGCTTGTTTTGTTTGTTTGTTTTTGTACATTATTTTTCCTAACTGGTGAGTGTAGTAGGAGAAGCTGAAAAGCAATTTATAAATCCAGGAAACATTTGAGTGGAGTATTATTATCGGGAATTTTATCAGTAAACCAATCCCCATTGCGATATCATAATTGAATTTCTTGTCAACAGAAATTGCTACAGTGGTAGTTCTAATTTTTCTATCCTCAAAGCACATGTAACAGAAGCAGGAAAAACATACATTGCCTTAGCCTCAAGATTACTTTCTCACCACTCTGAATAAGAGGTATTTATTAAGAAAATACTACCTAGGGAAACTTTTCTTTGTTGAAATTGTGCGATTCTAGAAATACCTACACAGTGTCTAAGAAGTAGATTAATTTGACTAGTCTCTGTGGATTTTAAGAACTCAAAGGGGAATCACTTCTTGAGGCATTCTGGTCATTAACAATATATTCTCAACTATATAAAAGAGATAGTGTATTTTAAATCTAGTAGGAGATGAGGAGAAACTGGGCAGAAGAAATGATCCACCCTAGTTCAACCTAGTAGAACTAGAAGAAGTAGTAGAAGTAGAAGTTATCAAGTCACCTTCCCAGTTGTGCAAGGTGGCTGGTATAAAACACAAAATATCTGGTCATCCTTTGGCTTGACTCCAATCTTTACCAAGGTATAAATGAAGAAGGTAATTAAGAGATATATAAGAGAGAGGTGGGTAGGGAACCTTTAAGGTTTTCTATGCTGGTCATAACAAAGTGAACTTATGTGTGCTTTACTGGCAAGTCTTAAAGTTAGAAATTATGGGAGTAGATTCTAGGCATTATTCATCAATGATGCTCCATGATACAAGCAATTTCAGAATAGTTGTCCATGAGATATGGATATTAAAATGTTTTTATTGTTTCTTTTCCTATCCATAATACAGAACATAGAGCACAGACTATGGAATTTTGCATAGCAGGAAAATCACCTAGTGGCCTATTTTCTAGTTCGTATGAGATCTAAATAATGATCTCAATGATATTATTGTCTATGGCTATTGAGCTTATGAAAAAACAGGTTGTGTCGCCTAGCTTTATGTCAATTTGACAGAAACTAAAGTAAATATTTGGGAAGAGATAATCTTAATTGAGAAAATGCCTTCATAAATTAGGCCCTGTAGGCAAGTATGTCATGCATTATTTTAGTAATGATTAATGTGGTTGTGCCTATGCAACAAGTAGGTGGTCCTGGATGCTATAACAAAGCAGGTATGGCAAGGTGAGGAGCAAGCTAGAAACACCATCCCTAAGGAAGGTCTGCATCAGCTCCTCTCTCCAGGTTTTTGCCCTTTTGAGTTCCAATCCTGAATTTCGTCAGTGATAGACTGTGAAGTTGAACTTTATGATGAAGTACAATTCAACCTCCCCCACATTCCATTTGGTCATGGATTGTATCATTAAGAAAGAAATCACAACTAATTGAAGATTCTTCCAATTATTTGGTTATAAGTACATGATTACTGCAAGTGCTACATTCTATTTCGTTTCTAATATACAGTTAGCATACACCCAAAATAAAGTGTCCTTGCAAGGTTTTTTAGACTTCCCTTTCTGTAAGTTAGTTCTGAATTGATCTTCTTGATATGTTATTTCTCTTAGCATAAAATGTTCCCCTCTCCCTCTCTTGCCCTATCTCTCTCCTGTCTCTCTCCCTTTCTTTTTCTGTCCCTCTACCTGTTCTCTAGTCTGTCTCTCTGTGTCTCTGTGCATGTTTCTCAAGTCTCCTTCTACTCTGCCTTTTCCTTTCCCTCTTCTCCTCCTTTCATCCCTCCATTCTTACTTCCATGTACTAATTTATGCCTCCTTCATGATTTTCTGACCTTGGGGTACTAAGAAGTATAGTCCTCTAACTTTACACAAATTATGACACACATACAAAGAAGACCATAGTAATTCATCTCAATCAGTTATACTAAATTCAGTAGATGCACAGAAAAGGGGGATTGGGATTGTTTGCATTCATATCAAAATCCAAGAAGAGCATCCTTCCTCGTGGCTCTACAGTTACGACTGAAGACCAGGAGGCAAAAAAAATCAGTAGTTTCTCTGGATTGTTTTAGATAAAGAATGTCCAGAGAAGCCACTCAGCAGAGCCTCCCTCGAATACTCCAGAAGTTGGCACTGAGGAAGCTATTCCAGCAACCTGCAGGCCATGTGCTATGTTTGTCTTTTTGCCTAAGGCATTTGCCAATTATGTGTGCTATAAATGTACACGGATCTCCCTTCCATAGGCAAAAGGCAAAGACATGAGCGATGCTTTCCCATGCTCCTGTTTATTAAAGAGAATGAAGAATTCTGTGTGGAATGAAAGCAGTATTTTAAGCAGAATCCAAGAAAAAAATCCAAAGAATCTAAGTTAGAGGATCGATCACCACTTTTTAAAAATATGTGGCTTCTGCTTCTAGAAAGCATTATATTTGGGGTTATTATTTAAATTATACTTTGTAAAACTCGGGTTCTTCATGTATAACAATGGTAATAATGCTACCTATTAAAGGTACAGTTGTAGATGTTAATGTATGTGTCTTAGGTAATGACTGTAAAGTAACTGGCTAAGGCATAGTGGATGTTTATTGATGTCTTTTACATAGTGAGAAATTAATTCATGAGCTCCAAAATGGGAACATTGATGAAAATGAACAAACTGATAAGAATAGAAAGAAAAACAAAGCCTGCATCAAAAAATTCACACCAACTACAAACATTTGCCTTGATTCCACAGAATGAAGGTGTTACAAAGAGTATCTTGTGTGCTGTGGGGAAGTCAGGATTCAACAGTGTGTTTTAGAGACAACATCCCAAAGGATTGAACTTGGATATCCATTTATCTGAGACTAAGTGATGGAAAAACATGGTGGAAATTGACTAGAAGATTGAGTTGCAGATTTTATGGTCCAGGAGGCCATTTCCTCTCTTAACTCCCATTGTCACCCTATCCTACTCATACCATGAAAGCAGTGACTTTTCTTCATTCCATCTGACCATTTCTTTGCATCTTCTCTAAGTTATTCTATCTATATCCTGAATTTTCTCCCCTCTCTGAAACATGGAGTTTAAAGTAAGATGTACAACATCTTGAGAAACAGAGGCATCCATATATCTCTAAGGATAGGCATCTTCACAAATGAAAGACTGAGGGTGGTATGTTAAATATGGCACCAAAGCACCAAGAGAGGATAGAAATACTTTGTTCTTAGGCTGTTAGGCTGTATCTGTTCTGTTATTATTCCAGTGCAAAAGGAATGTGTGGTGTGCCACCAGAATTCCACTCATAATGCCTGAGGTTTCAAGGAAACGGCCATTGAAAATAACTGTAGAAAAAGAAAATGGGGAAATTTACACAAAACTGTCTTTGTATTATAATCCATTACACATTGATAAAATAGGAAGTAATAGTTGCTTTGACTTTCCTGCTTCCATTAGCTTAGCTTTGGCCTGTATCTCAATTCATGCCCTAGTTTTTAGGTACAGGAACAAATTTAAAAAACCACTGATATGCTTTTAATGTTGAACTAGATTTTAATGTTACACTTGGAGGCTATATTTATCTTAATATCATAGGAATGTACTTCAAGGCAATATACATTCTTTGACCAAGTTCTTTTTCTTTTTCTGAGTAAAAATTATAGTAACATAAAGGCATGTGGGAATCTAATGATTTCTTTCCTTTTGAAGGAACATGTTTTTAAGATTAGAGGACTGCTCTAGGAAAGCGGACAATTTAACATTTCATATTTCTGATAAACTCTTTCCAAATTCTCTTGTTCTTTGTGTTACCTCTTTCAATGCCAAATGGCATGATTCTAAGATAGTTTTCCACATAAATCTACTTTAGAAGACTAGTAGTTTCTTTACTACTGAAGAGGAGGATTTCAAGCAAGTAAAGAAATTTACAAGTTAATCTAAATAACCTCAGAGATACTGTGTATTGTACTCTACAGTCTAAAAACATCATCAGAAGCCTTGTGGTAAATCAAAAAACATCTACACCCTTTGCTATTGGGGAATTCAAGAAATGTGAATCCTTTAAGAATGTTGAGTTCTGGTTAAGCACTTGGGCACATTTCATTGGGAGATTCAGTAGCTCATTACTTTCATTTTAATCTAATTTCCAGAGGAATTTTTAAAAATCCCAAACTAAGCCAAACAATTTGGCATGAACCTGTAATCCTCAGAGTTAAAATGGTAAGGCAGGAAGAGCATTAGTTCAAGGTAAGGTTTAACTATGTAAAGAGGCCTTGCTTCATGCAAACAAAGCCAGTAAGTGAGAATACAGCATGGTAGTAGAACCCTTGAATTCTGGAGCATATTAGCATGCCCAGATCTTAGTACTCATCTCCAGTATTTTAACACACAAACAAAAGTGTTTGTGATATTTTTATGTAAATATTACATAGCATTGCATAGCATTTTGTGTTGAAATGAATAAAAATAATGTTTGCTGCCACCAAGAAGTCATGAACTGCTTTTGTCCTAAAGATTAGAATTTTCTTAACAGAGTTTTCTCCGATTTACCTTGTTAAATGGGGAGAACGATGGAAAGTAATGTTGGATTGCATCTTAAGATGGAGCCCCAGTTCACCTTCACAGGCTTGTGAAATGAGTCCCAAGAACTCGTAGTGAGGTATAGGTCCAAGGCATGGTATGAGGACACGTGCGAAAGCTGTCTAGTTTTCCACTTTGTCTCATCATTGTGGGTGGCATAAATCTTCCTTGCATTATCTCTCTCCCGATTCCCTCTTAACTTCAGCAAATGTACAATCATTTGAATTGTTTCTATGTTCTTTTCCTTTACTTCTGGACTCTCATGTGGCTTTCGTTGCTTCTTCCTATGTTTCCACATGGCCCAGCCACCTCTAGCCTGAAGGGCAAAGAGATCTCTGAAGAGTCTCCAAAAGTTTATCTTCTAAGTTATGAATGTCCTATGAGAAACTGGGAGGCTGCCTCTTCCCCAAGAGCTAGAATATGGGCTGTCTACTGCCATGGAAGGCCCATGATGCAAGGCACTACCATCTTTCATAATTTAGAGTGTGTTTGTTTCCATGAAGAGTAGCCTTCATCTATCATTTTGGACAAAATAAATTATAATAAACTCTGAGTTCCTTTTGTTGCAAACCTGGGAATGATTAAATTATGTGAATAGTTATTTTAGTATCAAGTTGAATGGGTTGATTCCTAGAAATATTCTTTTAATTTGATCATTTTCCATTTTAATTTGAAATGGAGCATTTGATAGTTTCTTTTCTCTTGACTATGACTACATACTAGAATAGAAACCACTATCATGAGGAAGGCTTTATTAAGCTTATAATTGGAGGGAATATATTTCCATGTAAAAGAAAAGTTGTGCTGACAGGAGCCTGATGGTGGCATTATACCCATTGTCAGAAAGCAAAGGAGCAGACAGGAGGTGAGCTAGGAAACCTCAAAGCTAGCCCCTAAGGACCCATTTCCTCCAGCAAGGCTACATACAATAGACAGGATGAACCTAATTAAACAGCTCCACAGTATGTGGATGAAATATACAGACACATGAGCCTAAGTCAGACAGTTCTGACTCAAGCCACACCATAGGCCTACGTCAGACAGTTCTGACTCAAGCCACACCATGGTTATTTTTCTTCTGGTAGACAGTATTCTCTTCTCTAAGGTGCTAAGAAAGCTATTTATAAGAGAAAAATCACTTTTCAAATAACGAAAATAATGATTATATTTTTAATGTTGCATATTTTAGAAGTATGAAGTACAGTGTGCATTTCCTATCACCTTTCCAATATAATTTAGTTTGCCTTAAATATAAAAAAACAAGTGACATGTGCACCTTCAGTAACACATGTAGTCCTTTTCTGATTCATAAATGCTGTTTATGAATCTGTGTACTATCATAACAACCTTCCATGTTGATCTCTCCATGGGCCTAAAGAGAGAGGCTTCTTCAAGGATGTAACTATCAAGGTCTTCCTTTCCTATCTGAGAACTTGCCTCTTCCTCCAGAACTAGCATGATGGGTGTATGCCCCCCTAACCTAGGGCATTCTATCTCTTCGCTTCATGAAGAAATAGTCAGTCTTTGTTAGTTTGTTTTCTACAATTCTGGAAATAAACTCAGAACAGATGCATGGGATTGAGCAACTCATGCTTTGTACTTCCTATAAAAACACACCGTTTTTTTTTTTAAATCCTACTTTAGAGCAGCATAATAGAAACACACTCCCATTTTAGAGATTAGAAGGTGAAGCACAGACAAGCTGAGTTTGCTTCATTTTTACCTTTAATAGCTCTTTGGCAATGTAATCAGTACCCTAAAGTCTTTTATTCCAAGCCCTAGTACACAGCGGAGGACACTAATTTTGTATTTGTAAAGAGATTAAAGCTTAAAAGTGGGAAAGAGAATGGGACCCTCGTAGGAGTCCACTTTATATAGTTCTAAAAAATGCCATACCTGTCAGGATCAAACATATTTTACCATGAGCAAAGTATTTAATAATATGGTTATATTCTCAGAATAAGTAATTTCTTCTTTCCGTCACTGCTCTTATTAAGCCACAAAAGGCTGCACACACTATAGGTTTACAAAAGAGGCACTTAAAAGAACAAACGTGTCAAATTTTCCCTGTTGGAAGCAAAGGCTCTATAACAATAAACTCATGAACTGTTCAGTAACACACAGCCTCTCAAAGAAGAGTGAGCCCAGTTAGAAAGTGAATTTTCTGGAGCACGATTGGACATGGTGTAAATTTCCCTGGTGATGGTAACAATAGAAAGACCAAGGTTGGTCTGTTAAATGCAATGTGAGTGAAAACCAGGCAGTTCCAAGTGGCTGCTGGCACAGTTTGAGGTGTCCTGCCAGTGTTCAAACCCACAGGGTCATTTGGCAGTCAGGTGTCATTAGTCACCCCTCTCCCACTTTCCCTCTTCCCATCTGTTTTCGTCTAGCCTATTTGTGTAAATTACCTCTCAGTATGCAGCAGGGCTCCAGCTCCTCATGTATTTTCCTCCTACTCCTTTGTCCTTTTCATCCCCGACTGCTCATTTAGACTTAGACCAATCATTTGACCCAAAATTTAACATGAGAGGCAAGATAATGGCAGCAATTAATATTACTACCATTACAAAGCATCCCTTATGACTATGGTTAAGAGACCACTAAGGATTGGATAATAAATGTCAAAGATATGGCTTGCCAGTGGACATTTCAGATCATGATGATTATAATCAGAGGCCAAAATGTAATGATGCCCTTTAAGAAGATGTCAAGCTTATGAAAATTTGTGTGGATTGCCTGCAATGTTAATAGGCAAATGAGATGTTTAAAGAAATTGCTGTGCCTAGTGTAAAAACAGTGATGCTTTTTAGAGAAAAGAAAGACAAAAAAAACCTTTCTATTGAGTTTGTCCAACTAATCACTAGCATATGGAATCCCCCATCTCTATTCTTCCTTAGAATTAAATCAGACTGTAAATAGATCTGTGAATCTGTCAAGTACTACAAGAAAGACAAACAAACAAAACCAAAACAAACAAACAAGAAATCCCTACAAAGTCCTTACTGAATTAATCACTCTGTAACTATTGCATTGCACAATAAAGGGAAGGGCCAAACATAATTGCTTATATTAAAGCCACTGAGAGCAAAGATATTCTATTCTGTAATGTATTGAAATTTTAAAGACTATTTGAAAGGGGCAGGTGAGAATAAATTATAGCACACTTTTCTACATATACCTTTCCTGCAATAACACATAATCAGTTTGGAATAATCATTACAGGAATGTCACATTGATATTTAAATTCATTTTACATAGAGTCATAGAAAAGATAATCTAACCAAGAAGCTCTCTTTATGAATCACTAATATAAAGATACTTGGCCATATTGGCTCCATTTGCCAAGTATAGTTTTTATGTTACCCATGATCAAAGATGTTTTTAGTCCATACTTTTCAGGCCATTGTTATTTTGTTATGGATGGATGAATTGAATAGAAAAGGCCAAATTATACATTACTAATAATTAAGCTCAACATTTCTTTTCATTTTAAAGCACTTTAACTATTATCTAAATTATAACATTCAGTCACTAAGAATTTTGTTCTCTAAAACACAAGTTCTTGTCACGCACACTTTGTTTTGATGTATTTTGATCATTGTACCATCTGATTTTTTCAAACCTTTCTGTATGGACTATTTAAACCTGACTCCATATTGGAAAAATACACTCAGATTTTACACCACCCGTGTGTAGTCTGTTTGTCAAAGCCGAATCCCGTGCCCACCTGGCCAGAATCCCTTGTCCCGCGGAACGGGGACCCCGCGAGAAATCCCGGTCCATGGCAAGTTCTAAACTTGCTAATGATAAGAGGCATATTATATTTTCATGTAGAAGACTGTGTGCTTGTACCTTTCTTATCAATACTCACACCTATATTTAATCAAATAACTCACTTTATTTACCAAGTTTTCCACTTCTAAACTCAACTTTAAAATAATGTATAGGTCACGCTTTCTGTCTTCACAGACATATAGCTCCTAGGAAAAGTGTAGAAGAGTCGTGATTAAGCACGTAGGCATTAACTTGAAAGAGACTGAGGTAGGTAAGACTTGGCATCATAAAGCATACAGAAAGAGAACAAGAACAGAAGACAAAAGTCTATAGTAGATGATCTTCTTGGTTGACTAAATAGACACTACTTTATGTGGTATTTATAACATATAGATGTTCCTATTCTGCCCCATTCTTTTCCTCTTCCTTTAGCTGCTCCTCTATTCCTCATTGTCTTCTTCCTTCTTTTCTTTTTATGTCTTTATGTGAAATGAAATTTAGCCCATAAGCTGTATGAAAGCACTCACCAAGTCAGCTCGAGCTTAAAGCTTCTGGCATTGTTGATCTCTATCTGAATCCTGAAACGGATCCCTTCCTTTTCTTTTCTTCTTCTGATTACATATATTCTTTATAAAAGAATGGAAAGACAATAAACATTCTTAAAATGTTTCCTTGTCTTAAAGCAAACGTCAGTAGGCATGTCTCCTACTGTTCAAAATATCTCCATCTGATAAGATACAGAAACACAAACAAACAGTATATGTTGGAAGCAAAATAATTTCCTTTTAATATTTAGCATAGAGTTCACACTCCAAAAAATGATTATTGTATGCCATACAAAAATACAAATTGCAAAGATAGTCTCTAGTTCTTTCTTATCTTTGCTAGAGATTAGTAAGCATTTCTGTAAGAAAATCAAGGAGTAGGTATGAGTTGAGCCAAATGACTCTTATCATACCCCCTCTTAGCATAGAGGTGTAGCTAGCAGATGGAGGTTTTAGGAAAAGGATTTCTAATCTTTTCCTGGGACAAGACTATATGTATACAGAGTCAACAAGTGGGCCAGCTTTTTCTGTATTGAAGTCATGAGATTTTGTGGTTGAGGGTTGTTATATTTGTAGTTCAGGCAAGACAATTACAGTTTAAATATAAAAATAATTCCATTTGTCTTCATGGGACAGTTAGAAATGCAGGTGCAAATACATGGCTCATGCCATTACCCTCCATTTCTCTTCATTAATTTTGACTTCGTTTGCATTCAGCTCTTTTAGTTTCATAAGTTTATGTCTTCTAGAGTCAGAGAACTTTCTCTCTAAATCCTATGGTTAGATTTTCCTAAGACAGGAAATCAGAAGGACTCTTTAGTTTAATTTCTGAGACAGTGTAGAAACTCTTCAGAATCTGCACATTAGTAACAGTGCTATAACTTAAGGGTCTATCTACTCCACAATGGAAATTCTTTGCCACCCAGAGCAGGGGGGGTGCCTACAGCTATGGCAATTTACAATTTCAAATAGAAAGGACAAATCTGCCGACAATTTCCTGCATCAGCTTGAGGTATACAACCAACTAGTTGCAGTATTTGATGCTTTGTATTACAGCTATAGATAGTAGGCTTTGTATTACAGATCTAGGTAGTAGGAGTGCAAATAAGAGCAAATAAACATTAATTTGGGATATGAGAGATTCTATCTGCATAATATTCTATTATAACCTCATCATTTCCCAAGACCTTACTTATTTTCCAATAATTTCCCATTTGCTGAAGTTTATTATTTATCATGGAGACCAGAGTGAGAAAAGGTTCAGGAATTAAGGGAGCTTCTTTCAAAGTAGCTGAGTCTGGTTCCTAGCACCCACATTTGGCAGCTCTAAACCACCTCTAGCTGGAGTTTCAAAGGACCTGATACCATCTTAGTGCCACCAGAGGTACCTACATACGTATGGTATACACTGTACACACAATCATATACACACAGCATATGGGGGGGAGGAGAGACAGAGACAGAGACAGAGGCAGAGAGATAGACAGACTGACATACACACACACAAATAAAACAAAAAAGAAATGTTTACCAAAATATGATAATTATCATATGAATAGGGAAATTTCATATAAAATAATCTGACTCGACACTTCTCTTTGCTCACGTTAAATGTATGAATATTCACAAAGGCAAAAGATCATGTGATGAGATTAGGATAGGAGATATAATAATCTCCTTATTTTGATCTTCAATGGAAATAATAAAGTTACCATTAAATGAAACAGAAGTAAATACATTGTGCCAAAGTTTGTTGTTATAGCAATTATGTTACCTTTGAGACTAAGGTTGGGCCAATTTTGAAATCTCCTGTATTATTCTTGATGCAGAATTACATTAAAATTTATGTGTGAGCTTTTTATGCTGAATGAAAATGGCCTGAAAATGTATTTACATATGATGAATATTCATTTTTCTCATTTCTTTCTATCACATGGGTCACATATAACCCCTTTCTTTTATTTATGCTTTTTGTTATGAGATATCTTCCTTACCTTGAAAAATATTATAATGAATATAACCATATTGCAAAGCAGTGTTAGAAACGTATTTATTTTGATATTATTTAATTAAATTGCTACAGGTAAGTTATACAACCTAAGCCATACAAGAATTAAGGAAGGTGACATTTTTTAAAGGCTAACATTGTTAACTAATGAGTTTCAATTATATAAAACAAATAGAATATGTTTGTAAGAAAAATATTTCATTAAATATGATTAGTGTGCAGCCACATGATACTGCACTTGGAAGTCTAAAATATACAGTGCTCTTCCAGAGAATAGGGCATCATTTACCACCAAGATATTTTCACAGGCAAATTGAAATAACTTGGCTCTTTAAACTCATTATTTCTAACCAGGCGTGGTGACCCATACTTGTAATCCCAATAGTTGGTAAACTGAGCAGAATGAGTGCAAGTTTGAAGCCACCCTGGGCTACATAGCAACATGCTGTCTCTGGGGAAAAAAATATGAAGAAAAGATAAGTAGCAGAAAATGATGGAAAGAAAAGAGGAGAAGGAAGGAAGGAGAAAGTGAGTAAAAGAAGGAAGGGAGGGAAAGAAGGAAGGGAGGAAGGAAGGAAAGAAGGGGAAAGGGAAAAAAGAAAAGAATGAAGACTTTCTGGATCTTCTGGGAGTGAACAACGCTCCATAACTGCCACTTACATTCACTGCTTCCTCACAGCTTGTGACATGGCAGAATGTTAAATTTCAAAAGGATACAAGAAAGAAAGGAAGGAAATGAGTGAGCATGGAAGAGAAAACTGGGAAGAAAGGGAAGTAATTGAATTCTACTCAGTGAGGCAATGGAAAAGAGAGGAACTGAAGGGATAGTCCCCTCTTTATAAATCCCTATTGATACCTAAACAGACATTTGGATGAAGTAAACACAATATTGTCCCACAAAGAAGTCAGGAGGTGTTGAATGAAGACCAAATGCTTAGGAGGAAGATAAGGAGGAGGAAAATTGTCCAAAGTTAAATTCATTACAAAATGAGTAATTTAACAATATGGTACAATTAATAACAATAATATCCAGTTCATATTAAAAATGTAAACATGACAGAAATGTTTTTAACTTCCTTCAGTAATTAAGACCAGCGTTTATATCATGATATCAGCTACTTTAAGCAAAAGGATCTAGTTGTTCAGGCTCCGTACCATTATTTAGGTTGGCAAGTCAAATAGTAAAGTCAAATGGTAGAGCCCAACAGTAAAGCCTTTACGTGCAGGCCCAGCAGCTCTTCTAATTTCGCCTTCTTCCTTATTCAGCTCCTTGCTGACGTGACATGAATTCAATGAAAAGCTCATGAACTGATGTTACCTCCATGTAAAATAAAGAGTAGCTAGCATAAATGTATTCACATTTTATTGAGTATCAGATATTTGTAGGCTGTTTAATTTTGTGTTTGTCCTACATGTTAGGAAACACCACCACTTAATTTATAGATGTAGAAAACTGAGACAACTAGAAGTTAGTTTCTTTGTAGACTTCATGTTGTTAGTCCTTGACTCAATATGATAGAATGAGGCAGGTTATAAGGGAAACATAAACATGAGGAACTGTGGAGACTGAAAGCAGATATAGTCATAGATATATTGACTTTCAAAGTTACTGAACTCAAAGATTAATTCTTTTGTGAAGGCAAATAACTAGATTAGTATAGGATCACCCCACCAAAACAACAAAATAAAACCTGCAGTGTAGGTCCCGGTGCAGGAACTCACAGAAAACTGTTCAGAGAGACAGGATTTGGAAAGACTGTCTGGATATAAATGGAGACTGTCATTTCACCTGTGTCATTATCAACAGAGGAGACATCAAAATAAAATCTGCCTCCTCTATTTGTTATCACTACTTGTGTTTGTGGGAATGAAGAATGATTTTCTAGAGTTTAAAAGTGCCAACAGCTTGCAAATGTCTGTGCAATACATATCTTGGATTATTATGTGTTGTATGGAAGAGCAGTTTTCTACTCTCATGTAATTAATACAGACTTGGTGATTTGCTCAACAGGAAATAATATACATGGACAGAGACTGAGTGCTCTTTTATTTTGGTGAAATATCCTTATGCTTTTCAAAGATTAGAGGCCCTTCAGAAGACACAGAGAACCTGCTGGCAGTGAACAGCACACCATAATCATCATTTACACTCCCTGTCTCCTTACAGCTTGTGACATCATCACAGAATGTCAGATTTCAAACAGATACAAGAAAAATTTTCAGAACAAAACAAAGTCCCCATTTCAAATAAGAAAACTGGAAACCAGAGTAGCAGAAAGACTTTCTTTGTAATCAAACCACAGATAAGAAGTGCTAAGAGCGACACGAAGTCAATGGTGAGGGAATCCAAACATAATTTTATGATTAAAGAGTGTAGATTGGGTCCACTGGTGCCTAGTATGATATATCTGAATTCTACTGGTCTCTGCAATGTGTTCATGGAAATGTCCATGGAAGTTTAAATGATAAAAGAATACTTCTAATCAGCTTGCCATGTTCATTCTCACAAGGGAATAGCTCTTTCTAGAATAGCAGTATCATCCCCAAATGTTTTCACTAAAATAGTGATTCTCAACTTGTGCTTTGCGATTCCCACATGTATCACACAGCAGATATCTTGCATATGAGTTATTTACATCATGATTCATAACATGTAACAAAATTAGTTTTGTAGTTGGGGATCACTACACCCTGAGGAAGTATATTGAAGAGTTGCAGCATTAGGAATGTAGAGAACCACTGCCTTAGAAGTATAGAAGAGTGTAACTTCCAACAGCCAGCTATCAGACTCTTGATAGAAGAATTGCCTACGCTGAAAAACTTAATCTATTTGTTATGATCTTGTCCTGAGCAGTTGTAGCCTATATGACCAGTCGCCAGTGTTCTGAGCTGGCTGCTTATATGATATCCAGCGCGGGCTTATGTTGTTTTATGCACAGATACCAGTTCTTGAGGCCCCAGTAAGACCTCTCCTTCTAAGGATATTCCTTCTATAACTCTGACTAGAGTTTGCAAAAGCATGTTTTTCCCCTTATTAAGTTTCTTTTCACTTAGTAGTTTTGCTAAGTAATTAAGAACAAATGAAGTCATAATGTGCCTCAAAAAAGGATCCCAAGAGCAAAGACTGAAAATTACTATGTTTTCTACAGATACAGCTATATGGTCGTGGAAATATTAAAATATTTGTCATACTAGTTAGTAAACAGTCATTGTCTCAAAAGGCCTAGACAATCTCATACTACCATGCTCAAGCTGACTGGTTCCGCTATCCAGGGATTGCATAATCCACCAATTAAAAGGAAATATATGACATAGCAGAGGCAGCAAGGGCCCTAGCCTCCAATTGTTGTCTGCCCTGCCTAACTGTATTACTTTATCAGAACAGTATAGAAATGAACTTGTAACCTAATTGCTGCAAGCCAAACTAAAGATCTAACAGCGCTAGAGCATTTAGAGTCAAGATATCCACCTTGAACTAATTGGTCTTTCTTTTTTATCTTTTAATTTTCAGTCTAATATCCAACCTAATCTAATTCATGTTTTTTACTCAATAAACATCATCTTGTCACAAGACATGCCAACAAGAAATTTATAATAAATCATGAACCTTCATCTCATGTAGTTAGGCAATTTGAAAACCACAATGTTTCCACTGGAGCACTTCTATTCCATAACATTGCTCCAGAATTCATACAAAAGAAGTCAGATTTACTTCCCAGAACCTCAAACTCACACTCTTTAATAAATGTGACTACATGTTGAATCATGCAGTTCCAAAAGTCCTTGGCAAGAGTCTTTGGAATCTCCTTTTCTCTTAGTTCTTATGAGATATACCCTTTGCCCAAACCTCCAGCATTTAGGTCTTGAGAAACCTCCAGTTATGTTTTACTCGAGGTATTTATTGTCTGTGTCGAAGATTTGCCTGCTAGCCTCCTAGACTTGCTTTCTTATGTAGGTTGTGTTTTTAAATTTTTATTAATTATCTTTTAATTACCTATTAAATGTTGATCTCATCAATTGTGCCCCCTCGCAAAATTTTTCCCTCTTTCTTCTCTCCACTTTGCCTGTAAGAGGGGCCCCCATGCCCTGGGTATCCCTACAGGAATAGGCACATCCTCTCCCACTGAGCCCAGACAAGGCAGCCCTCTGCTACATATGTGCATGGGGCCTCAGACCATCCACTATATGCTCTTTGGTTTGTAGCTCAGTCTCTGGGAGCTCCAAGGGGTCCAGGTTAGATGATACTTTTGGTTTTCCTATGGGATTGTCATCACTTTCATTTCTTTGAATCCATCCTCTAACTCTTGCATAGGGATCCCTGAATTCTGTCCTATGCTTGACTTTCAGTACCTGCATCTGTTTCAGCCAGTTGCTTATAGAGTCTCTCAGAGGACAGCCATGCTAGGACCCTTACTACAAGTAGAACATAACATAAGCAATAGTGTCAAGGGCTGATGTCTACCTATAGGATGGATCCCAAGTTGGGCCAGTCACTGGCCAGTCATTTCTTCAGAGCCTGCTCCATCTTTGATCCTTCATTTCTTTTAGACAGGAATAATTTTGGGTCATTATTTAAATCTTGAAATCTTGTTCTATGGAGCACTTCCTTCTCACTAACAACCAACAACCAGTAACCATAACCCATAATCTCACTTTCTGTCTCTCTGTCTCTTTATCTTTCTGTCTTTTTCATTGCCTCCCTTCCTCCTCCTCCTCTTCCTCCTCCTCTTCTTCCTCCTCCTCCTCCTCCTCCTCCTCCTCCTCCTCCTTTTATCTCTATATATGTGTATCACTGTGGCTCCAACCCATTGCTTCTCATATTTTATGTAAACATTGTACCACTAAACTACATCCCTTGCTCATTTAAACTTATTTCTAACAAAACTCGGATAAGTATAATATTGCAGTTTGTTATAGCTCTTCTTTCTGCACTAAGATGATTGGAGATAAGCATAGCATATATTTTCTGTCTTCATCCCTTTAAGCACAATTGAGAACACGTGAGATATAAAATAAATGTTGTACAGTGAATGAATCGATGATAATATTAATCAGTATGTATGGTGGTGAGCTTTTGTCAAACTGACAACAAACTGAACACACATGGGAAGAGGAAATCTGAATTGAGGATATCCTCCATCAGATTGTCTAGTAGGCAATCCTAAGGGGCATTTCATTGGCTGATGGATGAAGGCTCACGTAGCTCACTAAGGCCTATATCACCCTTGGGCAAGTGGTCATAAGTAAACAAGCTAAACAGCTCCTGAAAAGCAGCACCACTGCTTCAGTTCCTAATTCCAGGTTCTTACCTTGAGTTCTTACCCTGATTTTCCTCAATGCTGGACTATTACCTGGAAGCAAAAGATGAAATAAAAACTTTTCCTCCCCACTTTGCTTTGAACCAGTGGTTTGTTTTGTTTTTTGTTTTTATCTCAGTAGTAGAAAAGAAACTAGGACAGTATCAAGACTTCTAGGGACTATCCTATGTAGTTAATTTATCTGGGAATTGGTGACTTGTTTAAATTTACCTCTTCTGAATCTACCCCGAACATGTTTCTTGTCAATGGATCATGGGATAGCTAAATCATAGTTATGAATTTAACATGCATGAGACTTAATCACTGAGGATTTGCCCCTATTAAAGTTGCCTATGGCTGTGTCTTAGGGCTATCTTCTTGATTGCTAATTGATATAGAGGACCTCCTCCACTGTGGTTGGTTCCATTCTTGGGCTGATAGGCCTAGGGTATATAAGAAAGGAAATGGATGTGAGCTTGGGAGCGAGCCAGTAGTCCGTGTTCCTCCATGGTCCTAACTTCCCTAGAAGATGGACAGTGATAAGAACAGTGGTAGGGACATGTGAGACCAAATAAACTCTTTTCTCCCCATAGTGCTTTCGACCATGGTACTTAACCACAGCATCAGAAGAGAAAGCTAGAAAAGCTCATTAACAAAACGTTAGAAAGTTTTAAAAATGCCTAAAACATGAATCACTTTTTAAAATATAATGTTGGGATCAGACAGGTTATAAGTGAAACATACAGTTCCATTGACTGTAATTTGAACCGTTCAAGTGTAATGAATCCTTAGCCTCACTTCCCAAACAAGCGTGATGGGCTTCATCCTCCATCCGTTGTGGCTATTAACCCACTTCTTGCTTCAGCACTCTGAAGCTGCTCTCTCCTGTTGTGTGTTATCAAAGACTAGATGAGAGCCAGGAACTGCCAAAGTCTCCCAGCTCTAGCAACTGGAGATTCTGGGAAGATATCTTCCCTTGGGTTTGAAAAGGAAGTTTTGATTAAAAGTATCTTCTCAGATTCCTCCCTAGTCCTGAGTTTAATGCTAAGAGATCTTACAAAGGAGAGTTCTTTTGGGCAGTATTGATAGACCTCAAGCAGTGGGTTCAGCCTTGGGTAAATAATTAAAGACATTTTAATAGGAAGAATGAAAGATCCAAAATAAAAGTATAGGATCATAAATTATACCTACTTCATATGAAAAAAAGTAGATTTTTAACCCTCGACCCATCTTCTCTAGGAATAATGTTCTAATAACACTCTTTAATTTCCTGATTAGTTAATGTTGCATTAACTGATGTCTAGGAAATTTAAAAGATGTGTGTGAAGAAATTTATAAGAGAATTTGAGTTCTGTGTTGATATGAGGAAAAATGATTTATTTGGAATAGATATGCCGGGATTGTCTGGTTATTTAAGCCCTCAAGAGGTTTGCTAGTTCTAGTCAAGCAGAGGCTGCTCTGTGAGAACTTCATTACCAACAAACAAGCAAATAAATAAATAAATAAATAAATAAATATCTTTAAACATCCAGTTATACCATAAGTTTTGTAATTATGAAATATACCATTTTGTCATCCATATATCTATGGTTCTCAGTAGAAAATATCTGATTTGGTGGACAGTTCAAACATGTAAAGACATGAAAGACTGTATTTGTTAATTTTCATTGTTATGATTAATTTCAGGGAGTCAAAATGGGCCAGACATTTCTATGCATAATATTTATTTTTACAAAACTTCTGCTAATTTCATTGAGAAGGATTCTTCTGGGTGTAATTAAGAAGTGGAAACATTTTAATATTTTAAATTTCTTTAAATAATCACAGTTCTTGTTTGTGTATGCTTATATTCCTCCACAGGAGTATGGAAACTCCCATGTCTTCACCACCGGATAGACCTCAGACTATGCCACTTTTTTTGTTTGTTTGTTTGTTTGTTTGTTTTTGTTTTTTTGAGAGGCAGGGTTTCTCTGTGTAGCCCTGGCTGTCCTGCAACTCACTCTGTAAACCAGGCTGGCCTTGAACTCAGAAATCTGCCTTCCTCTGCCTCCCAAGTGCTGGGATTAAAGGTGTGTGCCACCACTGCCCTGGCTCTATTTCACTCTTTAACACAATATGTATGTGGCTATCCCTCTCTTGGCTCTTCTCAGAAGTCTCCGTTTCACTCAGAGTTGTTAATTTTGGTAGTTTCTTTCTAAATTTTTGTTTCAAGAGAAAAACATTCATAGGCTGAGCTCCTCTTATCTCCATGTAAAAATTTAAAAGTTTGTCATTCATCAGATGTTTCAACAAAGGGGTGTGCCCTCCGTAGAATAACCCAAGCAGTTAGCTCACTTCCTCATTTACTCCCTACACCACACACACACACACACACACACACACACACGCACACACACGCACACACACACATAAACACACACATACACACACACATACACACACACATACACACACACATATACACACACACATACACACACACACACACACACCTGTCACAAACTTGTCACAAACTGTCAAGATCCATAGCTAGAGAAGCAAATGAATAATAAAGGGACATAACTTTTTACTACAGCAAGTCAGTACTTTGTGAAAGACTGTGAGAGTCAGATCGCCAACCAGAAGTGATCTATTCTACCCAGATCAGAATACTGTCTAATGCTTCAGTGTGACCCAGAACCAAAAGCCTGACCTCATCAGGAAAACTTATTTTCTAGTCAATGATTAATTTCTACTCGACTTCTTTTATTTAAGCATATTTTCAAAACTTGTGGGGTAACTATAGCAATGGACACCTAGAAGGCAGAAAGATCTTTGTTATTAATTTCTACATGCAGAGACAGGTCAGGTGTTTGGCTGTGTTATTATGCAAATCTCCAAACATGCCAGTGTGTAACCTGCTGGGAATGTTCTTTTCAGGAACAAAGCATCTTTTCAAAGAAATTTTCTTTGAGGTTACTGTTTTTTTTGTTTCCATATAAAGGCATGGTTTTCATTGAAAAAATATATTTTCTGATTATTAAATAAGTTACATTGTTATTGATTGGAGGGAATTTGTGTAGATCGGGGGTTGTTTCCATAGGAAGTATTTCAAAAGTCTTAATTTAGATTGTTTTCATGTAAACAGCACCACAGTGATATCTGATATGATTGCAGGAAGGATGGAACAAGAAAGGCAGCAGCCTTAGAGGTGGAAGAAAAGAACATGTACTTAGAGTTTGCTACTGGAACTGATAACATTTAGTCTATACTTTAAATGTTCCTCAAACCTGTATATAGAATACAAACCAAATGGTTATGCACTGACTCTTGTATCTCCAAACTAGAGCCAGCTGAAGTTCCAAAAAGATGGTTCCCAGGTTTTCCAAAGAATATCCTTATATTTTAGATTTCACTTTATGTTTCATCATAAAAATAGCAACTTGAGTAGTAATTTTCAAACTAAGCCTGGCATTTATGAAAGTTTCTTCTGTCTCACGAATAGTTTTGAGTGTCCTGTGACATCACAGGTCTCTATAATTTATTTCAAAAGCTTGGGGCTAAGATCTTTTGTCCCATGGATATCTTACATTCTGCCTTTCGAATGACACCATTTTAAAGGATTATGATTCCATGAGCTGGTAATCCACTAACCAGGTTCTGGCAAAACAATGGCCTAGGAGGAAAAAAAAAAGACTTCTGAATAGTTTAGTTTCAGAGTTACCATGGAAACCAGATACATTTGCTTTATTAACATAATCTTTTCCTTCGTTTTTTAGTCCCTCTACTTTCTAGAAAGACGTCTTCTTTGATATGATCACAATTAAACAATGAATTCTGAAATTGAACTGGCATTTATAGAAGTTGGTAACAATGTAAAACAATTTTGCTTATCTGAAAAGCATTCTGCTTTAAAAGAAATTTATAGATAGCTTTTCAAGGCCTGTCATTTCCTATTAGGGTTGATATGACTCCAGTTTAGTGTTCTCAGAGTATAACATCACAGAAATTTTCCATTACATTATTTTCTTTCAGTAATACTTGGTCCATTCATTTTTGTGTCAGTTCTTAGAGTATCAGTGTCCCTTTTGTGTAACTTTTCTAAATGTATTTATCCAAGAACAGGCACAAAATCATGCTGTATAGCACCATTGTAGTAACTGGAAATGCTCACATTGCTCTCGGGTCATATTACCTCTAGTTAGTATAACTTTTATAAAGCTCCTACCACATGCAAAATACTATGCTAGCCAGTGTTGAGGATATAGGAGTTATAAGGAGTTATATGTATTCCCAACATTTAAGGTATTTGTAATGCTCTGCTTAAATTACAGTGTATTCTCCTTTGGCATGATTCTCTGGGGGCGATTGTAATCTAATAACACACTGATCAGATAATTAATTTATGGCTGGTCAGCTAGGTAGCTAGTAAAAAATTTCATCTTTCTGAGTTTTTAAGGTTAACTTTAATTCTTTAATTTTTAAGGTAGTGCTAATGTGTAGGTATGTGTGTGTGCGTATGCATGTGTGTGTGTGTGTGTGTATGTGTGTGTGTGTGTGTGTGTGTGTGTATGTGCATAAGAATAAGGGGAGAGAGGGAGAGTGGAGAAGGGAGAGATAGAGATAGAGAGAAAGACAGAGACAGAGAGAGACAGAGAAAATGTACAGGTGCCTAGATAGTTCAGATGAAGGTCTCAGATCCCTTAGAACTAGAGGTACAGATGGTTCAGTGTTGCTTGATGTGGGTGCTAGGGATGGATCTTAGAACCTGTCCAAGAACAAGGTTCTTATCCTTGCTATCTCTCTACCTCACCTGCCCCTTTTCTTTTCTTGTTGTTTTTACGTGTTGATGTTTTAGCATTTGGGTTTAAATTTTAAGATATGGATTTTATATATTTTATGCTTACAACTAAAATTGTTCTTAAATATTGGCTCAAGATGTGAAAGACTGCAACAATGTATAAAACTATAAAAAGAGAAATATTTTATTATAATCATCTCTTAAAAGATGGGAAATTTTTATTAGCATTTTTGACTTTGGAAATGTTTCTTAGAAAATAGCAAGTGACTAAATTAAAAAGGGAACTTTTTGAAAAAAAATACTCAAAGTTGAACTTGTAAACTAAGTAGAAAGCTATGAAATGGCTTTTAAAAAAATCAGAGCTTTTCAGAAATGCTAGTAAAACATTTTCAGTTTCAGTATTACTTTATGTTTAAGCGATTTCCATGAGTTCTGGTTACATTGTATTT
The DNA here is from genome assembly GCF_008632895.1 of Mastomys coucha. Taxonomy (NCBI): domain Eukaryota; kingdom Metazoa; phylum Chordata; class Mammalia; order Rodentia; family Muridae; genus Mastomys; species Mastomys coucha. Next base: position 94,253,920 of record NW_022196896.1, on the reverse strand, counting down.
CATTTAGAGTTGAAAGTAAATATGGAGCCAGAGTTCATTTCTTTTCACACTTTAGTGCCAGCCATCTTTGGAGCTGAAACCAAAAAAAAAAAAAAAAAAAACATTTTGGCCTAGTCAACAATTGCCTTACCGTGGCAGAATACTTGAAAAATTAACCCTAAAGGAGAAAAGGTAGATTTCTACTCAGAATTTCAGAGGTCTAAGTCCATTGCCATCTGTTGCCATTCCATTGGAGCTTGGGTTTTGTGACATTAAAATATAGAAGACATAGATGAGACATCACAGTTTTCCCAGTCTATATTACCACTTCACATTTTGTGCTTTTAAGTATTCACATAACTCTAATTGTGAAGTTCAGTATAAGGACAACAGAAAGTACAGTAGGGCTGTCTTTATGGAGGCTCTCAAGTTTCCATGCTATGATGAAAGACATGAGTGCCATTGGAAGCTCATATTAATAGAGGTCTCCACTGAGTCCATGGAAATACATCCTTAAAGAAGTGAAATTCCTTAAATACAATTTGGTTAATTAAGTATGCATATAACTGATTGAGGGGTTATAGTTTGATGAATTTAAGAGAATTTTTTAAGTAACAGATAACTTTGAGCAGATACAGAACCCATTTCCTGTCTATCATCTGAGCTTTCTTCTGCACTGAGCATGAGCACGTGAAGTAGCAGGCCAAGCTTTCCTTTGCAATGATGAAGTCACCTTCACATGTGTTTGTTAGGAAACACAGCAATGTGTTGTGAGCCTTGGCAAATCCTCTAGACTCTTGGTGGTATGTGCCTCATAGTCTAAAATCTTGTAGCAAGATTGTACAATATCCCATAATAAATGTTATGTGGAGATCATGTCTTTGAGGAAAATAAGTTTACATATAAGGTATGTACCCATTGCTAATTCTAACAATAGTTTCATTCACCATGTTTTAAGTAAAAACAAAATCTAGGAGGCCAATAACTGTACCTAAGCTATTAATAAGTGTTCTGAGATATCTAATGTGGTGATACATTATTTAAGCCACTATGGGCATTGTTTTTTTATAGTAAAGTAATTAGTGTTGATAAAGAGGATTGTAGGTTAACAACGTAAAAGACTGGGTCATATTTTGTATGTTTGTTTAATGAAGAAAGGTGTGAAATGCACTTTTAAAATTTTTTAAAGTGTGATTAAGATAAAATCAAGTGAAATGATGGTGATATGTTTCTATAAACTACATTTATTGCTAGGTAGTATGAGGCAAATATGATATTACCTCAGAATTTCTATGTACTTAACCTTGGGAATGTGTGCACATTCAGAAAGATTAATTCAACTATAAAATCACAACTTCTTATCATTTTCTAAAACACAAAATAAGTAAGTTAAATGCATTTATTCCTGCTGCTTTTTTCATAAACTTTCCTTTGTTAAAGTAAGATAACTTTGTAAATAAATTGTCTTCCAAATTAGGTATATAAATATGCCCTTACCTTCTACTTTCTAGAAGGTACTAATCATTTGTTTAATTCTTATAAATTAACTAGCTAATGTTCTTTAATGGAATTGCACATTATAAACAGATAATGGTCTTTGAAAATAAATATATATGCCCAATCTCCCTAAAGTAATGAGAGGAAATAAACTTGTGGACCAAAGAAAAATGTTTTCAAAATGTTAGATTGCTACAACCATTCAGTTATAACCTTTAATTTCACTAATGCCAATCCTATTACACCAACTTGTCTTTCTTTGAAACAAAAGTGAAATAATTAGAATGACCTGAATATCCAGTATTCACAGTAGGAGATGTATCCAAACGCTATTGTCAGAACTCAGCATTCAAAAACAGAATAAACACTCATCCACAAACAACTGCAGTAGAAATGCTAACCATAACCTACTTCTGAAATGCTGAAATAAACAGATTGTTTTTTTTATTCTCAAAAAACTGTCTGTTTAGATATTGCATTACCATTTCTTAAAAGTAACTTTAATTTACATGTCAATAGTTCATTGATAAGCTAGTAATAGTGAAGAAATAGCTTGAATGTTGGATTGAATGAAAAATTACTTTCAATTATGATTTTCATGTATCAGACTGAAATTTTATAGGTCCAGACTTACTAGTAAGTTAAAAATAAAATCATCCTTGCTCTTGGTAATGAGTCAAATTTCAATTAAACTGCCATTTTTATGATTTTTTTTTTTTTAGTTAAAGGCTTTTAGACTGTTATCTAGTGTTCCCAAACATTTGCTATATAATGCAGTGAAGATTTTTTAAAATGCATTGTTATTCACATGCCAGTGGATGTATCATATCAAATATTTAAATAAGTAATGGGTTTAAATTATCTAATTTGAAATGGCTATAAATGAGAAAGAAACTATGAATAAGATTGTGATTGCATCATTTTAGAATGTAAAGGCCAAGGAAGATATTCCACAAACACATTCGGAAAATGAGCCCAGAAATGTTGCTGAAAATTCAGTTCTCTTCAATAAATTGTATGTGTTCTGTAACGATAATACAATTGTCCAGCTAGGGCCAGTAAGAGGCCCCCACTCCTTGTGGTTATATCACTAACCACTATTTCAGGGTCCTCTTGTTTACACAGGCAAGAATCATCACAATGCCTGCCTGACACATGCCTCGCATTTCTGCAATGTTCCCTACAATGTGATTCTGGAGATAAAAAAACAAGACTTTTCTCAAAACAAAATTTAACCCCACACTGCTTTGTTTTGAGTATAGTCAATACAGTCTCAGAATTAGAACTTAAAAATGTTGGTGACAAACAGAATGGTCAAAGGAAAAGAGGGGAAGCGAGCACCCTGAACTGATTAAATATTTATAATCTCATGCCTTCTTATAACTTATACATTCTACAATCCCCAGTTTCCAAATATATCGTGTCTACCTGTGGAACAGCTCACTCATTCTTTTGTTCAGACATGTGCACAGGTTACCGGAGTTCTCTAAGTCACAACTCTTTCATCTCCAAAGTAATATTATACCATTAAAAATGGAGGTCAAGTACACACGGCCCAGAGATTAATACACAGGAGGAACTTGAAAAATGGACCTGATGAGAAGGACAAAGGGGAATTATTCACTCATTCACTCGCGTCTGCTAATGATGGCTTCTCCATGGTAGCTCTGGGTTAGTGTCAGAGTTTACTAAAGGAAGTGGGGCTGGTGGGGCCACTCCCCTCCTCAGAGCCTACAAATGGGAAACCGGCATGGTAATTATATATTGAAGTAATTATAAAGAGTAGGTTGTAAGTCTCTTTGAGTATGCTCACATATGTCCCATAGAAGTATCCACACTTATATTTAGTCAGCAGATCCTTCTTAGCATTTTACCACTGATCTCAGTCTTAGATTTTTTTTGCTCATAAAGAGTTCATTTTGAATGTTTTGGGGAAGGATAGAGTTACCTGATAATTATAAAATTTACTTACAGAATTAGCAGAGTTCTACTATGAATACTTGCAACCGTAGAGAGCAGGGACCTGTCTACACATTGTATAAAATTAAACTAAAATTAAAAGTGAATTCGACCTCAAAAAATGAGGTTGTTTATCTAGTTCTAAATTTGAAAACAAAGACCTCTGAACTCTACTCTTCGGTTCAAACTGCACCAATGATGGAGAATACAGAGAGAGCAGCATTCCTGAGGAACACAGACATTTCGACCATGATTATTGAGGATTTTTCCTGTGCCATCTTAGGAGGACTTTCATCTCTTAGACAATCAATGTAAGTGTTTTCAGGCACTACAATTTGTGGTGATCAGAACAGTCTACTTTCTAATGGGTGGGTAGTGTTCAGAGATGGATAGAGAGTTTTTTTTCCTTTCTTTCTTTCTTTTTTTCTTTTTTCTTTTAGTTATCTTAATATGACTGTACTACATCCAACTGTTTCATCCAACTGTAACATTAAAGTAATTTAATCAGAGGACTATTTCAGTGACAAAAATGTAGCCTTTTTAATTTGTTGATGAACAATTTGATAAATATGAGCATGACATTTTAAATATTTTGATTTTGTTTTATGCATATGGGCATATGCTTGCATGTATTTATGTATTCAATTTGTATGCCTGGTTCCTGTGGAGGCCAGAAGAGGACAGCGGTTCCCTATAACTCCAGTTACGGATAATTGTGAGATTCTGCACCTGTGCTGGGAATCACACCTGGGTCATTTGGAAGAGTAGCCGGTACTCTTAGCCACTGACCCATCTCTCTAGCCTCAAAGACACACCTTAGTGATCAATTTTATTTTGAATTTTTCCTTATGAAGTCAACTGTTTCTGTTTATAATGTTTGAAAAAATGGTACAAAGCATCTCAATAGTAGGGTCCTACAGAGATAGCCTGAATTTTGATAGATATGAAATAGTGTAGGTATTGATGGTGGTGATATTTAGTAATGGCTATGAGAAACTTGTTTTGATAATAACATTTAGTAATATTATATTTGTTCATTAATATTTATATTCATACATTAATATTAATGTACCAAATACAAACAAACAAGTATTAATCTCATGACAGAGAAATAAAAAGTTCTCCTGGTATAATTTTTCTAATGTCATGTCCTTTATGTACTGAGAATAAGTTATTGAGGTGGTATGTGGAAGCCTTATCCCACAAACAAAGTTTACGGGTAGCTCAGAATCCTAATTGCAGAAGTCAGGGTTGCATATAATCATGGGAACAGAGGAGACTTTGAAGACCTATGAAAAACAATGGGAGACACACAATTTCCCAATAGAAAAATGGGGTTTCCTCTAGTTCTCCACATGGAATACTGACACAACCTCTCTTAAAATTTAGCTTTCTTGCTGATAGTGCACAATGCAGCCACCCATGGGTGAAACACCAAGAGATCCAAACCCATAATATGACTTTCAACATACATGTTTCACCTTGATGGCAAGCATTTAAACACACTGTCTTTATAATTTCTTCTTTCCTTCTTTTCCATGGGGGAAAAAGTTCTGTAAAAAGTTAAGCAACTTAATATCATCCTTTCTTTCAGATCTAGACATTTACTTAGTGTATTTTATTTACTTGTTTAAATATATACATCTCATTGATAAGAGCATTAGCCCGCTAGTAAATATACTATTATTCATTCCTCTGATCCTCATATCATAGCCAATAAATTTTCTTTTTCCTTATTGGATTTTATATTAAGTTTAGACTAAAGAGGTAGAGAATTGGATATAGGGCTATGGAATTCTTTGGAGTGGTACAAACAGAAACTACAGACTTTGGAATTACAACTATTTGGGTGATATTCAAAAGTAAGAGCTAATATAAAATCATATGGGAGCAATGGTAGATTAAAAAGTGCAAATACTAATCAAGTACTGACAGATGAAAGTTCAGCTATAAACAAGACATTTTTGCCCTACCCTATCAGGCTCACTGCAAAAGAGGAGACAGAGAGATTATAAGAGCCAGAAGGTAGAAAGGTGGTGTAGGAAATGTCCTGGGCAAGCCACAACCACTGCAATTATGAACACTAGCAAGAGTGGATGTCTACACTAGCTCTTCAGAAGAATAGACTCTTACACAGTTTTGCATGGTTAGAGGAAGTGCTTAAGGAGCCCTGTATTCACTGTTAGATGGTTTGCTACTGACAAGTTCAAACAGATGGGAAATTAACTGATGTGTGACCCAACCGATATGCCCACCAGGACCCAATGGATTAGACCCAGTAGAGTTCCAATCCATTGATCACACAGATACCCCTGGTTAAACCAAATAGGTCATGAAATAAAACCAAAGGTAAAAGGATTGCTGATATTGGTAGAGTTGGTAGAGAGATAAAAGTACATGGATGAAGAAAGTAACCAGAATAGAATAAATACATGTCTGAAAATGTAAAATAACATTTAATAAAAAAGATAACATGTATAAAAATTACAAACTGAGAAATTTATTCCATATTTAGAAATCTAAAACAAAAACTAGACAGTAGGAGAGAAACTGGGCTGGCTGAGCTTTGCCAACTAGAGAGTGCATGCAGTGGCTTGAAATGGAATGGTCTCAATAGACTCATATATTTGAATGCTTGGCCTCCACTTGTAAACTCTTTTGTATCAACATCTAGTGCATTGGAGTCTCAAGTCTAGAGTCCCATTAACAGGACACAAGGGGTACAGAGCCAGGTCAGCCAATTTACAATATATTCAAAGTTTCAGCATCTTATATACAGAAAGCAGAGTATTTTCCACAGTTTACAGTTAGCAGTAGCTGCTATTCAACTGGCAATAGCGCATCATGGTTCAGAGCATCCCAAAACTCCTTGAAGACTGTAGTCCAACTCTCAGATGTGTTACTATAAGCAAAGTTACTGTCTCACGAGGTAAGGATCGTAAAGGCCACTTCCTCAGACATGGGGCTTACTTGTCAAAACATCAGGATTCTCTGAAGAGAAAGAATGCCTCCTCTTTACCTTAGTATTCTAAGAGTGACAGAAATCATTCATTGCCCAGCAGCTAGCAACCTGGGAGCAGTCTCCTCATGCCATTTCTCTGCTCTTTGGAAAGGACTGATTAGGAGGTGTGACCCTGTTGGAGGAAGTGTGTCACTTCAAGTTTCTAAAGCTCACATCATTTCCAGTTACCATCTCTCTGCCTCCTACATGCTGATGAGAATATAAGCTCTCAGCCACTGCCTTGGCATCATGCCAAACCATTATAGAGATTTCTCATTAAATTATAAACAGTTTGATAATATAAGGTTTGTAAACTATATAAGGTACTATAAAATTATAAAATAAATATTAAAATGTATTAATTAAAACCTATTTTATAAGATTATTTGCAAATTATTTCTTTTGACCTCATTATACTTATAATTATTTAATACATTCTAGTGGCAATGATTTCAGTCTCCTTCTTCAAAGGATACTTTATGTTTGTTGGCCTCCAAAATGAACTGACATTTGTCTAATAGCACAGCCAATGTCTTTTGTTCCTGGTTTGTATTAGAGAGATTTAAATATCAGGCAAGACTAAATAGTGATATCATGAGGTTACAGGAAGGTTAATGTTATTTAGGCAGATGGTAAATTGCAAATCCAACCTGTTGTCACAGTAATAATTATGTATGGAAAAACTAGTATAACAAATAAAAAATGAAATAGCATTTTTTCTCCACACATATACACAAATTTACTAATAACAGATTTCATAGCATAAGTATTTGCCACAAAATTGTTATGTTCTTATTCATCAGTCATTATATAGACTAATGCATTCAACACATTTAGTATTTATTTAATCATTATTTTAATGCACATTCCTAGGCAATAATGGCTTGAGCATTTATTCTTTTAAAAAATGATGAATTAAGTATGTTTTCTAAGTCATTATTATATAGCCACTCTTCTGTACCTAAGAACAGATTCTCAAGTCTGTAACATGAATATTGGGAAGAAAGCCTGGGCTATACAGTGAATGCTAGGGAAGATCTGGGCTACCAAGTAATCTGAGGAGAAATCAAACAAAAAAATCAGATTCTAAATTATTTACTCCCCTAATCCAGAGATATAGTCCTAATAAGTTATATTTAAGCTGTGTTTTCTTCAGTCATGGTTTTTATTACTTTGCTAATATCTTTTATAGCCAAAGTCTCCATATCAGTTACTAGGAAATGTTCATTTTTTTCAGCATGTACTACAGTGAATATGATTATTAGGATTGTAAAAGAAGGATGATTTTTCAGAATTCTGTAAAACAAGCTCTATCCCAATGCTTTGAGATGTTTGTTCTCTGATTTTAAAAAGAATGCTGTAAATGTTGGCATGTTTCCTATTAGAAGGCATGATTTGTTTTCTAAAGCAATTCCCATGGATATTCACAGTGAAGCCTAGTGTACATGAGATGACTGTCAGATGAACAGCTGCCCTCTGAAAGCAACCAATTAAACAACACAGCCGTCTGAAACTGTCACTCGAAACTACTGCAGCTCATCTAAACGAGTGATTGAAAAGTCGTAGTAAACATCTTTGAGATAGGAATCATGAAGGTAGCTGTCTCAGATACAGAGAATCATTAGATGGCAAATAGGTAATTAGTTGTAAATAGTCTTTTCTCTACGACAGAGATTCCTCAAAACACATTTTCATAGAGCAAAAAAAGGCAGCTGCCTGGTTCTGTGTTATGGGCTGAGAGTAGACTAGCCAAGCAGGACAAGCTAAGGGAAGTGCTGAATTTCATGGTCTTCAGGAGAATAAAAAAAAAAATGAGATTATTTGCTGGGCTTGTTCATTGATCTAGTGTTGTGGCCTTAGAGGTTTTCATCTGACTTCTTTCAAACCAAGCAACTACCATCTAATGACTTGATTAGCATCACTTCCAATAGTCATTTAGGGGGATAACAAATGCAGTGTAAGCTTTGCTCTACTTCTTACTTTTCTATAGTGTGTGTGTGTGTGTGTATGTGTGTGTGTGTAATACTCTTTACTTTATGCACCTTTAAAAAATAATATGTATGCATCTCTGTATCATATGCCAACACGAAAATAACTACTCTTAACACCTATGACCACAGTCATTAAATAGTATGAATTGTACAAACTTCTTCTGACATTAAATTTTACCTATAAAAATTAATTTATATAGGCATATATGCAAATAAATTTAAAGTCTATCAATAAATTTCATTTAAAACCATTGATATCTCATATTTATAAATTTTAGCAGGAAATATGTCTTTTTACTTCTAAGATTGTATTATAATAATATATTTCTTAAGTGATCTGGAAAAAATATACAGTATAAGAAAAGCCTTAAAAATCATGTGTCCTTGAAATTAAGCAGAGATTATTCCTAATTGCTTTATAATATGCAAAAACTTATAAATATATAATGAGATAATGTAGTTTTCATTTAACCTATTATATGTTAGGATGTGCAGTGTAAATTTATTTTTACTTTCATAAAAGTCAATGCTAGATATGATTTTTGAACAAAATCCTGAGTCACTGTAACATAACAGTCTCATGTATATGTAAGTACAGATAAAATGAGCCATCCAGGTTTACAGGATAATGGTTTAACTGATATTTAAAGTTTATATGAGTAATTCATTCCCATTGGAAATACGCTATCAGAAGTGAAACTTGCTACAGGCTAAAACTTACGAATGCTATCTGCCACCACTGAATGTGGGCTTCATGATAGATTTGCCATGTCCTTGCTGAGAGCCGAAAGCTTTCTTATTTTATGAATTTCTACAATCACTTCACCCCTTTCTGCTGGAAACAGCCCTACGTCTTTTCATTCTGTTTGCCGTACTATCCTAAGCATTATCCCCGACCTCAACAGTTACATTCTACAATTACATGGGGGAAGCACTCCAAAGCATGGACAGTAAAAGCAACATCAAAAAAAAAGTTTCCTCTAATGCACACAGTAAAATAAGAATTATTGATCACTGGACAAATGGCAAACATTTTTTTTTTTTTACATAAGTAAGATCTGGAGAAATGGATGTTCAAAAGATTGTAAGAAGGATCAGGGCAACGGTTATCCAATTTTGACCTATCAAATTCATCTGCAGGGCACATGACACTACATTTATGGACTCTAATGTCAGTGTTTATGACTCGCTAGCATAGCATCACTTGGTTGTTGAAGCCATCTCTTGAGGAAATTGACTCGGCACCCCCTTCTAACACTCCAGGTAGAGTGAGGCCAGTAGCTTCCCATTGCTGTGTTGGGAATATCTGGGACATGGACATGAGTAAATGCTGCATTTATTTTTATAACCTGAGTTACCAGCATAGTCAGGATAGGCAAGGTTTGCATTTGTAGCAGACTTTCAGATGTTACTAACGTTATGAGAGTCTACATTGTAAAAATCAGTCAGTGAAGGAACTTGTATAGTCAAAAATACCTTTGACTACTTAAACTAGTTAACAATAGTAAGCTATTTAAAAGCCTTGCATTTCATAAGTTCTTGAAAACTGCCAACTTTTGAGCCAAAGGCTCAGATATCATTGCAGAAGAAACTCATAAATATGCTACCTTGCCCAAAGTTTTACTAGATGTGGAACAACCAACATTTGAAATCTCTGTGTCAGCCTAAAAATTGCATTTACTTAATTGATTCAAAGTAACTGAATCTATTATCTAACATCCCCTCTCTTCCATTCCCAGGCAGTACAGCCCTGGTAGACTCCCTTTTCATTTTGCCTATTATAACAGTTTCTTCTCAGGTGCAAACATACACTGTTTTTCTTAAGTCTTTTCTCCTTCTAAGACAATGTTACAAATCTTTGATGTGGTTGTCTCTTATGTCCTGAATTATCCACTGTGTGATGCCCACCTACACTTTCTTAATGAATCACAGAAAAGAAGATCCTTGGGACTGGCTACATCAACATATTGGTATTAGATTTGCATTTCTACTTGCCTATGTCCTGGAACCCAGGCTTTAATAATGTCATCATCATTAAATATTTATCAGGATTTTATGTGTACATTCATGACTAAAAGACTTGGAAATAATACCTGTAATGAAAACCAGAAACAAAAGGATGTTTCTATAAATAACATTTAAGATGGTTTCAGTGATCTCATCTATGATTGGTTATTTCTTATTTCCTTATTTCCCTAGAAAATAAGAAAATCTACTTTATTTTATGAAGACTAATTCTACTCTTAATCTCTACTATAATTGGTATCCAAAGGCTCCATAGTTTATTATTTATGATATGATATAAATATCAAATTCAGTGGTTTCTTTAGCATAGTAGGTGTTCAATAAATATTTGATCAAAGTCTTCCAGAGAGGTGTCCCAAAGATGGTGAATGGATATCCTGCAGATTTATTAAGTATGTTAACTACTAATAAGCATTTTCAAAGAATATTAAATTTTACTGACATAAGTTTTGATGTCTTTGTTTGTATCCCCATATAATAGAAGAAGCCTCAGTTTCAGGCAGGAAATATTGTTGCCATCACTTATTCTGTCACCTCATCTCTCTTGACTTCGTTTCTTTATAAAACAAAATGCTGCAAGAAATATGTTTTGAGGTATGGTCTGCTTCTATAATTTAATCTTATAGTAACACTCTTAAAGGGGGTTGATGGAGGGAAAATGGTGCCAAGTTTCTACTAAACCACAAAGATTAGTTGCAGAATCAAACTTGAATAGATCTTTGAGTTCATGTGAAGATGATATGACAGATAAGCAATAATCATCATCACCTGGTGTTTTGTTTAAGAGACTTCAAAAGTTCCATGGAAAATCCTGAAGTAGACAATGGCACTTTTAGAATCACAACAGAGAGTGGGGGTTAATCATGAGGAGTCACAGCTTTCGAAGACTCCATGTTAAATGAACAGCTTCTGATACTTTACATGATTCCTTGTTCTGAAAATGACATACAACTGTAGTTAAAAATAATCAGCTCTCAAAGCTGATTATGTAACAGCTTCCCAGAGAACAAACAGGCAATTTACATAAAGATTTCTCTTTTCTTCTTCTCAGTTTTACAGAGCTGCTCTGGCAATTAGGGTGCAGAACTGTAAGAGAAGGAGAGGGGATATGAAATGCAAAGATTATCTGAGGTATACTTCCAAATCTACTTTTGACACTCTCTTACAAACCACAAGCACATGAGACTTACATTTTAAAACTGGATTAATTCTCCCACTAGATTTTACCTCTCCCCCCACAGTGTAGCTTGCAAATGGATTTTCACTTGTTTATCAGCATTTATAAGAGATGAGCTAAATAAATTAATTGTTCCTTTACTTTTAATTCAATCATTCAGATCCCAAAAGAATTATGCAAGTAGGTATTGGGACTTACCAGGAAACAGATAAGGACTCAGTTTCATACAGTTAATTACCTGGGGGGGGAGGGCTAACCTAACTATTGAGTAGCAAAATGGATGTTAGTTTCACTTATTTCTGTTTAATAATACAGAGGATACATAGTGACTTTTGGTGAAAATTATTATAGGGAAAACATTAAGTTGCAAACTCTATCTGTTAATTAAGAACATTTATTTGGGAAATAGGTCTGAGAAATCTATAAATCTCAACAGTTAGCTGAAATGTGAGGAATGGGTATATAGGAGGAGGAGATGGAAACTCAATCTGAGGAGAACTTAGCAATTGTAAAGTGGGTTAGGAGAAAGGCTGAGAAAAAGGAGCTGGGTCATTTTATGAAGTCAGAAACCAAGCCAGTATCTGAGAAGAAGGATTTTAAGCTGAGATTAGCAAAATGAGACTAAAAACCTTTTCAAAGAAATGGTTATTTTGTTCTCTCTATGGAGAATAGATTGGAAGAGGCAAGAATTGAGAAAGTACAGTATTTTTGACATAAAAAATGGGGGAGCTTCAGTGACATGAATGAGAAGACTGAAAAGGTAAATAAACATGAGTTCAGAAAACAAACACTCAGATTGGTCAAGGGACCTACAGGAAGAGGATGAACATGCATGCATGCCTTGTTTCTAAGGGTACAGAAAGTCCGTCATGTTTTGACATGTAGAGATAGATTTGCTATTTATTGCTAAAGGATAATGGAAGTGACTTGAGCATTTGGAAAGGCCTGCCACGTATGAACATGTTACATCTTAGATGCTGTAGTTCCTTTCTCATCATGATGTCAAGCAGGCCGTTAGAGTTGCGTTCTCTGTCTATTCCTCTTTTCTGAGCTCCAAATGTGTGTGCCTGTATAAGTTCCATAGAAATGGTAAAAGTGGTGAGACAAAACAAGCTAATCTTCAGACATAGTAGCAAGTCCCCCAAAACACTGACCTGCCACAGGCAAGAGAAAAGTCAAAAAGAGACACTGTGAAAGGAGACAGCAGAGGAAATGCGGGTGACAGAAGAATGACTGTGAGAAAGGCCAGGAAACATTACTTAGAATTGCTGGAAATCAAATAATGGGAGATAGTTCTCTGGTCTACAGAAACATGGTCCTAATTATTAATTATGTAAACATATGCACATAGTATTAACATATTTACACCCACACTCATACAAATATATAATATACATAGCACAAAGATCCATATACATACAACCCCACACATTTACACATACATATATAATATATACAACATGCATACTATGTATGTATGTATACCATACATACATATGTACCACTCACTATTATGTACTGTATATTTTTATATACAGTACACAGTGTAACATGTGTAACTCACACATATGTACATATTTATATAATATATGTAAAACAAATGCACATCTTTAAGGACTGATAGGAATGTCAAATACCACTGAGGTAGCCAATGAAGGTTATTGTTACTTGGATATGTGTATTAAATAATTAATAATTTTATGTAATTACAATGTTACTTTTAAAGATAAATGTATGATATTTAAGATAATATATTTTTTTTGTTTTTCCAGACAGTATTTCCCTGTGTAGACCTGGCTGTTCTGGAACTCACTCTGTAGACCAGGCTGGCCTTGAACTCAGAAATCTGCCTGCCTCTGCCTCCCAAGTGCTGGGATTAAAGGCATGTTCCACCACTGCCCATCAAGATAATATATTTTAAATCAAGTTTCCCTGTTGAGAATTTCTAGAAACAAGATTATGTAGAGAAAGAGAAAACTCTTTTTTTGTATTTTTTTATTTTATTAGATATTTTCTCTATTTACATGTCATATGATTTCTCTTTTTCCAGTTTCCCTCCAAAAAAAAAAAAAAACAAGAACAACAACAACAACAAACCCCTGTTCCCTCCCCCCATTCCCCTGATTGCCACCCCACCCTCTCCTGCTTATTGGCCCTGGCATTCCCCTACGCTGAGGCACAGAACCTTCACAGGGCCAAGGGCCTCTCCTCCCATTGATAACCGACTTGGCCATCCTCTACTATACACATGCTGCCGGAGCAATCAGTCCCACCATGTGTACTCCTTGGTTGGTGGCTGAGACCCTGGGAGCTCTGAGGGTACTAGTTAGTTCATGTTGTTGTTCGTCCTAAGGGGCTGCAAACCCCTCAGCTCCATTGGTCCTTTCTCTAATTCCTTCACTGGGGACACTGTATTCAGTTCAATAGATGGCTGTGAGCCTCTACATCTGTATTAGTCAGGTATCTACTTTTTGGTTTAAGAATTAAACATTTAACTTACATAAATAAATAAACCAATAATTTTCAACGTAAATGATTCCTGGTTTTACTATAAATTTATATTACTAACACTGAATCTGGCACTGGTGTAGGAAACAAAGCCACATCAAATTTGTTCTCACCAAGAACTGAAAATTTCTGAAGGTTCAAAGCCTGCTCATGTAGAATCTACCTGTAATTTTTATATTAAAGAGAATTCCAAAAAAATGGTACCCTTTTAGACTTCAACAGTGAAATGGAATGAAAGACCAGATCTAATTGATTTCTTCAAGGTATATAAAGACAAATTTCAGTGTCTTAGTGATGCTATAACACAATGCTACAGACTGCATGGCCCAAGATCAATTGGAAGCATTGAGCAAAGATCTTTTTACAATGTCCTCACATAGCAGGAGAATGAAGACAGGCAAGAGAAGAATACAGTTATGAGCCACACACTATAAAACCTCCTTGTATAAAAGCCTTAATCCCACTCACAAAGAAGGAGACCTGCACCCTGATCACCTCTTAAAACTCCCACCTTATAATGCCTTCTTATTGACAACAGCTGGATTTTAGAAGGAACACAATCAGCTCCTAGCAGATATGTTCTATCCAGTAGACAACATACCTTGAACAGAAGTTTCTTTCACCCTAAACTTTGAATTAAGACCTTGTACATTTGACCACTGTTCATATCTCCTGAATATGCTTTGTGATCTTCTCAGCAATAATTTGAGTTTTGCATCATTTTAATTCCAATGCGCCATGCAGAAACCAGAGTCACAAAGAGAAGGGATCACCTGCTCAAAGGTCATATATCTATTAAATAACTGAACTAAGATCCAAATTCAAATACTCTGGCTACCAAAACTCAGCTGGTTGTCAATGCATTAGACTATTTTATTACAGTCATAATGAAAAATTGTTATTAGAAATAATGTCATTATCTCAATTATAAAATTAATGGATGATAATCAGTCAGTGTCACTGAAAAGCATCTTGCCCCCAAATCATTACCAATTCGGTTTCCTCAAATTGAAAAATTGCCTTGTTTGTTCATAGAAATCATCTTATTTCTGTCTTGAATAAAGCCATGTTCTACTTGGGAAATTCTAAAGATTAGCTTTTGTTTCTTTCCAGAGTATTATTTGAGGAAATAAATATTTACCTGTAATGCAATCTGATTAAAGAGCAAATTGGAGAATCAACGCTGCAATTAGTCATATAGACACAACTGCTTAATTCCAAAAGAAGAGCAAATACATTGGAATAGGATAGGAGAAAGTGATTTGATTAGCCTCATCAGTACAACATTGGCGCACTCACCTTTGCTCTGCAAAGTCTGAGGCTTAAAATTTCCTTCAGAGTTTACTTCTGTAAGGGAAAAATGATAACCTCTCATTTTCAAGGTGAGAACAAATTTTTGGGACAAAATATGATTCATATATGTAGACTTAATTTTTAAGCAAATTCCGTTGTTTTTTTTCCCATTGAGAATCTAGCCCCCCGAGGTATGTGTGAAACATTGTATTATTCTTTTCCTAAATGAAATGTTGTGCTTGAATGACTTTAAGAAGTATTTATTCAGTATTCACTAATCTCAGGTAATCTTACAGGCAATTGCTATACAATAATGAACAAGAAAGACAGTATCTCCACATCCATGAAACTTGAAATAAAATGAACTAATAAACCAATGGATGCCTATGTAAATAATTTCCAGTAAGTGTTATATGGAAGACATAAAGCAAGATGATTTGGTGTCGATTCAGCTAGGGAGTAGACTGTATACAGGGCACAGGATAGCTTAGACTGTGAACCATGCATTTCCCTGCATATGTAACAGAGGTCTCATGCTGGGTAGGGAATGGGCTGGCAATTTTGGTTTTGTGTTTGGCTATTTTTAGCTCAGTCTTTTGAACTACTTGAAATACAAATGGTAGTCTGTAAATATTTTCGAGTAGCAACACCAACCACAAAATGTGTTTCTTCCAGGCAAACACTGTGTGCGGTAAGAGTGCTAATTTGCTTCCAGAGAAGCACTGACATTTCTTAATTACTCTCCTCATGAGTAGTCATGTATAGCGATTACTGAAGGCTCAGCGGAGCGTTGTTCTTCCCAACCCTTGGAGAACAATACTGCTGACAGTTCAGGGCTTCAGTGTCCAACACACTTTTCCTTTCTCTTCATTACCCCTGCTAATTACTCTGGCCAGTGGCTATTGTGCAGATCTTCTCCCTTCCCATAACCCCTGCAGCCCTTTCTACTGTCAGGGAAATTTACAGTAATGGCATAATATGGTCTCCCAGCCAAGCTTCTCTGAGAATTCTTTAAAGGCACCACTTTCTTTCACTTAGCATCTGAGTCAGTGTACCAAGTGACTGATACTTGAAGTCTAGACTAATGGGCACATGGCAGTACCACTTGTTCTGAAAACAAAGAGCATCTGTTTTCCCAGAAATCCTGACTTTTGGAATGAATGATTTTAAATGTCAAGTCGCTATGCCAAGGAACATATTTTGAGTATTTCTCTACTAAAACCAATGTTTCCACACATTTTTTTAACTTAGTTGAAAAGATTTGGCATCAAAGAGATGCTATGATTGGTATTGTGATTAATATTTACATTTATTTTTGTTATCAGACTAACTTGATACATTTGGATGGTGTGAAATTTCCCCTATTTTAAAATACAACAGCAAAGGTTCAACAAGTATTCTTGTGTCCATGTAGGAGTGTGAATTTATTCATAGCCTCATGTTGTTCAGGCTGGCCTCAGGACACTCTTGCCTGTTTCCCAAGTGCTCAGATGACAGGTGTATACCACGATACCTGGTTTACAGGGTACTCAGAACCAAACGCAGGACTTAGGAAGTTCTTGGAAGCAAGCACTTTGCCAGTTGATCTAAGTCCTCAGCTCCTCCTCAAGTACAGTCTCCAGAATAGATAAATTGATTATCTTAGGAGTGTGCTTGTTGAGGCATCTGTTAAGTTCTAAAAAGAACATGGGAGCTAAGATGAATTATCAACCAAAGGATGGAGAACACTTAACATTATTTTTGAAAATATTTTCTTCTAAATTTCATATACCAATTAACATGAAGTGGGTGTTTTATATTTAGTCTCAACAAAACTATCTGCGGCTCAGATGCTAATGCCATTCCTTTTTTGTAACTGGAGGAAAATTGATAGTTGCAAGATGATGTAATTTCCACAGTGTCATTACATATGACATGATCATGAATAGCTGAGATAGGATTAGACTACAAAGTAAACCTGAGGACCAGACATACACATTACTTTTTTCATATCAAAAGAGAAGCAATACTAGGAAATGAATCTCATTTTCCTACCTTGAACTGCACAGTGGCAGATTATAGACAAATGGAAGATACTATTGCCACTCCTCTTGTGATTTTTCCTTGAGCCAACATGGCTATGCAACTGAAGGTACTTGCAATGTCTTTCAGAATTTTAAATGGAATAAGATCAACTTAGAATCGGGTCACTCAAAGGAATGCTTAAAGGAACTCCTTCCATAGCATGCAGAGCCAAAAAAGTGGTAAACATTAATATTTAGTGCTGTTTCTCATTTATTAATAGTATTCATTAACTATCTTTTTGCACCTGGGAATGAAAGGCATCAGGTAGCACCAATTAAAATGGGAAAAGACAAAGTGCTTTGGTTTCCTGTACCTGTGAATATCAGCACATACAAAGTTCCAAGAAAGATAGTAAGTGCTAATGGCTGTAAAGTTCAATTATCATATGGTGTGGCTAATTATGATATCTTGCTATGACTATAACTATAAAGATGCTAGGCTTTATATAAATAATACATTTACGTATAGATGCAGAAATGTGCCAATGTAAGCATGAATTGAATTAACCAAATTTCATGTCTTTATTTAGAAATGAGATGGAAACCAGAGCACAGTCTTCCATATAAGTAAAATGATAAATGCTCGGCTGCATAAACAGATCCACAAATTCAGTAGTGTACGGGATGTATATTTTTGTTATAGGAACTATTTACAGGATTTCTTTGTGCTTAGAGAAGGTATGTCCCATGATAGTCAACACAATGCCCAGTGGCCATATAGACTTTATCATCTTTGCTAAGGGACATACAGAAGTAGGCATGTAATAGCAGCTGGTAGTGGCAGCACATACTTTTAATCCCAGCACTTAAATGTAGAAAAGGGAGAGTTAGTAGTTTATGGGAATGCTTAGCTACATAGAAAGGTCAAGGCCAGCCAGGGCTCATGGGACTGTGTAAAGAAAAATAAAGGTGAGCACACAAGAAAAAAAAAAGGAAGAAAGGAAGAAAGAAAGAAAGAAAGAAAGAAAGAAAGAAAGAAAGAAAGCTATATGATAATATAAAAATTACCGAATATCAAGTTAACAGTAAAGATAAACTATCTTTAAAAGAAAATAGACATGACTCTTGGGAATGGATAGTCTTGGAGATTTTACAATGGAAGCTAGAGTTTAACAGGGCCAGAAGAAAACTATTGGAAATCCTGAGGCATGGATTCTAAATATGGTGAGTTATGAGAGTATGAACACTCTCCTGCTAGTGCACACATTGTGAAAATACGCAAGTCAGCAAGAACAAGAACAGGCAAGCAAGGCTGGAAATCAGAAACCAGATCAATATTGTGAGCTGGCCTGTGCTTCTCCAGCAGCTGCATGCACAAGCAGTTCCGTAATGCTTCAAAAAGTCAATGAAAAGTTGAAAACCATGCTACACAAAAGGAGAGTGTGGGGCAGCGTGAGGCAAACAGGCATAGTGCAAAGAGTCACTTTAGTCTCTGCTCTTTTTAAATCTTCACTTTGGTGCCTATAGCCCTCTAACCTGTGTCCAGACACAGATGCTCAAACTCTGCGCTGAGCATTTGAACATCAAACTCCGTTCTTTCTCAGTCACGACTTCAAACTATTTGAGAATAGTTAATATATGTTTGAGCAAATTAAAGTACCCACCAGAGAAGTGAAAACTTGCTTAGATTCTGAGGATTTCTGTAGTAAGAAGGGGATTCTTCCTAGTGATTTGATAGAATTGAAATACAATACTACAAACACTGTATTTGCTACTTTATAGTTGTTCTATCAACAAATGGGGGCAAGAACTTTATTTCTTTAACTTTATGCGCTAAACCAGTTTTACTCCTGTAGTGTATGGGTGCTTTGCCTTGAACTTTTGAAACCAAGTTAATAATAAAAGTTAAAATTGTGATGTTCACTCTAAAATCTGACACCTTTATTATTATCATGAAATTATACTCTTTCCCAACCATAATATTTTGGCTTTGAAATTTACTCTGCCCTTTATAAATATTTTCATTCCTGATTTGTTTTGATTTTTTTGGCTGTTTATTGTGCTCACAGGGGTGGCATGTTTGAGATCTATCGTTATACACTGTTTTTCAATGTGAAACTCTTTGTGTTTAGTTGTTTTGGCCCCTTTTCTTGATATCTGAAGATTATCTCCAATATTGACTCATTTATTTATATTTATATAAGTATTATACACAGTCAGAATAGTTTTTTATTGGTTTTATGCTTCAGTTTCTACTTCTTTGTGTACTTTTAATCTTTGATCAGATGATTAAATGGAAATTGTTAATAGTTGAGAACTAGATTAATTTTTATTCTCACAAAATTATCATGTATTGTTTTAAGATGTTGATAAGTTACTAGAAAGCAAATTACAAAGCTTGCTTTGAAGCTTCATTAAGTCAGACCTAAACTGTACTTAATCTAAATTAATTGCCACACTATTGGGTCCTTTCATTAGTTTTTAACTGATGAGTCCTAGTTTTGGTATTTTCTGCTTTGGCTATTGAGAATAGACATTCTTCAGGGTACAAATGAAACACAAGCATTGTTCTTTGAGGAATTTGAATACTTTCAAATCTAGCCCCAAGCACTGTCAACATATTCACATACAAATCTTGATAATGACTCCTTGAGGAGTGATGACACACTCTAGTTCTCTGGGTTCTCAGTCTGCAACTCCCTTAACCACTAACACCATGCTATTCTATGGCATCTAGATTTCTGCAGAGCTTTGCCACTTGACATAAGATGGTAGAAACCTTGGGGTTTTTCTTTATACAGGGTAGCCTTGAAACTTACCATGGAAACTGAACTGGAACAGATTTAGGCTTCATTCCCTAAGGGTTATCCCTACTTCATTGCCTGTGGGTAGTTGGTGTCTTGAATAGCATTGCATGACTTGTTTTTTATCTAGTTCTTAGTTGTTATGCTACCATCTAGGGGTCTTGATTGAATTTGTTTGCTCTGCTAGTAAAAGTATTATAAGTCAGGAAATATCTCAAGCAGGACAGGTAGCAGCAGGAAAGAATCTCAAAATCAACAAACAAAATCATCTGGAGAAGAAAGGCTTGAACTAGATATGAAGAGGAGGCTATGAGAAGGAAGTCAGCCATTTTGGATGTTGGTCATCTTTATTACCTCGTCATGGCTTCTTGGTCAACCCTATCAAGTAATCTGTATACCTCCTATTCCCTCTGAGGGTGAAGTTGTTCCTCCATCTTGATGAGGAAGATTAAACTAAAATAAGTTTTAGACACAAGTGGTATCTAGATTTTGATTCCTAAAAGTAAACTTTTTAATTTTATCTGAAAAATAAAGCCATCTATATCCAACAGTTTTCCCACAAATATCTTGTAAAAAGTGTTATGCTAGAAAATTATGAGAGGCAAAGGCTCTTTGGTGAGCAGTTTCATTCATTCATTTACACAGTAATTTATTCATTATCTTGTATATATGAATGTTTTGCCTGTATGTATATATGTGCCATGTGTGTACCTCATGTCTGCACATCCAAAAAAAAAAAATGTCTGGTCCCTGGTAAATAGATCTATGTCTATGGGTTGTTGTTAGCTACCATATAGATGCTGAGTACAAAGCCTAGGTACTCTGCCAGAGTAGCAAGTGCTCTCAACCTTTGCACCATCTGTCCAGTCTTGGGCAGCTTCTTTTCTCATGGAGTGTGTAACCATGATCATATATTACTTTTGCCTAAAAGCATACCAATGCTTCTAGAGACTAGAGCCTTGTTAATAAAAGGGCTGGAAGTTGGTGGGGGAGGGGAGGAAGTAACATGTTCCCAAACCTGGTCTGTGAGTGACTTGAACAGGTCCTTTCTCAAAACAGCAGATTCTTAGAATTATTCACAGCATTCATGCAGTATTAAATCTGTTCTATATTCTGAATACTATAAATATTAAAAAACAAACAGTCAGGAGAACATATATAGTTATGAAAGTTTCAGCTGGAAGTTGAAACTAATAGGAAAGCACTGGTGTCTTAGAACTCAAACTTGTATGTTCCCTGTGTGTGTGTGTGTGTGTGTGTGTGTGTGTGTGTGTGTGTGTGTGTGTGTGTGTGTGTGTGTGTGTGTGTGTTTTCCTTCCTGTCTTGTTTCATCTTTTTATATCAATTATTCTTTTCTTTAGTGTTCCATTTAGTGTTCCATTTGAAATCTCCTACTGGGTTTTATTCTAAGTTCAAAATAGCTTTTCAGTCTCTTTTCAGTCATGTCCCCAGGACCTATTAATAGTATCCTGACAATGAAAATAGCACTAGTTAAAATGAAAGTGATGTATACTTTTACGTGTATAATTGGAGAGCCAATCAGTAGTTGTGAGTCCCACTTAAGAGCACTAAGCAATAATGTCATAATGTCATGCTGACAGAAAAAATAGAAATGGAAGTTCATGAACTAAATATAAATCAATATAATGACTATAATAGACATGCTTTGCTTGATTTGAGTAAAACCTAACTTTCACTGATTGTATTGCTGTTTAGGTACCCGTGTATTCTTTAAATAACTAAAAATAAAAAATATGAAGAATTAGAAAAATAGAACACATATTTCCCTCTAATCTGAGGAATAGCTACTTTGAAACCTAGTAAAACAAAATGTTCTAATGATATAGATAGATGTAAGGAATAGAAAAACTGTAATATGGAACTCCTCTCTCCCAAAGAAGACTTTAGGCAACCATGCCACTTTCCTACAAGAGCAAGAAGAGAAACATGCAGAGCAGTGGCACTTCCAAGTTGCTTCATGATCATGTGACTTTAAAGAAAGCTGAATGAGGAACCTGAGTTGGGGAATGCTGGTGTATGGTCAAGCTATGTGTTCACTTCTTTCTTGGGGGGGAGCGGGGAGGAGTCACACCATGCTTCACAGTGCCATTTTCAGCCAGCTTGTTCTACATTTTCCAGGAGAGTAAGAAGCTTTCTTACTGATCATCATTTTGTTCTTAGGTTTAATTTGTCACTGAAAGGAGAGAAGAGCTTACACAGGAGATTTAGACAGCCAATCTCACAATCTCACACCGTTTGCTTTTCCTCATCATCTGATGAAATCCTGTAATGGAAGTGGGAAATCTTGAATATTTTGCTCCACAACATAGGACCATTTGCTGTGGAAGCACAGCCACCATGGCTCCAGATCCTTTCTCAAACCATGAGTATCTACAAAGTGATAAGCAAGCTCTACCCAAACAAAGAACCACATTTGCTGGTATTATCTAAACTAGTAGTTATTTGTAGATGAATCCTTATGTCTTCTTTCTGATTCCTTTATTTAGTAGGCATAGGTCTTTACTTTATGTTTTCTACATTGAATCCAGAAGTTTGTATGGCCAAAATATAATCTAAAGAATTGCAAGGTAGATAGCACCCTCAAAGAATGTATAGACACAGGGGAAATATAAATTTGCTATATGTGTATGTGAAAAAAAAAGAGCTATTTACAGTGCTAAAAGAATGATAGGATTCCCACAACACATATACCACACACAAGATACATTTTCTTGGTAGATTCATCCAGAAACAGAAAAAGATAGTACAACATGAAGCCTTAAGTATTGGCTGTACTAAAGAAGAGATGGAACTTAGATTCAAGCTTCAACAGGGGTTCCTGAAATGAGAACAGAGTGTAACTCATAGGAAGAACGCTAGCGATATTTAACCTTACTGCAGTTGAATGAATCAAAAGCACTCTGGCTGAGGAGTAGACATCTGTGTTTTGGTCCTACAGTAATTCTGTTCCTCACTTGTGTTTAAAAGATTAAGTTGGAGTTAGCAGATAGAACAGAGGGACAAAATGAAGTCTGTATAAGAGAGGGCTCATGTGATTGGCTACAAGATGATAGATTACATTTGCAAACCCAAATATGGAGTTTGGGTAGCATAAATAGAGCTGGAGTTGCCCACATGAGGGCATTTAGTGTTGTTTTCCAGATAGTATTTATTTTAGAATTTTTTTTCTTGTTAGCTGTTTTGCTTGAGACATAGAGAGATGTTATCATTTGTGCCTGTGAAAAATGTTAATACAATAATGTTTACTGACAATAGAGGTAACACAATGGAAGAGTTTGATCCATAGCATCTCACACAAGATTTTTAAGTATTCGAATTATGATGTTGAAAACAGAGATGGAGAGAAGCAAATGGATCCATTGAGTTTTATTGGCTTGGCAAGTCAGATTGCAAGAGGTGTTTGGGGATCACTTGACTGAAGAGGAAGGATGAAGAGGAAAAATAAATTTAAATTTTATTTTAAAAATTCAGTTAAAGTACATGCCATATGTTTAGGGACACTGGGAAAGACAAAGACAAGTCCAGTGGGATATGGAATAATTTTAGAGCATGTACACCTTTAAGTTGTCACAGCACATTTAAAGAGTAGCTAACACGTATCTACAGAAACGGGTCGATCTTCCATAGAGGGCACTCAGCTATCTCACTTCTCTCTGCTACATGTCACTTTCTGGCAGTTCATATGTCATCTAGTGGTCCTGAGTGATTTGACAAGTTTACTTGTTCGTCTTTAACCACAAGCATTTGCTCTACGTGGTACAAATGTGACTCTGAAGAAAGTGGCATCTCCACAGCGCCTTGTTTATCTCTCACCCATAGCTTTTACAGACTGCTCCTACTGATCCCACTCTCATGGTTGGCATCTCTTTATTTGGCTGAATGTGCACTGCAGAAGCTAGCTGGCAGAGTATATGGCTTACTGTTGGCCTTGGGTGCCAAGAATTCATGAGCCAAGAGGTTTTCTAGCTTACACGGCACAAGGGACAGTTCCCTAACTGATTTATGACTTCTAACTTACCAACTGTGAATTGTTCTCTCCCCCAACTGATTTGTCTTTTGAATTGAATCTCTGACAACTATTATGCATAAAGGCTTTCCACTGTTATTGTGCCATTATTTTGTTTTAATAAATAATAGGTCAGTTGCTCCATGGAGGCAAAGAGAAATGTTACACAATAAAAAGTTACTTTTGAACTTCACTGCTTAAAACCCTGAGCAAATCTATGGTTTCCAAGGTAATTATTCTCTACTTTGAGTTAGCTATTATTAATAACTACTGACTATTATTAACCTCCTCCTTGATTTTTTATCATAAAATGGAGCACAGATATGGAAAAAACTACACATTGCATATGCACTATTTAATACGATTTTATGGGAGGAACATGCATGTTGCTATCACTCAGAAGGTGTTCTAAAAGTTTTTCCTAAGACCATATGTTTACTGTGGCTTTCTCCCCACCTGTCATATGTACCCATTAATATGACTTTTGTGCTAATCACTTTGCTTTTCTTTAGAGTTTTATGAAAGTATCTTGAGACACTGTAATTTATTTTTTTTTTACTTCTTTTATACATATTCTAATTTTCTTTTTAACTCTACTCTGCTAATCAGAATCAACATTCTCCAAAGACACAAAATGGACAGATTACAAATGTATATCTGTCTGTGTGTATGTATGCTAGCATATATACATATACACATATACACAGATATGTAGCACAGACAGAGACAAAGAGAAAAAGAAATGGGGAAGGAGAGAATTGAAGTTGTGCCCTTGTTATTCTGTGATACGTATTCTAGTTCTCTTTCCAGTTCTAGTGTGCTAATCATAATCAAGTTTCTCTAGCTTTCAGGTGTGTTGTTAAGCAGCTAGGGTATGCTCTCTCCAGTTTCTTGATTGAAGCACTCAAAGCTATGAGCTTTCTTCTTAGCACTGCTTTCCTTGTGTCCCATAAGTTTTTAGTATGTTGTGCCTTCTTTTTTCTTCCTTGACCAAGTTATCATTGAGTAGGACATTGTTCAGCTTTCATGTGTATGTGGGCTTTCTGTTGTTTTTGTTGCTACTGTAGACCAGCCTTAGTCCGTGGTGTTCTGATAGGATGCATGGGATTATTTCAGTCTTCCTGTAACTATTGAGGCCTGTTTTGTGACAGATTATATGTTCAATTTTGGAGAAGGTACCATGAGAAGATAAGAAGGTATATTCTTTTGTTTTAGGATGAAATGTTCTATAGATGCCTGTTAAATCCATTTGGTTCATAACTTCTGTTAGTTTCGCTGTGTGCATGTATGTTAGCATATATTTATAACATATATGCATATATAAATATATGCACATTCAGACGGATATATGTAGCACAGACATAGACAGGGAGAAAAGGTAATGGAGAGAAAGGAGTGATGTTTTGTTTTTTCCTCCTACTTTGAGAGAGCATCTTGGCTCTAGTTGGCCAGGTCCTTGAAATGTAGCTCAAACTGACTTTAAAATTGTGACAGTCTTCCAGCCCCAGACTCCCAGGTGCAAGGATTGTAGGTATGTTAGACATCACAGCGAGCAAAAGAATTTTGTTTTTGTTTTCCTTTTCAGAGACTAGTTCATGTAGTCATGAAGGCATGCTGAGTCTAAATTCTATGGTGTAGGCCAGCAACTAGATATGCAAATCAATCCCAAAAGCAACCTGCTGGCAGGGTTTCTCCTAGTTTGTGAGAGGTCAGTCTTCATTCTACTGAAGCATTGACCAGTAAAGCCACAAAGCCATCGTGGAAAGTTATCTGTTTTACAGGAACACTACTCATTTTTATGTAAATCACATCCAGAAAACACCTTGACAAAAATGCTCAGAATGTACCTTAAACAAATATCTAAGCACAAAATCTTAGTTAAATTAAGGCACGGGTTAGTAATCCCAGATACATACATTTCCTTCTCCCTGCTATCTTTTACCTTGGGATTTTTTTTTTTTTGAATCAGTTAGGGGTTTATTCAATTTGGAAATTTCCCGGAGATACCTGATTATCAGGGAGTTTAATACATCATCTGCTTCTGGATACAAGGGCATACATAGTGGATACATAGTGGAATTCTGTCTTATAGTTTTTATTTGGTTTTACAACAGAGACCCATATGCTAATTTAGCATTCTGAGTGCAAGGAAAACTACAGCTTGGTTATATTGTACTTCCACTTTTATTCTTTGACGGACCTCTATATTTATTTGCAAAGTGATAGAGCTAGTTTATATCTATCAACAGTATAAAAGAGTTTTGTCCCACATATCACTTGTCTTCACCTGCATTTATTGTTTTCACATTTTTCTTCTCTCTCTCTCTATCTCTATCTCTCTCTCTCTCTCTCTCTCTCTCTATCTATCTATCTTTGTGAAACAGATTTCTGTTTATCCTAAAAACATTAATCTTCTGTTACTTATTACTTGTTTTCTTAATGACAGCTCCTCTGATAGTGATGAGAGAGAAACTCAAGGTAGTTTTAATTTTCATTTTTCTGAGAGTGAAGCACAGTGAACATATTTCCATGTTTGTTGGCCATTGGCACTTCTCTTGAGAACTTCCTTTTCATTGTTTTAGCCCATTTATTGGTTCAATCATTTTGCTTCTTTGTATTTTATTTCCTATTTATATATTATGGACATTATTCCTCTTATGACCTAAGCAGTGGATGCCACCAAGTCTCACCATGCTATATCTCATGTTTGGGGGAATTACTGGGGAGGAGCTGTACCAAGGTTTCTTCTGTGTAAGAGTGGAGGGAAAGATGAGGATGGGGGAGGAGGGACTGGAGACTAAATATCTCACATGTGCTGGGGGATGATTTGTGACTCATAAGGACATCTCACATCTTGGCAGCTGGTGATGACTTCTCCTGTCTCTCCTGGGTCCTTGGATCAAGCAGTGTTAATGCCTGGTTGCTAATGATTCCTGTTTTCAAATTAAATCTAATGAAGTTTTTTTTTCTCCCATTCTTTGGGCTCTCTCTTGACAATATTTCTTTGACATTTGAGAGCTCTGTAAGTTTATGCATACCATGTGTCAGTTCTGGGGCTTGTTTTCTGTTTTTTGTTTTGTTTTAATTTAATTTTATATTTTTTAATTTATCTATTTTTAAATTTTATTTTATATTTATTTATCATTAGATATTTTCTTTATTTACATGTCATATGATATCTCCTTTCCCAGTTTCCCCTCCGAAAAAAAGAAAAATAAATAAAATAAAATAAACAAAAACAAAAACAAAAACCCTGTTCCCTCCCCCTCCACCTGTTCACCAACCTACCACCTCCTGCTTACTGGCCCTGGCATTCCCCTACAGTGGGGCATAGAACCTTCACAGGGCCAAGGGCCTCTCCTCCCATTGATGGCCGACTTGGCCATCCTCTGCTATACATATGCTGCTGGAGCCATGAGTCCCACCATCTGTACTCTTTGGTTGGTGGTTTAGTGCCTGGGAGCCCTGAGGGTACTGGTTAGTTCATATTGTTGTTCGTCCTAAGGGGCTGAAAACCCTTCAGCTCCTTGGTCCTTTCTCTATCTCCTTCATTGGGGACCCTAAGCTTAGTCCAATGGATGGTTGTGAACCTCCACTTCTGTATTAGTCAGGCATTGTCAGAGCCTCTCAGGAGACAGCTATATCAGGCTCCTGTCAGCCAGCACTTGCTGACATCAACAATAGTGTCTCGGTGGGATCATTTAATATGGAAAGGATTCCAGGTGGAGCACTCTCTGGATTGTCCTTCTTTCAGTCTCTGCTCCATAGTTTGTCTCTGCAACTTCTTTCATGGGTATTTTATTCCCCCTTTTAAGAAGGAATTAAGTATCCACATTTTGATCTTCCTTCTTCTTGAGTTTCTTGTGGTTTGTGGATTGTACTTTGTGTATTCAGATCTTCTGGGCTAATATCCACTTATCAGAGAGTGCATACCATGTGCACTTTTGTGATTGGGTTACCTCAGTCAGGATTTTCTGAATAACTAGAATCCTTTGAGAAAGCCCTCCTGTGCCTATCTCTTGAAGCGTTTGTTTTTCTTCTAGAGGTTTCACCATTTTAGGTTTGACATGAATGTCTTTTGTCAATTTGGAGCTGATTTTTGTCTTTTTACAAAGTGAGAGATAGTGAGAGATAGATAGTGAGAGATAGTCTCTTGTTATACATACGGATCCAGTCTTGGGGTTCCATGTGTTGAAGATACTGTATTTTTTCCCCATTGTATATTTTGGGAGTCTTTGACAGTGTGGGGAGAGCTTTGTTGTGTGGACTTATAGAAGGAGGCTCTATAACGTTCCATTGATTATGTAACTGTTTTTGGTGGCCTGTCATGTTTTGTGTACTACTCTGGCCCTTTAATACCTGGAATTATGTATGGTTATATAATCAACATTGGTGTGTTCAGAGTTACTTGAGCTATTTGGAAAATTTTGTGCTTATGTATGAAATTTAACATTTCTCACTTTTTATGAAGCATAATGTTGGTACTCTGGTGGAGACTGTGTGGAGTTTCTAAACTTTATTTTGTTATACAAGGATTTTTACACTCTTAATTCTGCCAATCCATGGTCTTCCTCTTTTCATCCTCTTCTTGGCGTGGTGGATCATGTACATTCTTCCCAATTGCTGCATGTAGGATTTGTCTTCCCTTACTCTCTACCTTACTTTCATCAACTGTTATCTTCATTTATTGTTTATTATTTTAAAACTCAATTGGAATAAATTTCATTTAAGCCTATAATTTTATTTTATTATCTTAATTACTTTCAGATGATTGCTTTTTAATAGAACTTAAACTGTCAACAGAGTAATTTAATATTTGTTATTATTAGTCCAATATTGGAATACAATATTATCTTTCCTTGTGTGCCTCATAAAAATGCAAATCAGATATAAGATGCTAACTTTAGGTATTAATAAAGAGGCAATATAGACATCAGGGTAAACTTTATTGTAGTTTTCAATATTCTTCATTTTGCAGTTCTTCATTCTTCAATAATCTTCATTCTTCAACACACTTGCATATAGGTTTAGCTGAAATTTTCTTTTTTAATACAGAATTTTTTCCAAACAAAATTCAATATTTGCCTCAAGTTGATCAATCTGTAGTAATGTCGTCATAAAGTATATCCCTTCAAAGTCTCATCAGTGGACCCTGACCTAACTTAGCATTTCCCCCTTCTCTATTTGTCTAGTGCTTTCTTTTTCTTAAATATCTCCCTGGAGAACTTGTTGCTTTGGCCTCTTGTCTTTTTGCCTACTTCTCTCTTTCAGTTACATAGTTTTCATCATGTATTTAGTCTTTATCGGTCTTCTCACTGCCAATTTCCCTGGAATTTTGTTTAAATCAAAACATCAGCTTTAATTTATTAATATATATATATATGTGTGTGATATACAATATATGATATATAGATATACCTTTTGTAGTACTTCAAAATCAAGGCAAAGTTAAAAATGGAATGTATTCCTTTTTCTAGGCTTTTGGTTCTTCCTTGGTAAACAGAGATACCCAATGCACCTACCTTTATGCCATATATTCTGAATCACCACACTCATTTAACTTCACCATCTAAAATCATGATTCAAAGCTCAAGATTTAGAATCAAACATTTCCAATAAGAGATTCTGGCTACACCACATAGTATTAATGTGATTAAAATGAAATTAATTAAAATTTGAAAGCTCAGTTTTCTCACCTGTATAATATGAATGGTAATAGGTTTTGAAAATGCTTAGAACATGGGTGTTGGCGTTTTAGTATTTATCCTTATTACTTTTATTCATGATATTCAAGACACCAGTGCTACTGCTGAAGTATTAAATAACCCCAAGCCTCCCTTGTGTTGGGCACTTGGTGACAAGACTGTGGCGCTGTTGAGGGGGATGTTTAGGTGGAACCCAGTCGGAGGAAATTAGGCCATTGGATGTGTGCCTATAAGGAGATATTGGAACCCAGATCCGCTCCTCTCCTTTTGTGTTTCTGAGACATTAGGTTGGGAGCAGTTTGCTTGACCAAGTACTCACTGCAGTGATGTTCTCCCTCACAGCACACTCAACAGCCCATGGGACTACCTGACTGAATCCCTCAAGACAGGAGTCACAGTAAAGCTTTTGTCCTTGTAAAGTGGCTCTCTAGGGGATTTTATCATAGCACAGACACTGACAACACACAATACTAACTAAGTAGGCTTCTCTTGCTTCATCCTCACCCCCTGAGGAAACATCCCAAAAGCTAGATAAAAATTCCCTTTTACAACAAGAAGGATGCACTTCATGGAATGGACACTTCATTTTAGCCTTGAAAGAGACAGCTCCCCATCACCATTTCTGATGGAGGTAGGTCTAGAAAGCATGCGCTTCTGAGACAAGGTCAAGAGAATTAAGGTCATTCCAGCATCCAGGATCTTCTCTAGCGTCCAGAAGCCCCCATGGTCTTTTGACCTCTGCATCCTAAGGCTTAACATGTCACTCTTCAATTGACTTTGACAAGCACCACCACAGTTGTTCAGTTTCAGAATGATTTCCAGCATCCATCAGGGTTCGCTAGGCCAAGCCCTAAGCTTCATTTGACTTCCAAATATAAAAGGAGATTGAGCTGCAGTTCTTCAGACTTCTGAGGAGATTGACACAAAGACTTAATCTAGGCTATAAATAGGCTATTTATAGTTTGCCTTCACGGGTTGATTACACCAAGATTTTTTTTTTTATCTTCCAAACAAAGCAAACTTAATCTTTGTAGCATATGAAAAGAATTAGTTGTAGTGAAGTTAATATACACATGCCCATTCTCGGTATCATTACATGTCTACATAACAGAAGGACAGCTCTTTATATGAGAAAAATTCAATAACAATTAATTTATCCTTGTATTAATTTTATATAGGGGGCTGTAATGATTTGCCACAAGCTGATGGCTTGAAACAAATGAGATTTAATTTCTTATAGTTCTGGAAGCCAGCAATCAAAAATGAGAAACTCTGAGTTGAAATCAAAATATTGGCAGGAATTTACTTCCCTCAGAAGCTGTGGGTGGCATGGGATGGGAATCCATGTCTGCTTTTCTTCCAGCTTCTGATGGCTGCCAGCCCTCTTGGCTCATGGCCTTATTAGTCTTCTGCCTCTGGCTTCACATTGTCCTTTCCATATATATATATATATATATATATATATATATATATATATATATATGAATTTTTCCTTTGTTTCCATCTTATGAGAGCACAGGTGTTGAAGTTAAGGGCCATTAAATAATCCAGGTTAATTTCTCATTTTTCCATTTTTCATACTCAATTGCATTTGCAAATTGCATTTCTTTCTAGTATATAGGAGCAACATGGGTCTCCAGGATTTAGGAATGCATATCTTTTAGGGGTGGAAATATTTTAATTTTAATCTACCACCTCCCAGAGTAGAAAATAGTAACTCTTGGTTTTTATTATTATTGATGAGGATTATCATATTGATGTTCTTCTATTATTATTGATAATTATTACATTCATGTTGATCTCCTATCAGTTGCTCTTATCTTCAAAATAGCTTTGCAAGCATTGTTTCTACAGTGGAACATCTCCTTGCCAGGGTATGACAAATCCCAAGCTTATCTTTCCTCTTCTCAACCTGTCTTCCTTCAGTTACTGTCACCAAAGTGAGTGATCTTTTCAAATATAACTTTGACAGATAGTGAGATAGCTCAGTGAGAAAAGATACTTGCTACCAACCCTAATGACCCAAATTCAATCCTTGGAGCCATTTAACATTGGTAAGAGAGAAACACCTCCATGGAGTTATCTACTGACCTCTATATGTGGACTATGACATGGGAAAAAATTAATATGTACTTGTACAGTTAAACAAAATCCAAGTTTGGTCAGAAGTAGTTTGTTTGAAGTGACTCCTCACCACTTGATGTCTCCCACTGGATTAGCTCTTTTACTTCATCTGCCCAGCCCACTCTTCAGCGGGTGACTTGGTTGAGTATGGATCAGCCTACCTGCCCTTGCTGATAAAGTGCAGAGCTCATGGCTAACTCCCCATCAGGACTCAAATCAAGCATCTCTTCACTCAGAAAACTTTACAAAACATCATTTTCAGTTAGGACTTCTGTGTGCTCTCTCTGGCACTAACCACATTCCCTGTCAAATCCTACTTCTTATTAACTGAGAGTCACTGACAAACAGTAAAGTCCTCTTAATAGATCTTCATCTGAAAAATATGGCTAAGTACCGTAGTAACCACACTAGGGTCATTTAAGCATTAAATAAGATACTGTAAAGCATTTTACACAATATCCAAGACAGTATGTGTCAATGACTATCTTTTCTAATTCATTCATATATGATTATACATATGTATTATATGTTTGACATATTATCAAATATATATTAGAAATATCTGGTATTAGTGTTTATAAAAGAAGAAATTTCATTTACTTATTTGTAATACATTTGGTAGAAGTTCCTTCTACAGTGTTTGTTATGTAATAAAAATCCCTAAATATTTATTAAATGACTAAAATAGTAGTTTCTCCAATGAACTATATCCAGAAGTTTCTAACACTTTAAAAATTGCACAAAACTTAGTAGTCTTCTCAAATCATCTCAGTAAAATGCACCGATTCTCAATTACTTAAATAGAATACTTAATAGGGCTAGGGATGCCATCCAGTGCTTGGTTCAGTGGGAGGATAGTTGCATAAGAAGTGCAAGGCCTGAGTTCAATTCCTAGCACTTAAAACATAGAAGAAGAAACAGCAGAGAAGAGCGAAAACAGAAATCCAACATATCGTTGATTCACTGAGTCGTCATTCTTTCCTGCACGGGTCCAGAGTGTTAGTCCGTCTCTTTCTTAGCATGCTATCTGCTTCAAAAGTTTAAGTGAAAAACTGTCATTTCCCACTTTTACACCTCATGTCTAATATGTGGGAAATTAGAGAGCTGGAGAGGCTCATAGTCCCCAGGTGTTTAGGGCCACTAATAATGCCGTTTTCAGGAATTCTAAGATAAGCTAAATTATAGCAATGCTAATTAGGAACTTAATTTTTGTCAGTGGGATAAGCCCCCTTTGAGTGTGAACCTTTGACATGTCAGCAAACCACAAGAAGTGGGGTGGGGTTTGTTTTGTTTTGTTGTTTTGTTTCTAAATAATCACTAAGAGCCTTCAGAAAGGATTAATTATTAATTATAAATGTTTTATATTTTAAATTAAAGGAACAAAAGCACTGGTGCTTTCTTCCCCCTGTTTTTGAAACATGATTATAACCCAGAATGCCCCAGCTTCTTCCAGTATAGCTCGCAGTGAAATTACATAACTTCACAGTTGAGTCTCCCTCCCAGGCCCAATCCTATGCAATTTCAGTCCATTGCTTCCCACTGGGAAGCAGTGAGCAATGTCTTTGTTCTACTAAACCTTTTCCTGTTCTCAAAAAGAAAAGAAAAAAAAGGGAAGAAAATTCACACCTTTTCACAGACTACAAGATTCCCGATAATGCTTCCTTTTCTTTTTAAATTCTTTTTCTTTTTTTTATTGATTATTTTATTTATATACATTTCAAATGTTATCCCCTTTCCTGGTCTTCCCTTCCTGGTCTCTCCTCCACAAAGCCCCCATCCCTCTAAGAGCGCATCCCTACCCACCCACTACTGTCTCTGGTTATACTTTCATAGAAAAGATTCATCTATGACTGGGATGAAACCTGGATATCACAGATTCCAATACATGCCCATGCCAAGGCTCTGTCTATCCCAGCTTTCATTTAACAATTCAGTTCCAAACCAACCCTGTGCACAGAGCCAAAATCCTTGCATCCCTGCATCCCTATAAGGTCTCATTCCAGCTTTAAGGTTACAGAACTTACTTTGTTAGAATTACGATTTCAATTTGCTGGCTTGGAATGTAATCATTTGCACATGATTCTTTGTTTAACTTTTTCATGTCTGCCTCTAAACCATGAAGATTTGCCTGTGTGAGTTGTATTTAGGCATGCCTCCCCAATATTTTGCGTGGCATCAGGCATGAGGCAATTTTGGGATAGATGTTTCATAAATGCAAATAAATGCATATATTTACACAATACCCCTTAAGACAGCTGACCTACTGTAGTACATGGTAGCCTTTTCATGTCGTTCCTGCTGTTGCTGGGCTAGAAGGCCACACAGAGGAGAGTGGAGCATGACAAGCAGGCAGCTGCTGCTCCACTCTTACTCTGAAGGGGCTTGCAAGAGGAGCCTCCCTCCCACTCTATTTGGTCTCATTACATGCGGGATCAGATCTGTGCGGTTCCGGACTTCTGCATGCAGCCCTCAAGAGGGCTGTCAGCTTTCTCATCCCTGTCAGACGAACTGACAATGCTGTACATGAAACACAAGACTCTCCATCTTTAAGGTTTTTGTTTTTAACGGAAGAAAATATACATATGTATTTTGTAGAAGTGTGTGCAGGGTTTGAGTTATTTTCAGTGTTTGTGGGTGCTATTTTTCTGCAGACTCCAAAGTACCCAGAGGCACAGAGATTCTAAGGCTCCTAATAAAATGCCAGAGTGCTATTCTGTGGTTATCTTATACTTTGGAATGTGAAAATATGAAACCCGTTTTAACATTTTTCTTTCCATAAGTACTGGCTCTTCAATGTCAGGGGTAGCTGCCTTCTTCAACCCCCTCCCCTTGTTTGTTCAGTCCATGAACAAGTGAATTCATCTGAGTTGTGTACACACTGGGATGACATTTCTTCCACCCACTTATTCACAGGATGTGGCTCTTCCAGTCTGCTCTTTACCACTTGCAAATTTCCATAAAGACTTTACAATGCACAGTGCTTTTGGTCATGCTTCCCTCGTGATGTGACATGACAAGTCCCAATGTCACATATCCCATCCAGGCTGCCGTCCTCAGTGGTCTTTTGTAAAGGCCAACCCTTCATCCTCTCCACTCTCCGCAGAACAAACTCAAGTGGTTTTGTTCTCTTCTCTAGGCTTTCTCAGCCAGAGTGCTGGTTTATGGAAGTTCACAGATAATTTATCCCCCATCTTTTCTCCTTTATTTTATTGAATACT
The DNA here is from genome assembly GCF_008632895.1 of Mastomys coucha. Classification (NCBI taxonomy): domain Eukaryota; kingdom Metazoa; phylum Chordata; class Mammalia; order Rodentia; family Muridae; genus Mastomys; species Mastomys coucha. The sequence continues at coordinate 94,218,609 of NW_022196896.1, read as the reverse complement.
TGTCTGAACTTAGTTTTTCATTACTGGAAAAAAATGTTAGTTTTTCCCTCACCATCATTTGTTTCTGCTTTATTTAACACCTCCATAAAGCCTTTCTGGGAAGGTGAAAGGAGCAATTTCTACATATGTCCAAAACTCTACTTTCATCTGAATGCATTCTTTTCAATAGATGTGATCCATCTAAGTAAATTTCCATTCATTCCCTTAGACTTTTGTTTTTTAATTTGAAATTGCTTTGAGAATTTCAGTCATGGATACTGTATTTACTTAATTTCTAGTTCTCTAAGTTTTCCTATATATCTCCTCAATTTTATGACATCTTAATTATTATATACACACAGAGAGAGAGAAACAGAGAGAAACAGAACGATAGAAAGAGAGAGAGAGAGAAAGAGTGAGAGAGAAACATAGAGAAAGAAACAGAAGAGAGAGAGACCCTACTGACCATAGGAAAGCTCCCTTCAAGTTTTTGGCCATGGGGAGTTTTTAGAAATTTCCCAAAACTACACAGGCTCTTACCATTGCCATTGCCTGCCTTCCAGAAGTTGAAGGTAAGAGTTGTTGTTGAAGACACCACATGCTCAGGACACAGGACTTGGATTAAGAGACCCGGAACTACCTGGAAGCCTGTGGAATTTCCTATGCAATGTGCCAAGGCGGCCTACTGCACAAAATCTGTGAACCTCAACAATGTTCAAAGATTACAAGATACATCCAAAGATGGTAATTCCATCTTGAGAATATCCAGCAGATATTGGACAATAGCTACTTAAGTCCTACTCACTTGGAAGGATTTTTGTGCTTGGCACTGCCATCATATCCAATTAACTGTAGTGTAGGCGAGAAGGTCATAGTTCCTAGAGGAGAGCATACAACTGCAATTTTCCTAAACCAATATAATTTCTATTTTTATAATTTCTATCCTAACATTTACATATAATTGTAGCTTTTTACTCCTCATCAAAGAAGCTTCTTTTTTTTTTTTTTTTTTTTTTTTTTTTAGAATATATCAAAACAATTACAGAGATCCAAAACTGGTCAAAATGCAAAACTAAGAGACTTTGAAATGCACAGCACCGATTGAGTACAACTCCTACACCTAAGGTTCAGGCAATATCAAACAAGATGTGACTGAAAGAGCCAAAGGTCCAGGACATTTGTTACTATGGAGTGTCTTCTAGGGATATTGGGGAGGCTGTACCCATGAATTCTCAACAATATTGCTTCCTAAATAAGAACTGCATATTGACAACCCTGGTTTGACATACCAATATGGATTAGAGAAATTTTACCAAGTCCCACACTCAGGTGAAGAACTACAGGGAGAGGGTGAATCCGATTTCTCCAGTGGCAAGCCTGCTAAGAGATGATCTATTTGTAATTGGCCAATGATAAACACATAGATGCATGAGAGGCTCTGCGCTCTTTTCTTGAACCTTCTTCAGCAGCTGCCTTATATTTGGGTACAGAAGCCTTGGGATTGGTCCTTCAATTTCTCCAAAGGAAGTGAATGCTTTTCTGACCAATGTAAAATCTATGTTAGCTCAAAGTCCATGGGCATTTTGCAAAGTCTTGTGCTTAATGACGTCTTGCGTGACTAAAGTACTGTTAATAGTTTACAATATTAAAATTGGTAGATTTTGGAGGCAGGAAGTGGTTGATAACTTGCATAACCTCCAATTATTAATCCTCTAATAAATTTCAGTCTTAATTCTGCTGTCTTCAATAACATAAGGCAACATGATAACGGGCATGATTGTGAGTTTCCTTCCACACCTCCCCACTTCCAGTTTTTCTAGTTTTTGCTAACTATTCTATATTCTACTCTAGGAATTTTCACTCTTTCTGAATGATTTGTGCTTTTCCTGGAGCAAGTATGGGTCTTACAAAACAAAGCTCCTATTTCATAATGAATCCTCTCTCTCTCTCTCTCTCTCTCTCTCTCTCTCTCTCTCTCTCTCTCTCTCTCTCTCTCTTTCCCTCTCCCTCTGTTTTTCCTTCCTCACAGTGCTTCAACAAGAGTAGATTACAATATCTAACACATTTAAAATTTCTTCACAGATATTCCCTATCTCTCTACCCACCAACTTCATATTCATTTACTGTTTCTTAGAAAAAAATTAGAAAAAACAAGTCCCCAATAAAACAAAAAAGGAACAAAAGAAAATAAAAAGTCCCCCCTCCACATACACACACATACACTAACACAAATGGAGTCTGTCTTATGGTGGTCAACTACTCCTGAGCACACACCTACTGTACTCCATTGGAGAAAACTGATTTCCCCTTTCACAGAATGCATCAATTGCAAATAGCTTCCTGGTTAGGGGTAGACCGATGAGTCCATTTTTGCTTCCCAATGCTGGGATTTTGTCTGGTTGAAACCTATACAGATCCTGGGTACTGAGCCACAATCCCTGTGAGTTCCTATGGGTATTCAGTCTGTTGTATCTGGAAGACCATGCTTCTCTCGGTGTCTTACACCACATCTGGCTCTTGATGTCTAGGAACCAGTGACAAGGAAACTAGCTTGTCATCCTGTCTTAGATTCAAGGGAAGTTAGTCTTTTTTGTCTTGAATTCCTAAAGAATAACAAGGATGTTAGGCACAAATTTGGGGCCAGAGAACGTTATTCGTATACCACTGTATCTTTGAATGCGTTCCTTGTTTTTTTTTTTTTTTTTAAAGTAAATCTATAAAAAGATGAAAACGTGTTACTTACTTGTAGTCGGAAGATACCTTTTACCTTACAATGAAAAGCTTCCCAACCTTGTTGCTTAGGAAGTGAAAGCTATTGTGTGGAACAACAATGCCACCTCAGAGGACACAGAGGCCTCCTATAAAAGGTTAGCGATATCTCTTTGAAAAATGTCAAAGCTCTTTCAGAGTCGAGAACATGTTCCATGGGCTCATAATAAAACATGCCTTGCCACTGGATGTTCACAAGGACTTCCCTACTTTGGTCTCCTGCTTTTGCCAAATGCAAGATAAAATGCTTCTGAGTGCCTGCACAATGCAAGCATGACCTTTGATTATTCGGAACTTCGCTTCGGGACTGATTAAGTGTCCAGTTGTGATTTCAGTAATACAGCTTATTCATCAAGGTAGATCCCCACTGGTAAATCTGGAAGTTGCTAGAGGATTTGCTCCTTTTAGAGGCCCTAATCACCAACAATCGTCCCCTGCCGAAGGGTAACTCCTGGAGTTAAAGAATGAAAGTGCAGAATTGCTCTGCTTGCACATTGGCCACCCTCTACTCACAAGTCCTAGAAACCCATATAAGGCTTACATGTACAGTTTTGTGCCACTGCTGCTCTTTGGTCAACATAGATTCTAATTATATAGTGACTTACACAAATGGCTCCATTTTGGGCTCTTTTCTCAGGAAAATAAGCAGTGCCTAATAAACTAGCCATTCTTTATGCTTCAAATAAAATGATCTTGGTGCACATCTGATTTCAATCTAAGTGTTTTCAAAGGCCACTCTCCTCCCATTGTTATCTCTCCTTATATTTCATAACATGTACAAAACTCCTACCACAGAAGGTGCTTTTATGGCACTATATCATTTTTGAAAATGCAGTGATTTTAATTATCAGTTGCATCATAATCTAGTTGAAAACTTAGATGAACAGACAACATACAGATTTTTTTTCTATTCCTCAGTGGCTTTCAAAACTAGCTGAGAATTGCTTGTGCTTTAGATGGGGAGTCTAAGGCTGCTCCTACACTGGGCACTGAATTTATGAGGACAAGTTTCTTACTCATCCATCAATTTCCTACATAGTCTTTCCCCACTGAAGAGAGGTTTGAGTCTCACCCCAGCATGAGAGTGAGCTTTTAGGGAGAGCAAAGCTCCAGCATGTGTGTGCTTGTCAAGGCTTTGCTTGTATCATGCTTCCTAATATAACCACAGTGAATCACTTAGAAAAATCTCCAAGTCAGAGTGGAATTTTGTAGGTACAATGAGCCATAACCCATTGGAAGCCATCACCATCCCTGTGAGCTCATCATATTAGGCTAAGATGTTCGATGTGAGGAATGATAGCTAGGAATTGAAGAAGCACTTACTGTTATTGTCTGTTTTGTAGCTGAGAACATGCATCAATGGGGTTAGGGATACAGGTCTTCAATTGTGTCTATGAATGAGAAACAGCACACAGATAACAAAGCTCAGACTGGGGTTTGAATCTAGTCCTTCACAGTTGAAAGACACTGTTGGTGCCCCCCCCCCAAGTACAAATTGGCAAAATGTCTGTCTCATATTTCTAGAAAGTTCTCTGAAATAATATTTGTATAGTTTTTTGAGCTTTTAATAAGGGGCTGTGATGTTTGAAATTGAACACTTTGGGTCATATTTGTTAGAATGGTATTCTACTGACACAAGATCTTATACAGATTATACCCCCACATTGTCCAAATTGACTTGATATGGCAGAACACCAGCCAGAATTACATTCAATTTGTGATTTTTACACTTTGGATAAGTCCTATTATGTTAGTCCTGCTATCTTGTTTGGTAAGTATGTATAGTGAACAAAAGAAGGCCAATATAACTGGTTTGGTCTAGCTTATACTCTGTTAAAGACAATAGACAGTTAAGTCACTGGAAGAGATTAGTCACATTCCCTTGCTCTGATAAAATACTTGTCAAGCAACATTTTAAGGCAAGAAGGGTTTACTTTAAGTCTCAGTTTGAGGATACAGTGCAGCATGAGGCAGAGAAGGCAGGAGTGACTCATATCTGGGCAGAATCAGATGTAGAGTAAAAGGAGGTATGCTAGTGTTCTATTGCCTCCATTTTCCATGAATCCCTAGTCCATGGAAGTGTACAGTCAACATTCAGGAGAAAACCTCCTCCCTCATGTCCCTCTCTAGAAACACTCACAAGGATAATTAACAATAAAGATTAATGCCACTGAGAGACTGAGAGTCTTTGCTTCCGTCAAGACTGGAAGTCACCACTAATAGAGGGAGATACTTGTTTAAAAATGCTAATGCTCCCTCAAATCCGAAGCATGAGAATTTGGGAAACAGGGTCATATAATCTGCATTTTAAATTGTTCCCAGCTGCTTTTTGTGTTCAATAATTTTGGAAACTACTGTCTGACCCATTAGCACATTTCAGCTCCCAAAGAGCACATAATCAGGCCCAATTTTGCCATCTGTACACTGCTATATGAGGTCCACTTTTGCAAATCAATGCTGATCTAGCACCTTCAGAGTCTGTCATAGGAACCGGGGGAGGGAGGCTTGAAACATTTGAAAAATCACTAAAATGCGGTGTGGAATGTAGAGAGTAGCATTAAATTAGCTGAAGCAAACCAAAAGTATCATTGTCATTTGTACATAGATAACCCCTACTGGGATTCAAGCCAGGGATCTTGAAACTAAAACCATAGCTGTGGATTTTTAAGTGTTTGGTTCTGTTTTATGGTTTTTGAATTTTACTTTTGCTGATGAAGGAATGTTATCAATTACCCAGATAGCCGTATGCACTGGTATCCTGAATTTTTAGGTCTGGGGACTGTATCAAGCCATGGCCTCATGGTAGGAGGCTGAGGAATTATTCCCATTGAGTCCTTTAAGCCACTAAGAAATTCTTTCATTAAGTGCCAAAGTTCTAAACCTTCCTAATGCTGCAACCCTTTAATGCCATTCCTCATGCTGTGCTGACCCCAACCATTAGATTATTTGTGTTGCTACTTCCTAACTGTAATTCTGCTACAGTTATGAACTGTAGTGCAACTATTTCTTGAGACAGAGGCTTGCCAAAGGGGTTGTGACACACAGGTTGAGAACCACTGGCATAAAGTAATATAAGCATGGGTAATTTTCACCCATTTTTCAGAAGTATTTTTTCTTAATTCTTCAAGAATTTCATACAATGTATTTTGAACATGTTTATCTCCCCAGTTCCTCCCCTCACTGCCTGCTTCCTCCCAAGCCTGTCTTTTCTCACTTAGTGTAGTCTTCTTCATCTTCTTTCTGTTTCTTTCCCCATAGAGTACACTTTGTTTTGCCAAACTACTCTCTGTATAAGGCCTGTCTTGGTATTGTGTCACCGTATGGGTGGTGTGGATGCGGGGGAAGGGAGGATCCCATAGCTAACAGCTCTCCCCTGCACAGCTACCAAATGCTAATAGCTCTCCTCCTCAGCTCGTGTTGGAACTTCAGCTCCACCTTTTACACATTTGCTAGCATTTTGTCTGATCCGAGCTCTGGAGCTTGCACCAGTCGTATGCATGCTGTCCTAACTGTTGAGTTCATTGGTGCACCTGCTCTGTTACCTGGGAAAACCTGTTTCCTTGACACTATTGTTATTGATTGCCTCTGCCTCTTACAACTTTGCTGCCTCCTCCATTTGCAAAATATTTTGGCTGTTTATCTCTAAGAAGCATCAAATTATTATTTATCCACAATTAATTTTGGTGCAAACTTCAACGCATTACTTTTTTTCTTTGTGAGAAAAGGGAATTCAAATATATACTTTGAAACTAACTAAAGAGAAAGAGAAACCAATATTAGTTTTGACCTCTAAAGTTGTAACTTCAGATTGAATACCAGCTAATTAAATAAAGACTAAACTAAAACATTGGGAAATTTGATAAGACTTTTTATCTTAAATGAATATTATATTACAAAATATTCTTTAAATGATATGAATTCAAATGAACACTTTGGAAATGCTAATTTTTCTAGGGATTATGAAATTCTGAGAAACAAAATCATTCTTTACAAACTAAGACCTAGAGCAAACTAGCTTAAAAGCGAGAAGTCTGGTCAAATGGCCACTCAGTGGGTTAAAATGTTGATGTGTGAGAATGAATACCTGAATTTGAATCCTGAGAGCACAAATAAAATCTGAATGTTGTCATGTAAGAGTCAGTAATCTCAACCCTCTCATAGTAAAATGGAAGGTGAAAGGTAAATGGAAGGTAAATCCCTGGAAGCATGCATGCCCACTAGCCTGGTATACCCTCATCAGAAAAACAAGGAAACCTTGTCTCAAACAAGTTCCAAGATACATCAGATGTTGAGTTCTGATGTCCACATTTGCCCCATGCCATGTACAAACTCATCCTTAGAAATGCACACACAAACACACACACACACACACACACACACACACACACAATCACACTCATACCCAAAACAAAGAGACTCACAGAGAGAAACAAAAAGAGATCTTTACTTTTTTTCAGTCTTTTACAATGGCTCTAATTAATTCTATATTTTTTGTTCCTGTCTTTAACCTAATTATCCAATGCTAACAAGGCACCTTGCACCAAGGGTTTGCACACACATATGCATGTATTATATACTTATAGTGGCTCAGCTCAGTGACCACTCTGTAGATATGAACAATGATATAAAGAAAATTTTTACACTTTCCTACTCAGAGTCAAATGAGATTAACTATTTAATTTCAAACTGCTTCCTTAGATGCAGAGTAGTAGAATCATACTTTTTAAATTATTATGATATTTTTAATTTTTATTTTATGTGTATGAATGTTTTGCCCGCTGGTGTATCTGTGCACAATCTGCATGCAATACCTGCAGAGTTCAGACAAGGATGTCAGGTCTCTTAATATTGGAGTTGTAGATGCTTGGGAGTCATTATTAGGATGGTAAAACCAAAAGGTTTCTCTACAAGAGTATCAAATGCTATTAACCACTTAACCATCTTTCCAGCCCTAATTAATAGTCATAATCCCTTTTGGTAAATAAAAATACTAGTGAAGGACTAAGGTATTCCAATGAAGGCCATCAGTGCAAGAATGCACTTAGGTCAATGACCTAACCATTTTCATAATTATTTATTCTAAAATCCTTCCTGAAACAAGATGGATTGTACGTTATAGAAAGAAATACAGTCCATTAGACAGGACACGAGATAATGTTTTGAGAGAAGGATTTAGGGAAAATAAAAAAACAGAAGAGATAGTAAGGAGAATACTGGAAGTTAAAGAGCACAGAGAGGAGAGAGGAGAAAGAGAGAGAGACAGGAGGAGGAGGAGGAAGGGAAGGGAGAAGAGGGGAGAGGGAGAGGGAGAAATCAAGGAAAA
>NW_022196896.1:94168970-94210528 GCF_008632895.1 Mastomys coucha | reverse complement strand
AGCAGAAACGTATCTCCTTTTAGTCTTTTTGAAACATGTGCTCATGCATGATATTCTTGTTGTATTATCAGTCAGTTGTGAGGCAGTGAATTGAAACCTCAGATGAGGGCAAATGATCAAGAATACTGGGAAATGTAATTTAGGAGTTTCTATGATAGTCAATGTTTGCTTTTACTTTTTAAATGTTTATGGTAAGTGAAAGAAAATTAGCAATTAATTTCAGAGTATTGTGATTTTTTAACCATTTTATACTGCACAAGAAGAGGAGAGAAGCCCTGCTATTCTACAGTACTTAATCAAATCAGTCACGCCTATTTATACTTTCTCTTGCGCTTCAGAAAGTATGACTTTGCTCGTTTCAATGTTTGTAGAAGATTTTAGGAGTATTGGTGAGGTCTGAAGGATTCCATTGCCTATTTGGTTTGGATTTTCTGTTTTTGTCAGTACTGTGTGTTTAAGTCTGAGCTCTCCAGAAAGCAAAGCTTGAGGCAGAAGCTTGCTTTGCTCCTTTTCAGAGGGAAATTTCAGGAAAACAATAGCCAGAGATAGTTTTGATCTTTGAGGGTAATCTTCCTGCCATCTGAACAAGTCCAGCTTAGGAGGACCCTGTGAAGGAGAAAGCTGAAGGGTTTTCTGCAGTGTCCTGTCTCCTGTGGGCTAGCATCCCACTCTTCAGGGTTGCACATGTATGGTAGCAGTGGAAGGATGTACCTTTATCGTAAACAGAAAGAATCTCAGGAAGAAAAAGAAATATGAGGTAGGCAGAGGGAGAATAAACAAAGGCACTACCTGATTTTCTTCATGGGAATTTGATCTGAACCCCTGTCATTGCTGTAGAGCTGAGTCTCTGAATTAACAAGAGAGTTACAATGGAGCAGCATCTTCTTGGATTAGAGATTTGATCTGAACTAGAAGAGTAAAAGGCTGTTGTAACAATCTCGTCTAAAGAGATTCACAGTAATGCCCCCTCGAGATTCATAACCAAAGATGTGAGCAACAAGAAGGCTACAGCACTTGCCCTGTGAATGCAGCGCTATCTTATGTAGTTAGATCCATCTGACCGAAACAGTTCTCTGTGACTCCCACATCTCAATGGGAAATTCGAGATCAGTGGTTGACACACACAATCGCCTTGGCCTGCCAGCTCTTCTTCAAGGCTAAGCTCTAACCTGACCTGTTTAATGTTATGTACGTTCATCTGATGTATGATGTTATGCTACCTCTCCAAAGAAAGTGAGAACTAAAGCTGCCATATTGCTCCTCAATGATGAGCTTAACAGGAATAATAGTCAACAAGATTTCGTCTTTTCGCTGTTACAAAAATGACTAGCATATGTGGCATTTAGTCAGATGCTGTCTGTGCATTTAAGAGAAGCTGTTCTTTTTAGCTGAATAACTGTGAACTATTTAATGTAGGATATCCCCTAGTTCAGATGTAGGCTTAATGTAGTAGTGATGTATTAGCCAACTGCAATGAAGTCAGTTGCCCCTATGTGCTTCTCACAAGATGTACTGTGCAAAGATGATAATTTAGGGTTTTGTTTTTTGTTTGTTTGTTTGTTTGATTTTAAGTTTTGAAGATCCAAATTCCTCAGTATTAAGCGCTTTTCACTCAATAGTTATCAGGAATCAAATGAAACCATGAATACCTTCATGAGATCTTCCTGAACAATGAAGTGCCATTCACAAATAGTTGCAGGTGTGAGATGATAAGAGGTTATAAGCCACTGGGACATCTATGTATAAATCCTTTGTATATATTTAATTATGCATATGTTTTACATTTTGAATGTGAGATTATGAGGATTTCTTTGATTGTTAATGAATATTGACATCCTTTTATGACCAACCATTACCAGTTTAAAATTTTTAATTGTTTGATCTTTCAAAGCTATGTTTGATGAGTACCTAAACATTGTGTGATGTAGGGCTTAAGTCTTAGGAATACAAAAGTAATGTGTAATATCTCTACAGTGATTGGGTGGATGTCTATTTAGAGAAGTAAAATATACTCTGTTGTTCATGTCTCACAACAAAGCTGTGAAGTTGCTCTCCAGGTCGCCTTCATTTGTTAATTTGTTTGTTGGTTGGTTATTTGGTTGGTTGGTTGAGTTTTTCGAGACTGGGTTTTTTTTTCTTTGTGCAGCCCTGGATATCCTGGACCAGCTTGACCTCAAACTTGGAGATATGCCTACCTCTCCCTCCCTAGTGCTGTGATTAAAAGCATGTGTCATCTCTTCCTGGCTCCTGTCACCCTCCTAACAGATGAAAAAACAAATAGACTTAATGGATACATCTTACATGAAATTCCTTAGTTATTGTGGATAGGGCTTGACAAACACACGTGAACATATTTGCAAGAAGCTGGTGTATTTGAGTGCCCATGCAAAAGTATATGCTTGTGTTTTAGTGTAAATCCCCATATGCTTAATGCCTGAATCCTCAAGAGATTGAAATCTTATGCTAAGAGCTGAATAAAATGCCTGGTTATTTTCTTAAAATAACCAAAGCAAGTTTATTACTAGATAAGTTACTAAGATGTGTAAAATTGAAGAGTCTGAGAGAGTACTTAAAACACAAAATGCCTTTTGAAGTTTCTAAAACTTAAGGACATATGGACACTTAATTTCTGAGGGCTTCACTTACGGATATACTCAATGTTTGTTTGTATTTTAGTTCAATTATAAAAAGCAAGGCAAAATAAAAAGTAAACAAGTACTAGTAAAAAAAAGCCATATGATAATGTGGACTTGTTGATGAGTTGTTTCTTAGGGACTCACTTTAACTAATATTTCTAAATTACTAAAAATTCATATGGTTTCAACACTGTAAGCATGAAAACATATAAATCCTTTTTTAAAAATTTATTATTATTATTATTATTATTATTATTATTATTATCATTATTATTACTCTTACTGTTATTCTGGGTTTTATAGTAAAGAAAGTGTTGTCCCTTGATAAAACAAAACAAAACAAAAACAAAAACAAAAGCAAAACAAAAGCAAAGCAGAAGGTAGCTGAACAGTGCTGCCACCTGCTGGTCATGGAGCTATCAAGCATCGCTTGGAATCTGTGCTCCCCATAACCTTGGGATATTGATATTTAGGTATTTGAGATATCCAAATAGCCCAAATAGCCATCCCATTGGATTCCCTACCAAAAAAATAGTTTCTGAGATCGCTCCTGTGGAAGCATTATCCTAACTCCACCGGGAGCTTCAGTTTTCAGTCAGTAGTTGATAGTAGATGGCCTAGTACTGTGGAGAAATGTGAGCCATCTGTGTCAGAGCACTTTTTATTAAAATAAATGATCATATTAAGCAGGGGGATTTCTGTTCCAGTGTGTTAATGATGTTTATTAGCGACAGACGTAGAAGGTACATGGAGGAACTCCATGGAGGATTGTGCACACTCTTGGCTTTTGGTTAACCATGTGCAATGAAAGAATGCTTCCTAGAATTTTAAGTGTCTTATTTAGAAAATGGTTTAAAACTTGCCAGGCAATATTGACAGCACATTCTGTGTGCTGGCTGACTAGCTCTGTATACAGGAAAGGAGGCAGAGCTCTCCTGGAGAGAAGGCACCGACAAGCCAAATGAGACTTGGCCACAGTCTTTGTTTGCTTAATAGGAGAAGTTATTACCTTTGCTTGTTATCCCAAGAAGGCTAATGGGGCCCTCATGGGTCTCTCTTTCTAGACACTAACTACCATCAATTACAATGATCCCAATTAAAATCAGGACTAAGAGATGTGAAGTTTAAAATTAAACTAATAAGCCCCTGACTGACATCTACCATGGCTTCCTCTTTTCTTGCAAGGTCTTTAAAATTCTGCTTTTCTCCATTTATCTTTTTTGGAAAAAAATCCTTAAACTACTAAGACAAAGAAAAGGCTTAAGGTAGAAATTCACATGCTATGAACTCTTAATGTTTTGGGCCTTAAGCCTTCTACAGATTGGAGAGCTGATGCTATGTAATGCTACGTTCTAAATTTTATTGAAGTGGTAAATGTAAAGTGCAAAGATGCCTGGATGCTGAATCAACTGAGATGCCTGGATGCTGAATCAACTGAGATGTCTGGATGCTGAATCAACTGAGTTCATTTCCAGTTTTGTAAATCATTTAAATATATAAAATCTTGAATGCTTAATGTGTGGAAGCTTTAACCCATGAGTTCGTAAGCATTAAATTAGCCATGCTCTCAACATAAGTATTCTCAAATTACAACTGTCCTTAAAGGCAGATATTCTACATAAGTAGTTAATATAGAGGTCTTTAAGAAAGAAAGAAAGAAAGAAAGAAAGAAAGAAAGAAAGAAAGAAAGAAAGAAAGAAAAAGAGAAAGAAAGAAAGAGAAAGGAAGAAAGTAGGGAGAAATGAAGGAAGAAAGGGAGAAATAGAAAAGAAAGAAAATATGCTAATGTTAAAAGATTAGGTGTGTTCTAATATTAATCCATAATATTATCCAAATCAATAAAAATTAATAAGTTGTATTTTGCCAGTTGGAAAAGATTGGAAATCCATACACTCCAATTTTTTCAGTGAATGTCTAGAGAGAGTCCCTTGTGGTCTCTGCTCTAAGATATTTGGAGACCTCTGAACTGTAATGTAAATTAAAATTTGTGTGGTTGATTCATTGTTAGACATTTCCTTTTCTGAGAATAGATACTGTTTCTGTGTTTTACTACTGCTTACAAGTTGTTAGTGTCTTGTACGTTTTCCTTGATAGCTTCTGAAGCGATGCTGGTACACTCTTGAGTGAGATGTGGAGGTACATTAACGCAGATAAAACAGCTCCACAAAACAGCAAGTGAGCAGATGGCTTAGTTGCCATAGCACATTTTTAATGGTAGCCTGATCCAACACAAAGTACACGTATTGTCATGGGAATCCTGTCTGCTTCTCTGCTTGTGAATGAAGTGAATTATAACACATGTGAATGGAATTAAGGCCAAAGTACTCTAATATAACTGCATAAATTTAGAAAAGTGTTAGTGCTTTTTGTTTAGAAATACATCTAGTCTGTGTAGTTAAAAAAAAACATGGATACTTTATTCTCACGTGCTATTTTGTCTCTTACATGCTTGCTCTCTCTCTAAAATCATAATTATTTAGTGATGATATTAAATAATCATAGAATATAAAAACTGGAAGATTATGAAAATTAAGAGAATTCTGATAAATACCATGAAACTAAATAACCCAAAATTTATAATGTGAACAGCTCTCAGGAGTAATGTTATACACTGGCCCTGAATAACACCTAGTATCTTGGTATATTGAACTCTGGATTGCAAAAATCCTTAAATGTTAAAAATGAATTTGATTATATTCTTATTAGGTGATATAACTATATGAATTTTTAATTAAATCAAATTCAAGAAATGTCATTAATTCATTACTGTCTGAGACTATTAGCCAGCAACTTGAATGAAAAGACTCATATGACAATTAATAAAGAGAGAGCAAATCATTGCAAAGCTAAACAGCAAATTTTCTTATCACAATCTGGTATCAGGGAAAAGATATTAAAGATGAAAATTATTTGGTTCCCAGTGTCGTCTTCTAACTAAATTAAAACACTAGGAGACATATTTAATCACTTATTATTGCTGAGATTAAATCATCTATTTTCTTATACAATGCAATTTTATGTTGATATAAATTATCTGGCATTCATAAACCGTTATTATAAATGTTGGATCATTTTAGCATATGTAGTGATAACAGTATTTTAGGTAGAAGCCATGGAGGTTCCCTGTCAATGCAGTATTCTTGAAGTATCTTTAAGCTTATATGCTCTGCAAAGATGACACTGAAGTTTCATAAGAAGAATTCAGTGACATTACTTACCATAATTTACTTTGGCCAGCACCTTATCAATATGGATAATCCTCTAGAAATTTAAGTTTATAACAGAACTACTTTATTATTTTGTTTTTATGTGGATCATGCATTGGTTCGTTAATGGGTATGCAAGGAGTAGTTCAAAAAAGGAACAATGTTTTTTTTTCATTTCATTCATAAATAAAATTTAGCTTCTTTAGATATTTTGTTGCATATGTATTCCATGAAACAGAAACCAGAGCTTGAAATCCTTCTGGTGGACACACTAGTATATATGAGTTCTAGGATTTGGAGTGCTGAGGCAGGAGGATTGTGAAATTTAGACTAGAATGGGCTTCATAGTAAAGACAATCTTAATACCCACTAACACAAAATTAAAGTTTCTTTTTGGCATAAACATAGTTGGTCAACTTTTAATCAGTTATGAGTATGTGTGAGGATTCTATGGAAGTTAAGCTATTTCTCAAGAAGAATGGTGGGTGCTTCTACATAAGTACATATGAAAACTAAATTTCTTAGAATTCCTAGGTCAATCAAATATCCTGGTGATGGCATAACAAAATAAGCCAAGCATACATGTGATTAAAAATTTACTCTCATAACTTAATACTTCCAATATCTGGTATCTAGTGATTACACACTATTCCTTTTACTATTCATTTATTTATTTCCTGTATATTCTGACCACAGTTCCCCTTCCCTCCTCTTCTCCCAATCCTTTCCCTCCAACCTCTCCTTCCCCATCCACTCCTTCTCCCTTTCTCTTCATAAAAGAAGAGGCTCCCGTGGAAATTAACCAGCCTTAATACGTCAAGTTGCAGTAAGACTACATACATATTCTCCTACTGAGGATAGATAAGGTGACCCACTTAGGGGACAGGGTCTCAAAAGCAGGCAAACGAATCAGAGACAGGCCCTGCTCATGCTGCTATGAGTTGTATGTGAAGATCAAACTGCACAACACTTACGTACATACAGAGGGCAGATCAGTCCTAGATGCTCTCTGCTTGGCAGTTCAGTTTCTATGGGCCACTATGGGCCCACTGATTGATTCTTTGGACTTTCATATGGTGTCCTTGACCTCTCTGGCTCCTTTAATCCTTCCTCTGATACTCTGGTTTGTTGATCTCATGTCTTGCCCCTGACTCTGGGCAACTTATCTGACGGTCTGTATTTTGTTGGCAGTCTATCATTCATTTGACTGATAAAAGCTGGTGCAAGAGATTCTATTAAAGTGTATAGAGGCTAACATGAATATGAGCGACACACTAGGTGTCCTTCTCATCACAGTCAGCAAAACAGAAAACAGCAGGTAAATAAAGAGGAGTTACATGTAGTGTCAGGTGCTAGTAAGTCTTCCAGAGGAAAATCAGGCATTCCAAGGATTTAAAAGCATCCTGGTGGGAAGGTAATATTTCACTTGTTAAAGCTGGCAGAAGGCAAGTCTGAGTAGATGATTTTTTTTTTCGAGACAGGGTTTCTCTGTGTAGCCCTGGCTGTCCTGGAACTCACTCTGTAGACCAGACTGGCCTCGAACTCAGACATCTTCCTGCCTCCGTGCTGGGATTAAAGGAGTGTACCACTACTGCCCTGCTGAGTAGATGATATTTAAGCTCAAGCCAAGGAGCATAACACCAAGTCCTGCGTATCCATCATCCCATCAGTAGCACAGCTACAGATCTGGAAATTTCCACAACTGTTCCTGTCTCTTGGGTTTCTATTTCTCCAATATTAGATATCACTAATATTTTCTTTTCAATTTCTTGCCAATCTACTTCTCATCATCCTCACCCCTAAACTGTGTCTTTTCCAAGTCTGGGCTACACTGTCTCTAATTTTTAAAACTCCGTAGTCCATATTTCTCATGTCTCTAACTAATTTGGCACACTGGGGTGAAGATCATTTCCTCAGTATGTCACCCAGGCATACACTTTACAGTTTCCCCTGTTAAATCACCTGTACGACTTTCATTCCTCCAGAGACTCAAAAGACCTTGTGTGGACACCAAAGTCACGTGTGTTCCCCCCTATGCACCTCTCACTCTGTCTCACAGCCAGTGTTCTTCCTATGCAGTCCCATGGGCTTCCTAATAGGCTTGCTTTATCCCATACGCCCTCTACTACCTGTTCTGCACATGCCATTTGCTAGACCCAAGAAGAGATTACTTAAGTTAAAATTTCAGTTCTTTGCTGTGGTGTGGGAAAACAACTTCACCACTTTCATCTCTAGTTTCATTATCTGCAAAGTGGGACTAATAATAATATATAGTTTATGGAGTTATGTAAAGTGTGTGGGAAGGTACTTATATTAAGTACTATATCATCTTTTTCCATTATGTAAATGCTGCTGTTATGTCATATGGCTAGAATATAGTAGATTCTAAATAAATACTTATTGAGGGATAGTCTCTTGAGATTTGTTCTTATTTCCTTCAAAGCCTGACTACATCCATGTTATCTTTTCTTTAGCAAAGAATATTGTAGCCAATATCTCAAATATTCCTGTAGGTAATGTCTCATTCCCATTAAATTAACTTTTTCTTTCTTAAATGAAACCCAGATTTGTGTTTTATAACTTGTTTTCAGTAATGAAGTGTCTGTTTTACATGATACATGTTAACTAAGGATGAAGCTATTTCTCCACAGATGTTATATGCACTTTCTATTTTATACACAGATTTAATCTAAATTGCATAAGAACAGTGTCTGTTCAGCTTTAATACTGAATATTAGCTACTTACTATGCAGCTCAAAGGAACAATTAATACTTTCATGAGTTAAAGATCAATTTACAGTTAGGGCATAATGCATATCTATCTGATATCTTAATAAAGCCCTATACCTTAACTGAAAACTGTTAATGGGTAAAAATAGAAACTGAAACTGGAACTAGTCCTAAAGTCATCAGACTTTGTCCAGTAGTTAAGCCCTTGAGGGGACATCTTATTTTTGTACCCATTCTAATCCACCATCCATGTGGTGTTATCCAACACGTATCTTAGATGATGTAGTGAAAATGTGACTTTCTTTTCTTAATTCTGCCATATGAATCAGATAGAAATTCACAAAATGTATTACCAATATGTTAGAAATTCTAAAAACATATTACAATTTATATTGGACCATGCCATTAGGTAATAATAGGCATTTTGTATACATATAATCACAGTTTATAAAGGTGATTGAAGTCAATACTGAAAAGTAAACAATAATATGAGCAATAAATGTATTGGTTAGTCTTACCTGGGAGCATGTTGCTGCACTGATTATCTTTAACTGAATATGATGTTTTCCCATGAGATATTTTAAATATTTTAAGATCTGGAAAGTGGCTATCAATTAGCAAATTAAATGAGTTCTTAGTGCAGTTCTTAGTATGCAACTTATACATTTCTCATACACATAAAATTATGACCTCTATGTTAATAGGCATTTATTATAGATCTATAATACATTAATATTTAAGACATTTTGGTAAAGTAATTCCTTGTGTTCGTATTAAAGAAAAAGGAGTGGTTTTTACTGACACATTTGTAGTTCTAATAAAAATAATCTTCACTAATCCTTCAAAATGGAATTGGAGTTTCCTTCTGTTGTTAAGAAGCAATTTCTGCCTTCATTTTTCATTCACTGTGTGTAAACACCTTTGTACCTTCATGTAGTTGTATGGTTTCTCACCATATGCAGTGAATGATCTATGAATAGGAGGAGTGGTGATATATACATACCATTGCTTAGCTTTTAAGTATCTGCACAAGTAATTTTCCTTTAGACAGATTATTCTCTACTACTGACTACCCTTAAACTCATTGTCTGGACCTGACAATTTAAGGGTTCCCCTTAGAAGTGTTCTCTTATTTAGATTAAGAGTAACAGTTATAATGTCTGTAGAAATACACTACGACCATCTCCTTACTAACCCAAACCACAACTACATTCTTTTTATTTTTACAACTTATTTACTTATGTAGTGTGTGTGTGTATGTGTATGTGTGTGTGTGTGTGTGTGTGTGTATGTGTGTGTGTATTCTATTTGCATGTATTTCTGCATCACAGAAGAGGACATTAGAGAGGAGGGTATCAGATCCCATGGTAGATGGTTGTGAGCCATCACATGACATTGAACTTAGAACTTCGATAAGAGCTGCTGATGCTCTTAACCACTGAGCCATCTCTCTAGCTAGCCTCACATAACATTCTCAACGTATATTTTAAATAACATGTTTAAGCTATAAATGTTTCAATGTAAACATTCAACCGAGTCCTGAAATTGGGTTAGATTTCTGTGCAAATGTTATATAACATTTCAATTTAAAATTCAAATAGTGGGAATCTCTTGACATTGCAACCATCATCTACTTGTAATTACAGTATGAAGAAAGAACAGAATTTGTTTGGAGAGAAGTGAAACATATTTGCAAAGTCTGAGCAGAAGTAGAACTGATTTACAAAAATGCTACCTCTGAATATAGGTTGTCATGGTTCCAGAGAGGAGAAACATGTACTAGGAAGGAGAAACTTCCAAAAATAAGTATTTGTTGTTGTTATTGTGGGTCTGTGTTTGTGTGTGTGTGTATCTGTGTATGTGTGTGTGTTATTTAATTCCAAAAAGGAATTGTTATATTTTAAAAGACATAATATTTTTGTCACAAAAAAGCATTGTATTTCTACTAGAATACTAAAGTAGAAAGAAGTTCTCTCTTTTATTTTCATATCTTTGCATATGATTGTGTTTATGGCACCATTATCCACAAAAGCCTTCCATGGAGTATTTTTTCTTGTAATTAAAACAGTAGGAATTAATGACAGGCTGGGGATGCTTGCTGTTTTGTAATAATGAATTGAACTATTTGAATGGGTAAAAAATGTTAATACAGTGATTATTTCAGAGTGAGCTAAGTCTTGTCATAAAAGATAAAAGTATTAAATTTGCATTAGATGTTTTAAAAATGAAATCGAATACTGTTAAGTCAAACAAAGGGAGTCCAGCTTTGCCAAACATGATCATAATTGCAAAGAAATATAGATGTTATGATTCAAATAGACTCTGATAGCAAAATAAACCTTCTCATTTTTTTTTTTTTGGAACACAAAGTCAATCATTTCTTTATATCTATTTGTTTGGTTCTGTAGCTTGTATGTGTTGTTTTATTATACTACTCTCTTAGGTGTCTAAAAAGCCTGTAGTTTTATTAAACCTAGAACCATTTGGCTAAATGTTGGTTGTATATAATAGTATAAAATTATTGATTTTACACTTGCAAATTTTAAAGTGTCACTTTGGAATAACTGAATTTTGATTTTTCAATTATTTCAATATGTATTTTTGGCCCATGTTAGTAATAAGAAGCAATTTCCTGAAAGAAGGGATGAACTTCAGAAGTCCTGCCAATGTCCAAAGCATATTTTGGATTGTAGTGCTTGTTATATATTGCTGTACTTCCACACATTGGCTTTACCCAGGTGTTCCTCTCTGTCTTCTTGTCCCACTAACAAACCTCATATAACACAAATACCCAAATTCTCTGTTTCTCTAGCTTTGGTGACAATGATGTGCTACATCTTCTAATGTCTGTCATCATCCCCTGCACCCTATGCTTGCTTTGGTGTGAAATTAAAATTGGTTTTCTCCCTCAGTCTATGTCAAATCTCCTCTCTGCCTCTGTTTTCTCTCTACTCCGCTCATGTGACATGGACCACCCAATCGCTGCCTCCCAATCCACTGAGAACATTAATAATGATAGGAATGACACTTCTCCATCTTTGTCCTCTTCTAGTGCCCAGCTTCCTTATCACTTTGAAGGAAGAATATTTCTCCTTCAACAAGGCCTGCCACCTTCCCTGAAGTCCAGAACACAACTTTACAGGAGCTGTCTACATGGTCTCTTCTCTGCCTGTATCATCTTTCTTTTCCTATATTCTATAAACATAACCATTGTTTCATGGTATAAGAAATACTCAGTCCAAGCTTTGCCTGCTCACCATAGAGTCACTGCATATTTATTTGAGTAAATCACACTTACGAATCCCCACTCTTCAAATCTTTGCTTGCCCCTCATTTGATGGTGATCCAGTGATTCTTCATGTCACCAACTCTTCTGGTGACTTTCTATTGCTGTAATAACACTCACCAAAAAACTGAGGGAGGAGAGACTTTCTTTGGTTTCTACATCCCTATCATAGTCCACCCAGGGAAGTCAGTAGAAGAACTCAAGGCAGGAAGCTGATGGTAGGAACTAACGCAGTCTACAAAGAAAAGCTACTAATTGGCTTTCTCAATCTGGCTTGTTCTGGTGCATATTCACACTGTCTATGACCACCTACACAGGGGAGGTACCACCCACACTGGTCTAGGCTCTCCTATGTCAACTGGGTTGGGAGACAGTGATCAGGATCCCTATCATGTGAGCAGTTATCAAAAAAATTGCCTCACAGGCCAATCTGACTGACACAATTCAACTCATCAGATGAATATCCCTCTTCCTATGTGTGTCCATTGCTAACCACTATTAGCCATCAACCAGTATGACCATTTCAAAGTCAAGGTCTGTCCCTCTTCAGTTACCCATGGGGACCCTACAGTACTTGACAGTCACACTTTTCATTCTTGAAAAGTTCCTCATCTCTTCTGCAGGGCCACAGTACCAATCTGGCTTTGACATTCTACTAAAAACCGATCCATTCCACTCACTTTCAGTAGCTTGACTTTTATATTTGTTACCTACCTATAGGATAATGATGTTTTTCTTGAGTTTAAATGTGGGGAAACTGCAGGATCTTGCTTCTTGTTAGATGTTTGTAATTACTGATGAGTCCTATCTCTGTCTGCTGCTCTCTGTCTTCATTTCATTCTCCAAGTGGCTGTCATGCTCGGTGGCCATTGCTGTCTGAACTCATCAGACAGTAACTGAACTTCTCGTCTCTTTCTGCCTTTACTTTACTCTCTTCCCCATGCAGCTCCTAATTTTGATCATATCAGTATGCTCTGGCAACCCTTATTTATTTAAATTTTTTGGACTGGATTCAATACATATTTTAATAAAAATACTTCCTTCGACTGAAAATGATTTACATGTTGTAATCTGAGACTGCTGTGCATTTGATGTCGCTTCCTGCTCCACAGGCCTCAGGAGCCACTGCTGTCCTGATTCCCCTGTGCTCTTGAGTCACACAACTGACATATTCTCTTCTGTAGGAAGTCCTTGTGGAAGCTGCAGGGGCTGGATTCTTTTCAAGTTTTTAACACTCTTAATTTTGCCTTCAATGATGGATATATTTATGAATTTGAGAGGAATATGCTTTCTGTTGTCTAAGCACCTTTATTGATTCTTTACACTAATATGGGCACCGTTTTGTATTTATTATTGTGGTAACAGTATGCGGTTTATGAGGGTGCTGACAGTGATCCCCAAACACATATTCTTTTTTATGATCTTCAGGTTGAAGCTGAAACACTTTATTTGGAATTCTTGATAGTTTTGGAAAACTTGGTAGTTTTCTGCCAAATACAGTCTGTACCATATAGACTCTACAACTTTTTTTCATAGTCTATAGTCTACCCAGGGGCTTCTGAAATACAGAGCACAGGAGAAAGAAAGAAAGAAAGAAAGAAAGAAAGAAAGAAAGAAAGAAAGAAAGAAAGAAAGAAAGAAGGAAGGAAGGAAGGAAGGAAGGAAGGAAAGAAAGAAAGAAAGAAAGAAAGAAAGAAAGAAAGAAAGAAAGAAAACCCAACCCGCTATTAGTATAGTTAGTTTTCAGAGACTTTATGGAATTAAAGATGAACAAACACTACCTCCACCAGCTGACCAGGGTTAATTCACATGAGCAGTGACTGGTATTGATTGAACATCAGTCAGAGTTCCATAGTAAGACAGGGTGCCTGCTAAATGTCCAACCTGAAGTTCTGGTGAATATAGTACCACTTGCTTTGTGTGACTCTATACGTAGTCACAGTGAAGCTATACACTTACCTGTTGCACCCGGTCATCTTGTGCCCCATCCTCATAGAACATTTTGCACTTTTTTTCTAATTCATATTGCTCTTTGAGTTCAGAACTCAAACCACGGCATTCTCACACATCCGAATATACATAACTTAAAGAAAAGCCATGTTATCATTACTTGTAAGATAATTAGTAGACTGCCTGGGACATATTAAATGTTCAGCAAATAATTTTTGAGGAAAAGAAGGAATTTTTTTCTTTATCTTATTTAATCACATAGAAATTACATTACATATACCAATTATATATATATATATATATATACATACACACACACACACACACATATATATATATGTATTATATATATATATATATATATATATATGCCATAAAATAGAAAGTGACCCAAAGGGGATAAATGATACTTGATCTTTCCTCTTGTTCCTTCATGTAGTTGAAAAATTAATAAAACACAAATACCTGCACAAAAATATGTGCTCTTGATTTTCATATATAATGTGCTCTTTAAGATGAAGATAAAAAAACCCTTAATTTGGATGATAGATCCACATAGATGAGATTTAATTATACATTGTTTTTCCTTTTAACTAAAGCACAATGATAGATTCAGAGATTAATATAGGTGATTGAATTTTGCCTAAATACTGATAATATATACTCCTGTAACTCATGTTCAATGAGAGCACTGTAGAGGCTAAAGGTACATTGATGTCAGTGGTCTTAGTGACTTCTCTGTCTTAATTGCATCCCATCATGAGAACATGTTACCTGCCACTTTCATCACCTACCTGCTTGTGGACTGTCAAGGAAACTGTCACTCAGGGACTGAACAGAGAATGCAAGTGTATCTGCAAAATGCAAAGTTTAAAGATGGCAAGTTTGCTGAAATTAAAGGGCCATAGGAAAGAGCAGTACCAAGAGGCATCGTTGCCTGTTCATGGTTGACCTTCTGCGTTCTAAGTATAAAAGTGTGTGTTTGATGCTTTCTGTGATTGAACGTTATTTGAAAGCTGAATGTTAGTAAAGGGACTGTCTTCTGTAACATAAGTAACAACAGTAACTAACTAGCAAGGTTGATTGCTTACTCTTGCCAAGGAGCCTGACAGCAGGCATGGTACAGGTGGTGGTGGAGCAGTGGTAAAGGACCACGACCTGATATGCAGGAAGAGGGGGCAGGGGACTGAGCTTGGTAAGGACTTTTGAAAGCTCAGAGACTCACCACCTCCAGTGACAGATGATTTTGTCCAATAAGGCCACATATTCTATGACTTTAACGTGTAATGGCTTTTTAATTGTCAGAATAACCTTTGAGATGGGTATTATTATTTTCCCCATTTAATAGATGGAAACACTGGTCTGATATCCTTAAGATGCCTAAGGCCACATAACAGCATATGGTGAGTGGCTGAACTAATATTGAAGTCTTGCCCTAAACCGGCACTTTTAATTACTCCCTTCCCTCTCCACTGACAAAGACAAATAAGAACAGGCTGACAGTGACCCTCTGCCATACTGCATTTATAATATTATAGTGTGTGCTCCCAGCCTTCTTCCATATAACATATTAACTGCATAAATCAGCAAGCTGAAGAGAAAACCATTAACGAGGGCTGTGTTCAGCTTCCATTTTGTCAGTGGATATAAACAGCACTCTTCCCCTCCCCCCCTCACTCCGCATCTGTGGGATTCAGACAGTACTTAATAGCAAACCCTGAGTTCGCTGGAATTAAAGATATCTAGAAAGCAAGTTACAATATCTACACAGGTAAGCCTGAAAATTAGCAGATGTTTAACAGTTTAAAAAAAAAAGGAAGGAGACAATAGAATAGTAAAGGATGATACGCAATACAAATTAATATCAACAGTTTCAAAATGTATCATTCCATTTCCTCCTCCTGAACTTGAAATTATTAGACTACATTTCTTTGAATGCTCTGATTATTTCCATGAGTTCATACCCTCTTAATCTGATGATCCAAAGGTAATAGAAGATATAGAAGTTGTACAGAGAGGGGAAATCAATCAAATTGACTACAACTTCCTAGCTTTCCAAGCCCTGATCAATTGATAAATGTGAAGATGGACAAACTGAGTTGTGTCATCTAAGCAGAACATACAGGCGGGTAACAACCAATAAGGTTTAAAGCAAACCATGAAAGGGAAACAATAATACCAATAGTTAAAATGCCATATAGTATTTCAGTAGTTTAAACTTAGAAGATGCAACCCAATAAACAAATATAAGTATACTTTCTTTCTGTATTATATAGTAACTTTTATTTGCTGATACAAAAGGATTTTTTAATGTTTGAAAATTATGGAGTGTTTTCCCAGCTAGGTAGATGGATAAATAGTGCCTTACTCACTGTTCTATTGCTGGGAAGAGAAACAATAGCCAAGGAAATTCTTATAAAAGAAATCACTTAATTGGGGGCTTACTTGCAGTTTCAGATGTTTTGTCCATTATCTTCATGCCAAGGAGCCTGACAGCAGGCATGGTACAGGTGGTGGTGGAGCAGTGGGAAAGGACCACAACCTGATATGCAGGAAGAGGGGGCAAGAACTGAGCTTGGTAAGGACTTTTGAAAGCTCAAAGCTCACTACCTCCAGTGACAGATGCATTTTGTCCAATAAGGCCACACCTCCTAATCTTTCTTTTCCATTTAAATAGTTCTACTCTCTGGCGATTAAGCATTCAAATATATGAATGTATGGGGTTCATTCTCATGTAAAACAATACACATAGACAGACATATAATAGATGATAGATAGAGATAGATAGATAGATGATAGATAGATGATAGATAAATAGATGATAGATAGTAAAAGTAACAACGTTGTGTGTTACATTAAATAGTAATACAGTGAGTCATTTTACTTGTAAGCAGGAAAGATTTTGTGAAGAAAATGATATCTAATTTACTATGTATGAGAGGGGTAGCTTTGGTCCAGCCTTTCTGTGCCATGGCAGGAAGAGTGTAGATGTTAATGAATAGTGTGGGATGTTCCAGATAAAAGAAACAGAAAGTATAAAGGACAAAAACAGTGTAGAGAGTTTACAGTGTGCTTTAGCCATAGAACTCTAGTTAAGAATTCAAAGCAAAGCTGCCTTGATAGTTATTTTAATTGCCTGAAGATGTTTCTAGCTAAGAGTGTGAGGTGGTTTTGCGTATGTGTGCATCACAGAGTATGGGCATGTGTGCATATATGTTGGAGAGCAAGAATGGGTAAGGAAATGGCAACAAAAACATGAGGTCAAAATGGAGAAAATAAGCCGAGGGATGTGTCAATCTTCCTCACTCACTTCTTGTGCTAGATCTGAACCTTAACAGAGTCAGGGGCTAAAGTTGCCAAAGGCGTTCCTTTCAGAGGACTGCTTGTCATTTAGGGCCTCAATCATAGCTATTAATGCAGCTAGGGGCATGAAGTTCAGGAGCAGGGGAGCATTTCTCTAAGGCTTTGTGGAAGACAACAGCATCTTGACACAATGAGGAAGGGTGGAAGGACACATTTGCTACTGTGAAATATTTTACGCGTCAGTTTATAAAGCCTGAGGAAATAACCCCAGGAAAAGACATGAACATTTCCAGTTCCAGACATAGGTTCTGTGAATGGTGAGACTAGCAAGGAACACTCAGAAATAGAACCAATAACATATTCCCGAACATCCATGAGATGTTCTGAAAACTACAGACTTCAGGAAACACCTTTTAAGTGATAAGGACCTACAGGTACTCTGCATATGAATTGATCCAAAAAACCAATGATACTTCTAACATTGTTATAGCATCATAGATTACCATAGTTAAGCTTGGGAAGACACCAAATATTCAGATGAGAATTTCTCAACATTGACAATCATGAAAGTATGTGGTGATATTTAATTCTTCCATAGTTGTACTGGGCTAAGAAAATTAACAAAGGCATTAAATAAGAGTCTTTCCCAGCCTCTAGATCAAGATGAGTAAGAAAGCCTTAGAATTCTGTCCATGGGTATATACAAAACTTAAAACAATAGAGTACATTAACATAGACTTTCATGTTGATGATGGAGGATTAAGATGGCAGCTGGAAGCTGGGGTTCAGCTTCTTCTGAGAATATTTTATAGATGAATGAACCTGAGCAAATGGAGTATGGATCAGAGCAGACAGCTGGGAAAATGTCAGGTGACTTTCAGAAAGATGACCACATAAGTATTTTCAGGTGTGCATTAGGACCACTGAAGCCAAGAGGAGGTAGAGGAATAACTTGACTAATTGGCACAGATTACAACTTCTTATCCAGAAACCAGGTTGACTCAAATCATCAAAAAGCCACCTGTAACTACAGTTCCTGGTAATCCCACATCTTCTGGTCTGTGATGGTGCCAGACAGACATATGGTACTCAGACATACATGCAGAAAAAACATCTATATGTATAACATAAAATAAAAATAAACTAGGGCAGGCAAGATGGCTCGGTGGGTAAGAGCACTGACTGCTCTTCCGAAGGTCCTGAGTTCGGATCCCAGCAACCACATGGTGGCTCACAACCACCTGTAATGAGACCTGATGCCCTCTTCTGGTGCATCTGAAGACAGCTACAGTGAATTACGCTGGAGCAAATTGGGCCGGAGTGAGCTGGATGGCAGAGGTCCTGAATTCAATTCCCAGCAGCCACACACATGATGGATCGCTGCCATCTGAACAGCTGCAGTGTACTCATACACATAAAATAAATAAAATAAATCTTTAATAAATGAATAAACTAAAATAAACATCAGTTATAAACTTAACTCCCTGTATTTATAAATTTAAAATTTACATTTAACAAAGTGGTTATTGATTCTTTTAGATCTATGCAATGGCAGGATTTTGCTTTGTAAAAAGGATACCTTGTAAAATTTGGTATAATTGACATAAGAAGGAATGTTCTAGACATAGTGTTTCAAACCCTGAGTTTTACATCTATTTTAGCAGTATGATCTAATTCTGTGAAACCACAAACTAATGTACATGAATCCTTTCTGCTCAATTATAAGGGGGTCATATATTTCAACCTTCTGTCTTTTGTGTTTGAGCCTATTTGCACAACACGTATACCCAGAGAGAGCATCAGCTTCCATGGGTTAATCAAGAGGTTGCTGTATTAATAGGTTGCACACTTCATTGATTTTTAATTAATTTCAGGAGAGACACAGAGGATAACTACTACAGCCCACAAACATCTCCTTTTCATTGCAATCTACATCTTTATTGATCGGCTGCTTAAGGAGCAGAAGTAATCCATTTTAAGTGCACCTCCCTGTGAGACTTCCTGCCAGGTGATGCTCCACAGTTCACTCCTCCCATTGTTGGCTAGAGGTCACTGGCAGGGGACTGCTGTGGCCAGAGGGCTACTCTCCTGGTCTAAGCAGATGAGCTTTCACCTCAACACTTATTCCTTAGGAAAATAAAAACTTCTCATTTTGCCTTGCTGGTGTCACTTTTTTTCATTTCACTGGGAAGAGTGATTAAATCTGATTTTTTAAAAAAGAAAATACAGGAAACCAGAGGGAAAAGCTCTGCTATATTCGGCAGCTCTAGAAATGTGTAAGTCGGATTTCCCGTTCATTCCCTTGATACTCGAATTCCAAAGCCTGAGGTTATCCTAATTGCTGCTGGATTCATCTTTTCCATGCTACCATCAGTGGTATAAATTTTAAATCAACTCTGCCTCACCATAAAGAAAAATTGTTCGTTCCAGACAGTCTTACAAAATTATGGTCTTCTGGTTCATTTCATCCAGCCATAAACATGAATTTAATATTGGTTTGAACTATAGAAGACACATGGTTAAATGAATAAATACAACAGAGTCTGGGCCCTTGTAATACAGTAACTATAAGGCTCTTGTGTTTGTGGAAATGGGGTATAAAGAAATAAACTGTGGCTAGGCATGCTGGCACCTGTATGAAATTTCTAGACTTGGAAGGTAAAAGGAGAAAGATTGATGCAAGTTCAAGGTCAGCTTGATCTGCAGTGCTAAAGTGACTCAGACAAACAAAAAGAAACTTATTTCATAAAATATTATACATAAGTTGTATACAATATACAATACTTGTTTATGATATGTGGCAAATTTATTGGTGCATATATTTAATACTCCTTTATCATTTCTGTAGTTTATTTTTTCTACTTAGAAAATCATATGCCTAAATGATAGCCATTGTAGAAACTCATAAAATCTTGTCAGTGTGTGGAGAACAAATGACTGCTGAGTGCTGGGCCCTAAATGGATATCCATATCACCCATCTAAGGCTCAGGAAACATTACAGACAAAGGAATGGAAAGAATGTTAAGAGCTGCAGGATGGGAAAGCGTGCTATGTTCTTCTGTACAGGACCTGGTTGTTACATCCAGGAAGTCCGTCTTTGCAAAGACCTGTACTAGATTGGGCTAATCTATATTCTATCTAAATAAGGCAAGAGATCATAGGACTCCTACTCTCCTAAAAGGGCTGTAGGAAGTTAAAGATTGCAGAGAGAGAGGGAGTCAGAGTCCTCAGACATGTAGCTACTTACACATTGTTCAATGCAAGCAAATAGCCCTTACCTGAGTATAAACGAGCAACCCTAATTAAATATGATCTCTCTCTCTCACTCTCTCTCTCACTCTCTCTCTCACTCTCTCTCTCTCTCTCTCTCTCTCTCTCTCTCACACACACACACACACACACACACACATACACACACACACATCATGTGTGTTTTTCTGTGTGTATATATATGCATAAATGTATGTGTATATTTATGTATATATATTTATATGTAAACTAATTTAAGAAGTTTTTTGAAACAAGGTCTTACTCACTTGGTAGACCAGGCTGACCTTGAACTCACAGAGATATGCCTACCTCTGCTACCCAAATGATGCCTTTAAAGACATGTGCCACCACAAATAGAAACATTTTTTAAAAAGGAAATTAAAATCTATGCCATTTTATTTTGACTTGCTCATTTTGAATTCACTGAGTCTCCTCCTGGATCAAGGTTGAATCATACCAACCAGGTTTAAATAAGTGTGTTCTATGATGTTTGTCTAATGGCAGAGTTGCCAAAGCAGCTCATTCCTAAATGTGTCCAAGTCATTAAACCAGGCAGCAGCATAGTTTGATTCTAAAGTAGATCCAGAGGTACTATCCTTAGAGAATCCAGCAAAGGGAAATCGTTGTGTACACTAGCTGAAACTATTTACCCAACAGGAAAGTATTCTCTTTAATTTCTTACACTACTTGTTGTATCTGTAACAGTACCTTACCTAAATACACTCTCTTGATAATGTTCTATATGATTTTATAGTCTGTTGACTGTAGTTTTTTTCTAAGTAGTCTTATGGGGAAAGGTTTAAGATCATTGCTTTTGGAATCAAACACTCTATAATTAACTCTTGGTCCTGTGAGCCATATTAAGCATTAGTTACAATCAGGGAGCAATATCTTGTTCTTTCTGCACATGAGCTGACCCTTCTTCAGATATAGATAATAAAATATTAATATTCATATAACCTTCCGAATTTGTGCTTTTGTATGTGTGGAGTACTTCAAAGGCCTATCATGCTATACATGAAATATATGTTCAATATTTATGCTTTTAGGTGATGTAATAAAAACATAAATGATGATAGTTCTCCTTTCCCACATAACTTCAGCGACCACTGCTAACCAAAAAACTCTCTGTCTGTTTATCTAAAGTGACTATTACAACTTGCCTAAAATACCTTATAGTAGAGCCAACAGATTATATTAAGTAAATTTAGATCATTATACAAGCTGAGCAATTTAATGATGTCTTAATGTTTAAGAGAGAAAGAAAATTAAATGCTTATATATATATATATATACAAAAATGACCAATAAATTAGTAAGGATGTGAATTATATTTGTCTATCTATCTGAGCTTGTGTGAACACTTAATGCAATTCTGAAAGGTAGTGAGTTGGATCACTTATCCAAATATATTTGAATTTAAAACACAATAAAGCATGACAGTATAATCCATGAATTGTGTATTAAAAATAACATGAAACTCAAACCCCATGATAGTATTGCACACATTTTCTACCAACCTATGGGAGAGGATCTCTCAGTTCGAGACTAGCCTGGTCTACAGAGTGAGTTCCAGGACAGCAAGGGCTACACAATGAAATTCTGTCTAGAAAACAAACAAGCAAAATAGCATAAATCTCCACATAAAGCAATATGCTCAACATTAAATGAAGATATAAAGGGGAGATTGGAAGGATCAACATAAGAAACAAAAAACAAAACAAAACAAAACAAAAAAAAAAACAAAAAAAAACCCAGCATGGATTGTTTCCATAGATGAAGGAATGGAATCTGAATAAAAGAATGTAGGGAAAGTATGATGGTAGTATTTGTGTATTATAGAGTAAAGTAAGCTTTAAAAAATTCTATCTGTCAAAGATCCTGATAAAAGGACATGGGGTATTACACACATTTCCTGTAGAAAGCAGTCTCTGATACAGGTTTTTATTAGAGAAGGTTTTGGGGGAAGGGTTCTTAGGAATAGCATCTGTTTTAGTGAGAAAAAGTAGTATTGGACAGAGAAAATAGTGAGGTTAAGATAAAATTGTATCTTTTCCCAATTCCATAGAAAATGGAAGAGTTCTTCCAAATGATCCAAAGAGGGATAGCTTTTTTCCTTTTGTGAAAGGGAGATCAACCAAAACAAGAACAGCTCTATTTGTGTTTGTTTTGAGGGGGAGGGGTCAGTGCCTCAAGACTCTTGTAACCAACACTATGAGATAAAAGTGTATCAGTGGGATGGTTTTGAAATGGTTTAAGGAAGGATGCAGCTGCACTTACTACATACAGGAAGGTACTGAGATTGCTTTACTTTTACTAGTTTTAGGAGAAAAAAAATATTGAAGGAGCATAGCTAAAACAAGAAATATGAGAATTAACCATAAGAGCTAACTTGGAATCTACCAAGATACCCATGTGACCTGCCTGATTCATTTCAGAGAAATAATAGATAGCATGAATAGATAAATAGCATATATATGTACACATATACACACACACATATATATGCATATATACATATATGCATATATATATATGGAGAGAGAGAGAGAGAGAGAATGGGCCATGCAAGTCACCTCTCAAGACTGCTAAGTTTCAGTTGGCTACTTTCTTTTCCTTATTGGGATTAACTATATTTTCAATGAAAAGAATGAATTTGAGGTTATGTATTTGTTGGACAGATTCATCTTAGAATATTGAATATTCTAAGTATTTTCATTATGTGATGCACCTGAATCATCAAGATAATCTAATAGGGAAGAGAAGGGAGACAGACAGATGACATTTGAAGAGATTGAATTCACTTTCCTAGTGCGTAGTCATCATTTATTTTGGTTGTCTGGTATCTTAAGTTTAGGATGAGTCTAACTTATTTTTATGAGAGTATATTCAAGTCCCTTACCAAATAAACATTTGAAGAGAAATGTCCATTCTACCTATTTCTATTGCTGGACTTTCTCAGCCCTGCAGTATTTGAATAATAACACAGAGACATTAACTTTTATCAAAACGTGGGCATTAGCTTAGGCTACCTCCCAGCTATCTCGTCTAAGGTAATAAACCTGATGATATTAGCCTATATCTGCCATGCAGCCCCTTACTTCTCTCTCACTCTGGGCATGTTTGACCTCCTCTGTGTCACACTGGGGAATCTTCCTGCACTTGATTCTTCCCACAGTCCCTATCTTTGCCCGGAAGTCCAGCCTTCCCTTTTCTGCCTCAATCTTTATTAAGCCAATCAAAAGTGAGGCAGGTGATGAGTCATGAGAATAACAATACCAACATCCAGATAATACTCAGTTCTCTCTGTGTAGAAATCAACCATCAGATAATAAAAAGGCAAGCTTTAGACAATATACAAAGATGTTACCCCAATGTATTTCCTACTCTCTTTGTCTAGTATTGGGCTAATATTTAGTATTTAAGAATAGCTATATTTAATAATTCCTTCTAAATTAAAAAAAGTGCTAGATGTAGCATCAAAGATAATTTAAAACATTCTGTCATGTTTATAGTTTGTATAAAACAAATACCTATGACTATATGCTATTTAGCAATATGCCAACAAATTCTACCCAACAACCTTCCATTCTGTGCACTTTCTACCACAAACCTAGTGGATGAAAGACTCCCCACTTGGCTTATTCTCAGAACATCTACAGTTTCCACTCAATGCCCAGTTGGGATACATTAAGGGACTTCACAGTAAAAGTTCCCTTTCTTTTATTTAGCATGCTCATATCTTTAGCCCTACTAGGAGCAAACATTATAGCTGATGCTTTCATTCTAAGAATTGCTTTTAAAGGAGAGATGGAAGAAAGGAGAGATTTTCATTGGATGTTAGATTTCCCAAAGTTTCCTGTTATGTAGAGAGATTTGGGTTATTAGAATATTTTGTTATTTTGTGGTTTTGCTCACTCCAGAGATTAATGCCTGAGAGCTGACTGCAGACTGAAATTTTTAGCTCCACACATGTGTTTGCTGAAATTGTTGCATGGAAAATATAAGAGAAGCAAATATTTATTGTCGCAAATAGTCTCTGATGATTTCCTTTCACTTCCTGCAGCTGGGCAGTATGTATTTCTACATTTAATAGATACATAATAATCACCCATTTTAGCTAGATGGCTGTGACTCAGACGTCTCAAGATGGAAAAGAAGGTCATTTCCAGGTGCTCATCTATGGCAGCAATTCTAAAATTAAGTCTTTTGTTAATTTTACCTTCAGAGAAACAGTTCATGGAATTGATTTTAAACCAGACATTAAAACTTAAATTAAGGGCTGTGGTGGTGCACATCTTTGATCCCAGCACTTGGGAAGCAGAGGCAGGCAAATTTCCGAGTTCGAGGCCAGCCTGGTCTACAGAGTAAGTTCCAGGACAGCCAGAGTTATACAGAGAAACCCTGTCTCAAAAAACCAACCAAACAAACAAACAAACAAAACAAAACAAAACAAAAAAAACTTAATTGTAAGAAAATTGTCTCTTGGATTTTCGTATCAAACTGTAATTTCAAAAATCTAAAGTCAAATTTTACCTTTTACCCCGTTAGCTGTATTTTCCTATTAATTAATTTATGTGGTTTATATTCTGATCAGTTTCCCTTCCCTCCTCTCCTCACAGTCACTCTTTCTCACCTCCCACCTACCCATCTCCCCCTCTATTTCTTCTCAGAGGAAGGGCTGCCCTCCTCCATTTCCATGCATATCAGCCCATCTTGACATATCAAGTTGCAGTAGGACTAGGCATGTCTTCTACTGAGGCTAGACAACACAGTCCAAATAGAGGACTGGGATATAAAGACAGGCAACAGAGTTAAAAGCAGCCCCTGCTCCAGTTGTTAAAACCAAGCTACATATTTATTACATATGTGTAGAGATTCTAGGTCCACCCCATGCATGCTCTTTGGTTGATGATTCGGTGTCTGTAACTCCCCACTAGCCCAGGTTAGTTGATTCTGTAGGTTTTCTTGTGATGTCCTTGACTTCTCCAGCTCCCTCCAACCTTTATTACCCTCTTCTGCAAGATTTGTATTTTGAGAAAGCTTGAAATAAGTCAGCTTTCTAACTGCAGCAAACAAGGGACCATGGGAGATGGGGCAACTCTTCACAGTTTGGATAAAATCCGATTTGTATGACTTCGGTAATGAAGTCAACAAAACATGGCTAAATCACATTTTCCTAACATACTCTTTTGTGCTCTGTGATGGGGTGAACAGTTTGATCATTTTATTAACTCACAGAAAGCATCTGTCAGCATCAAAAACTTTCATAGCTATCTTACTTGTGACCTTTATTTTTAGAAAGTTTCTGAAAACCATGATATGCTTATGAAGAACACAAAACCTTTAATATATTTTCTAATAAATTTTATCCTTATATAATAACTTTGAGACTGAAACACTATTAAAATGAGATTTTGAATAGTAATAATTCTGAAATTTGTACCTATACATTAATCATGGTGGGTAGTTTTAGGGTATTTATATCACTGCAAATGTTTTTCAAATGCCCACTGTGCCTTATAGATTTATTTGTAATGGGCAGGTGAACTTACTGAGAGCAATGTTTGCCTAACTAAGAATTGTTGGTGTGGCGTTGGTGGTATAGTGGTGAGGATAGCTGCCTTCCAATTGAGAATTGTTGATAATTATCTGTGGCACACTGATGAGAGTTTGCATGTTCTACAGTTACAAAAACCACTTACTAAAGGCTTTATATATGCCATTTAGTTGATCTTCACAATAAGCTGTGCAATATCCTTATATAAAAACATGGAGAATGAAACATTATTAAAATGAAAACTTGAATAGTAGTAATTCTGAAGTACATATTAATAATAGGTATATTTCAGGGTACTTGTATCACCATAATACTTGTCTAGTGTAAAATGTACTATTGTGTCTCTTTAAAGGGGAGGGACATGGTGACAGAGAGATAAAGCTGTTTGCCCAAATCACATATTTCGAACTTTAAAGAGCTAGGGTTTGAACCATGCAATTGTCTTTAGAATTTATATTCAGATTCAATCCTCCATTTTCTATACAATATGGCCTAAGCAAACTTAGAATCTCAAAATTTATATATTTAAAAGTTTCTAAATAGTAAACAACTTTGTAATTTAGTTACATGTTAAATACAGTACTTCTTAAATGTCAATCCAATGCATTGTTCATGAAATTCACATAAATCTTTAAGAATATTTTTCTTTGCAACAGTGCATTTTATGAAGCTGTAAGTCTTAACCTATGTTTGTTCATTTCTGTGTGCCCTGAATTAAACATGCTGGTTTTGGAATCTTAGCCAAAGGGATCCAATCCCTCTTCTATCACGTATTAGTTAAAAAACTTGGACCTAGAAACATGGTCTCTGTTAACCTTGGCTTTATCATATTTCTTTTAGAAGAAAAATAGTGCATGGTTCATAAGGTTACATTGCCTCACTGTTATGGAAACATTTTATTTAGCACCTAACATGTTTAAAGTGTGCAGAGTTCGTAGGAGCTGTGGTGTGGATGTTCTCATTATGCTCTCTCCAGAGCTGGCCAGCCGAGGTCATGGCAGAAGCTCCAAGCAGCGGACAAGGTTTCATTTCCAGCCAGTGTGGTGTCGTCTTATGATGAACAAACACTCATCATTCACCCTCCACTTCCAGGGACATCATTGTGCTTAGTTGTGTCACACTCACTTCTAGTAATTATCTGTCTTCTGAGTTGCATCCCGCTCATTCAAAGAATAATTTTATTTTGAAAGAATTTAGCAGAAATTTTGACTCTAATGAGCTCTTCCAGTCAGAAAAATGCTGTATTGTGGGAAACCTTTTATAAGTAATCCAAAGACAATTCCACACTTTAATTCTGGGTGGGAAAGCAGAATTAAGGTGGGAGCTGGAGCTAATGACTTAGAAGTGTCTATCTGCACAGTGATGCTTCAGAGCGGCAAGCGACCATACAAATGCATTTTGATAATTTAGTAACAGCATATGCTTCTGTTATTAGTAGTACTGATTTTTGTCAAGTACACAGGGAAAACTATATAGATTGCTGTCTGGCTTTCAGAATTGAGTTTTCATTACTTTGATGAAAACATTCTTTTTCCTGACAATTGATAGTAAGATTCAAGTAACATGCTCTATTATTGTAAAATAAAATATGCCAAAGAACTTTTAGAGTTTTCAAACCTTTCTGTTTATCATAGAATGTGTCATCTCAAAAGTGTCTTAGGGCATAGAAGTATAACTTAGCAGCTAGTGAACACATACTATCCTTGTAGAAAACATGATCCCAAGCACCTATATCGAGTAGTTCACAACCATCTGCAACTCCATTTTCAGGAGATCTGATGCCCTCTTCTGACCTCTGTGGGCGCCTGCATACATATGTGCATGCACATAAGTAAAATAAAATCCATCTTTAAAATCAAAGGTATTGTAGTCAATATGACTGCTATAACAAACTAGTACAAATCAAGTGGCTTATCCATAATAAAAATTTCATGATATTTAAAGATGGCAAGCAATTTGGTTCCAATGATGTGCTTCCTAAACATAACTATACTTACTGTGATTGCACTCAGAGATTTAAATTTGTTATTCAATGAGAGTTATATATTTATCAGAGACAGACAGACAGACAGACAGACAGACAGACAGACAGACAGACAGAGGGGAGGGGGGGAAGTTTGAGAAATGTGTAAGTTAGGGCTGGAGATATAGATCAGCACTTAAGAACACCCATTCCTCTTACACAATACCCAGGTTGAGATTCCAACACTTATATGACAATTCAAAGCCATCTGGAACTCAAGTTCTATAAAGTTCAATGCCTTTTTCTAGACTCTGCACAAATATACTAACAGGCAAAATAATCATACATATAAATTAAATAAATAAACATAAAAGCCCTTAAATACATAAACTGTATTTTCTTCTGAATCTTACTTAATTGGAAGAATAACTATGATTTAAAAAAAAAAAAAAAGGAAAAAAAAGAACCAAAATCACTCTCCTTTTCTCTTATTCAATTGCCAAGGAAAGACCTTTCAGTCTGTAACTATGCCGTGAAATTAAAAGACGACTTCCTGATCACAACATTGTAGAACATAAAATCCAGGAGTCAAGACTCACATCACGTCCATGTGCCTTTTGGATCTCTAACTGTTGTAGCCTTTTGCTTATCACTGTCCCTCTCCATGTGTTATTCTTCAGAGGGGCAGAATGGTTTGCCTTGGGCCAAGCGCACATGTTAGTTATTCTCTCTGACTGTTCTTGTTCCCTCTGCCCAAACTCTTTCCCTCCAAGGCTTATCTTGCTCTGGGTACCTCTCTCAAGTCTCTCCTCTCATGAATACTTGCCACACTGTTCCTCAAAATACAGCTTTTCTTAAATGTCGTATGTCCTCCTTGCCATATGCATCATTTTTTTAAAATTTATTTCTACCCGCTTTAGTAATTCGCTCTGTCATCCTTTAATGTGAAGAACTTATCCAAGTCTTTTCTCACCTCCCCAGTATCTAGCATGGTGGGCAGAGCATAATGTGTGCTACTGTGTACATGTAAATCTAAGTATCAGTACACTGACAACATATTCGCTGTGTGCTGCTATGTAGGTAGTCATAAAGGAAGTGATTTGTTTGTTGTTTGTTTGTTTTCAAGACAGGGCTTCTCTGTGTAGCCCTGGCTGTTCTGTAACTCACTCTGTAGACCAGGCTGGCCTCGAAATTAGAAATCCGCCTGTCTCTGCCTCCCAAGTGTTGTGATTAAAGGCGTGCAACACCACTGCCAGGCTGGAAATGATTCTTTTAAATGAATATATTTTAAAAGGAAAAGAAGTATTTGAATGGATGTGAAAATAT
This sequence comes from Mastomys coucha, assembly GCF_008632895.1. Lineage (NCBI taxonomy): Eukaryota > Metazoa > Chordata > Mammalia > Rodentia > Muridae > Mastomys > Mastomys coucha. The sequence continues at coordinate 94,181,297 of NW_022196896.1, read as the reverse complement.
CGTCTCTAAGGAAATAAGCTTATTTAACTCCAGTCCTCTAAATCCTACAAGAACTGTATGCTGTCAGATTTACCTTAATTTTGGAATATCCTACCTCACGTCCTAGAACAGTCCTACTTAGGAAAGAGGGCAAAAATCCCATAAATACCACTTGTGAGTTGACTTCAGAAAGCACCAATAAATGTGTTGTCACCCAGCTGTTGACTGATTGGACCATCTGAGATTCTATCTCCAACAGTTGTGTTTGATGGGCATTTCTGTGGAGGCTGGCTCCTGAAGCTCTCTGCAGCAATCTCCTCTTTCCACTACATCGGGTATATAGTTCATAATGTTTTGACCTATGTGATTTATGTGTCTGTTTTCCACGGCTTTTGTTTTGATATCAGAAACCATTAATCCTTCAAAGCTGTGCAGTTGTAATGCTAACTGCCAACAGCAATGATTTGTAATTGGAATGAGAATGTGCTTCGGCCCTTTTATAATAAGTCTAATTTGCTTTCAAATGACCACATTTTACTGCTGAGGAAAAAAATCAAATATACAATTTATCTTAATTCCTCAATAAAAATCATGGTCACACCTATCTCAGCTAAACCTGAGCTTTCTTACCTTGCCATTATGTAAACATTTTATATATGATACAGCAACACTATCTTCCTGCTTGCTAAAATATAACTAAGAAACAAATTATTATTTCTGTGGTCAAAATTCTTATGAATTTCTATCAAGATAAACATTTTGGTGTGATATAAAAAGCAAGCTTTCTCTCACACCATCTCATCTCATTAGTAATCAGCTATAAATTTTATTTTTAATTTCCCTGTGTGGTTTTATGAAGATAACATATTAAAGGCTAATTTGTGGGTCATTATAAACTATGTACTTTCACTTGTGAGCTCCTATAATGACAACTAATGTCATAAAAGCCTTTTATTTGAAATTAGACTTTCATGAACCCCCAGGGTATCCTTTACTCTGTGTATAAAGAGTAAAGCAATATAACTCTTCCATCTTTAGAGACACTTTGAAGATGATTTTGGTGCAATCAAACCTGGAATGGAAGGTCTTTTAGTTATGGATAGCTGTGTTTATTTGGAATGACTGTGTAGGAGGAAGATGACACTAAGCAAAAATTATAGAGAAGAAAATGTTGAAGAATCAACATCAGATCAGTCCAAGTATATGTTAGCTTATCTACTAAGACAGCTGCACACCTCACTAATGAAGTGCTGGCAAAAGGATATCAAGTCCCCCAAAACTAGGTATATATTTCATGCTAAAACTTATCTGTGGTTTGCCCCACTCCCACAACAAATTTTATTTTATTTTATTTTATTTTTACTGTATTCAGGATTCTGCCTTCCCTTTGAGAGATGAAGTATTCCATTTTATAACATGAAAAACTTCAGACTCTAAGTGACTCCCTTTGTCGAACCTGATTTGTTTTTCAGGGAATGATGTACCTGGAAGAAAGACGGCTTGTTCATCGGGATCTGGCAGCCCGCAATGTCTTAGTGAAATCTCCAAATCATGTTAAAATCACAGATTTTGGACTGGCCCGACTTTTGGAAGGAGATGAAAAAGAATACAATGCTGATGGTGGCAAGGTAGGTGGAGCTGAGAGCAATAGCTCTTGAAAATGTACTAACATATCTCTTTATCTCCCATAGGAACAGCAGTGTGATAATTCGTAGAGACAGAATATGAACCTTTAACACAGGGCTGCAAAGATTGTCTCATTCATCCTGAGACTAAAGAGCTATTACAGAATGGCAGTTTCTTATGTACCACTTAGAAATTTGGGTACTACCAACAATCATAATTCATATGAAAGCTAACCATTCTTGGGTCTACTTTCTTTAACACCAAAAATGATACCTTGTGATGATCCAATAGAGTTGGTTTGATTTCACTTATAACATAGTGAATGATTTACTTACATTGCTGGTCACTTTTCTGTACATTAGAATACAAGCTAAGCCACTAATGTTGAAGATTGGACCCAGTTACATCCTCAGCTATGCTTTCCAGCTCTCTAACTCCAACGTTGCCTGCCAACTGTGTTTCTGCATATCTCCCTCTCCAAACGGTTTCACATATGCCTTAGTTATAGATCTTTTACTTACTGATTAAGCCACACTCTTCACTAATTAATTTGGGAAGTTTGTATGTGAAGATCTATCTTCTTAATTAAAGAGAACTGTGTGAGACCAGATCAATGACACAAGCCCAAAAATTCTTAATCTCTGTTGAACTATGAAGTTATGATATGAAAAGGTTATTTATATAAATGTGAATCTGTTAATTGTATACCTTACTTTTCTATCATAAGAAAATATTTACAATAATAAGCTTCTAAATACTTGGAACTGATTCACCCTAGGAATTTAAATAATTGTATATATTCGAATGTTACCAAAAAGTAAGATAACAAAATTGTATAAAATATAAAAATTTTAATTTTGAGAAATTATCTGACCTATTCCCAATTTTGTCAGCCTATTTCTGTCTCTTTACTACCAAGAGCAGTGGTTGAAAAAAAATCACAGCTTTGAAATTTTCAACAGCATTTCTCAGAAATGGTAGTCTATAAATCATATGACTTTACCCATCTTAAGAACATGCAACTGCAAAGTTTGTCTAAAGCAAGATTCATTATCGCTTTAAATGCCTAGTCACCATTAAGTCTTTATCAAGCCACATATGATTTAAACTTACTTCTGTAACACGGTGTCCATACTCCATAAAGTCTGCTAACTCCTAGCCTATAGGGAAATTACTTTCAATGTGTCTTCTGTTCCCTTTCGGTGAATCCCATGATTCTGTCATAGAGTTACCTTGGCGTCACCTTGGTGAGCAGCCAACCTCATGATTTCAAATGCCCATTTAGTTTTAAGCTTTCAACTGCAAAGTAGAAATGTTTATCTTTATTCCATAGAATCTAATTATAGCCCCAGCTACATACCGCTGCCCTTTGAGTTGAAATGTATTCTGCTGACCCATCACCCACAGGGGATGTGGGTTGAGTTGTTTTTCTTGTAGAGATGATGGATTTGTGCTGATCCCCTCACATTCCTTTATATTCTGAGCTCCTATTTCGAGAATGGTACATATTTTCAATTCTGCTTTACCAAGGCAAGGGAGATCATTTGTGACCGAAGAACAAAGCAAAGCTAACTTTGGAATTCATTATTTTAGACAATTTAGTGACCAGAAGAGGATGTCGGGGCAACTAAATAAACAATTGATCACATCTGTGGCCAAAACTGTATTTGAGAGAGAAACGAGATCACTGAAACTGAAGGAGTCTCACTTTTGACAAAGCACTGTGTAGAAAGATTGTCAGATTTTATAATGTCAGGCATAATATCAGATCAAAATTTAGAAACTAGACTTTAAAAAATATATAAAGTGGTTTCCACTCCTAATTTTCTTTGTATTATGAAGCTTTAAAATGTGTCCTTTGGTTAATTTATTAAATACAAATTTGAATTCATTTGTTCCATATCTTGAAATATACATAGCAATATACACATTCCATCAAAACTATAATTGAGGTCAGTCCAGAGACTAGCATCTAAGAAATATTTTTAAAAGATGATTTATTGTGTAATTTTAATAATTTACTTTTTATATTTTTATAGATGCCGATTAAATGGATGGCTCTGGAATGTATACATTATAGGAAATTCACACATCAAAGTGATGTTTGGAGCTATGGTAAATATCTTTGTAAATTTGTCCTTCTAAAGCAACATAAATGTTTTTCTCATCCAAAATAGATAAAGTCACCTGTTGGTAGTATTTATTAGAAACCATTACTGAGAAACTTGATTCCCTAAAGGAATGGTCTCTCATTTAAAAAAAAAAATCATAACCCAAATCACAATTTTATCTGTCTTTTTTGTGATTTATCTTGTTCTTCTAAATCTAAAACATATAATATCACTACTATGTTTTCTTCTATGAGCTTTGGTTTGAGAGTAATTTGTCTGATTGATCTATTCATTCAGACACACACACACACACACACACACAACCTGACCAACATTAGGAATAACTTCTTAGCATCTCATGGCTTTGATTTACAACAGCTACTTAGTCATAAAACTCTGGAAATAATCAATGTTACCAGGGTAAAACAAAAACAAAGTATTTTTTTCCTTAAAGGAATATGTATTCTAATGGTAGAAAATATACTGGTTATTGTGACAACAGTAAACAATTAATAAACATAATGAAGTAGCAGTTGTTAAGGTAGTAAGAAAAGAACACTGTTAATTGTAGCTTGGAGTTTCATTTTAGAATGGCAAAAATGAAGTTTGAATGAGATGAAAGTGAGAGATTGATGTTTATGGTTAGAATATTATTTCATCATTTTGAAGTCAGTTGTCAAGGTGAACTAGCTAGCAGCATGTCTGTCTTTACAATTTTATCCCCTTGTAAATTATAAGATGAGATCAATACTTTGTCTAAGTTTAAATATATCATGGGAAACTAGTATTAACTTAATAAATACATTCAATTGAATAAAAACAAATGCCTCTAGGCCAGTAAGATATTGCAGAAGGTAAAGGAGCTTACTGCCAAGCCTTATAGAGTGAGTTCAATCCCAGATCCCAGGTGGTGGAAGGAGAAAACCAACTCTTTCATGTTATCCTCTGATCTCCAGTCATGTGCTGTAGCATGTGCAGATACTCGCAATTACACACACCCCATAAATAAATTTATGTAGAAGGAAAAAAAAACACAACCCCTGGTGTTAGTGCTCATTTTTAACTTGATATTACCTTTTGAAACAGCAAACATAGTTACATGACTTAATAAAATGTTTCCTGTGTTTGTGTGTCATATGGGTCTGTGTGTATGTATGCATGTATGTATATGTCTATGTATGTATTCATGTGTGTATATATGTATGTATATATGCATATTTGTATATTATACTGTGGTTACTTGCATAAAAAGAGTGATCAGTATTTTCTCAGCCTTCCACTGAATTGGAAATATTAGCTTTTTGAGCAGCTAGCTCTTGATGTAAGAAAGGATTTAGGGAATGTCAATCTGTTGAAATGTGTCACTAGTTGTCCATGTATGCGACACTAAAAAAATTATAAGGTGTAAATATTAACAAATAATCCAATAAGTATTAATGATTCTATTCTGAAGGATAATTTGAAGTTTACATATTTTTGTTTTGTTTTGTTTCCAAGCTATAGTGACTGACATATACCAGGTTAAAGTAAATAAGCATTGCAGAGATATTAAAAGAACCTAGCTCCAATTACTCAATTTTATACTAATGTTTATCTATGTATGCATAAATCGAGACTCATGTTGTAACACAATCATAGCTATTTCTGTTTTTAAAGTATTCTGGTCTGAGGATAAAACTCAGTGATAGAGAATTTACCTACTATAGTAAAGAAGTAATCTCTGCCGTAAGGCTATTTTTGTTCTTGGTTTTGTTTTACTCTTATTTTTGCCTGTCATTGCTTTAGTGATGCCAAAAAGTCATTTCCTTAGCTTGGAAATAAGCTGCCCTTGATTTCTTCATTTCTCTTTCCTATGGATACCCATTCCTATGTGTTCTGTCTTCCATATGGATTGATCCTCATGCAGACTCCTGTATGTGCTCAGTAAATTGCTTTACACCACTTGTTTTCTTTGTGTTAGCTGAACAGTGAGCCACAAGGCTTTACCATGACAACAGCCACCTGCAACCATCTGCAACCCCCAGCTCTGCCTTTTATGACGTTTCCCACCAAGGAACAAATTTAAAAATTAAACCATGTCAGGCTTTTCCTGAAATTGCATTTATTTGGCATTAAACACATGCATACAGTAAAGACATTGTATCCTGGATTTTAATGTTTGTGAAACAATTTTCATCTATAAGCATTAGCCTTACCATTAGGTACAAATGGGGAGGCTTGGTTTAAGTTCTGGCATCTACTATAAATCTTTCCTCCTATGCATTAAAAATTCCAAGACAATAGTGAAAGAATTTATACTGCTACTTGTCCCAAGAGAGTTTAACATTGGAATTATGGCAGTGAGTGAAAGAACATGAGGAGCTACTTTTAAGTTTCAACAGTTTGCTTTGTAAAAGAGTAACTTTATAGGTGTTTATTCAAATTGTTTGCTTATGTGAGAATTATATTTCCAACTAGGTGTCACTATATGGGAACTGATGACCTTTGGAGGAAAACCCTATGACGGAATTCCAACCCGAGAAATCCCTGATTTATTAGAGAAAGGAGAGCGTTTGCCTCAGCCTCCCATCTGCACTATTGATGTTTACATGGTCATGGTCAAATGTAAGACAGGAAAATAATTTTATCTACCTGAACCATCATTCTTAATAAAATAAAAGTTTAGATTGTTTTTTTACCTGCAAAATGTTTCTCTGCATTGCTAAATATAGTAGCAAGAATATTTATGATTACAGAATGTAAATACATGTTTGTTGTAATTATTATTATGAGGTAATAGTATGCCTCTAAGCTACAAAGTAAAAATGATGCCGTTCTTACTCTTATAATTTTTAGAATATCTGTACCCTTCAAAGTTTGACATAAAGAGAGATAATTACTTATAAGAATGTTAGTAATATTAATGTTAATCTTTATGGGAAAACAGCTAAACATCACTGATAGCCTAAAAATGAATTAAAGTGGATATAGGCTTAATTAAACGTAGGTTAGCAGAGCAGGTTGGGAAATCAGAAGAGACGAATCCACAACGAAGTAAAGATTAAAATGTTTACTTTTTTTAATTTGATCATTTGCTTACATCTAATGTTCTTACTTTTCTTTCCACCCCATACTCCAGGCACATATGTATTATAAATGTGTTCTGGAAGCCTAGACCCTTAATTTTAATAGAATTAAAGAAGTCTCTGGGGTTTCTGACTTAATTTAAGTGAGATTAACAGGCATCCATCTCTCTTGTACAATCTAAGGTTCTCCAGTTTTGATTTACACAGGGTTAAAGGAAGACACGAAGTGGTGAAGGTGAATAAGCATTTTATTAATAAGAGACTCAGAGACTCTGGGCCCAGGCCTTCTCATATTTATATTCATGACATGTGTGATCTATTCTGACAGGAAGGAAAGAAATAAAAAAATGCTCCTTGCAGTGCAGGTCAGCATGCCCTTTTCTCTAAGCATAGTTCTATTTACTCAATATTTAGTTAGGGAGAAACAAATATCTCATGCTGAAGTTAACCTTTTGTGGCTCTAGTAGCTTTGTCATTAGCATCTTGGCATTAACAAGCATTTTTTTTTTTAGATGAATACCCATAAGATGCAGAGTACTTGAGCTTAAGAGAGGTGATACAAAGGATGCATAAGATGAGACCCAAAGGATTTCCAAAACAAGAATAAAAATTAACTCCACAGAAATAAAAGAATTCTGTATTAGATCAGTCCTTGTTTACTCAACGACCTGGAAGAAAGCTTAAAAACATCCCTATGTCATATGATAATTTGATCCCATAACCAGCCTCAGATGTGATCTGAATACCCCAATGTGAAGATGGAAAGGCAGGCAAGCATTTTGCCTTATTAGACAAACCATATACAGAGTTTCACCTTTGTTTTTCTCTCTTCCCCTGGAGAGTTTATGCTTTGGAAAGAGATCATTTGGCAACGCAATCAAAGTGAGCTGGGTGCTGTTATTCTTGTCATCTCATCAGCTAAACAGAGCATAGGCAGTTAAGATCCATTTCATCTGAACTCCCAGCTAAAGAAGACTACCTACCTTGAAAGTAGTATTTTTATTCTGGGAAAGCTAATTCTAAGATAAGCGTAATGAGTATTGTTGAACACACATTATAAATCATGTTGCGTTCTCCTTCCAACCAGGAACAAACCTGCCAAAAGGAGCTGCTTTCAAATTCCCCATCTTCAATCTTTTGTACCATGGTGCTATGACAAGCAAATATTTTCTACCATGTATTCTTGATCTGAAACTTCATTTTCTATCTCCGTAGCAATCAAACAGTGCTTTAAGGACATTGTCTTAATGCTCCAAAACAAGAACAACAAAATCTGAGGTTCTAAATTTTCCATAATTAGCTTAAAAGATATTCTCTAAGCCAAAAAAACATTTAATTTGAATCAGAATGAAAATTGGGAATCATGTAGAAATCAGTCAGCAGTTAGGAGCTTGTGTTGCTCTTGAAGAAGACACAAGTTTAGATTTCAGTACCTGCGTTAGGAAGCTCACTACCTCCTGTAACTCCAACTTCAGGTGATCTGATGCCCTTTTCTGGCTTCTGTGGGTACCTGCCCTCATGTGCAAATGGAAATATAATTAAATGTAGTCAAATTTTAAAAAATTATTATTTTATAGTATATTGCATTCCATAACAAATATCAATTAACTGAGTTACAATTTGATTTGCTTCTTTAGTTTTATTTTGCAGAATAATATATATATGTATATGTACATATACATATATATATATATATATATATATATATATATATATATAAAATTACATTTTGCCCACAATTCCTCAGACTTTAGCCTCACTTTCTCCAAGTACAGATTCACTAACATTTTACTGTGTATTCATCTCCAGGTTGGATGATCGATGCTGACAGCAGACCTAAATTCAAAGAACTGGCTGCTGAGTTTTCAAGGATGGCTAGAGATCCTCAAAGATACCTAGTTATTCAGGTTAGTTGTTTCGATGTTGCTTTTAAGACTCTGTAATAACAACCTCTATCTGAACTTTGCAACTTGGAAAACATCCAAGAATAAAGTGACCATGTGAAAGAACTTGTGGTTCATGAATCTGAATATGGTTCTAAATACATCTAGGAGACAAAGCAGGCTCAGAAAGGCAAATGTTACATGCTCTCTCTCATATGTATAACCTACATGCACACATATACACATACACATGGTATAGGCCACAAACCTAGAAAGAGATCATTAGAAAGGAAAAAGAGGATTCAAGGGAAAAGTAAACTAGAAAAGAGACTAATATAATACATATGAAATAGAAATAGACAGACTATTTCAGAAGGAAAGGACTTGAGTAGCCAGGAGAGAGAAGTATCAGAAGATGATAAACCAAAATAATGTATGCATGAACATCCTATCACAACACCATAACTAAACCCATAACTTCATATGTTAATTTTAAAACTATGTGTGGATTGTTTTATTGGGGGAGGTGTATAGTATCTAAGCAATAACTCAATTCAAATGAATTGATGGCTAACTAAACCAAAGAACAACCCAAAAGATATTTAGCATTCAACACTAGAAACCAAGTGGATAGGATTTTTTTTTTTTTTTGAGACAAGGTTTCTCTGTGTAGCCTTGGCTATCCTGGAACTCACTCTGTAAAACATGCTGGCCTTGAACTCAGAAATCCGCCTGCCTCTGCCTCCCAAGTGCTGGGATTAGAGGCGTGTGCCAACACTGCCTGGCAGATTGGTTCATTTAATTAATATAATAATTTCTCTGTGCTGATTTTCACCTAAAGCAGACACAGTTGTACCTTGAAGAGTCTTAATTATCTTTCCTTGCTGAAAGGAAACTTTATCTTTAAATAGACTAACATGAAGACAAAAGCCAAACATTAGACAATAATGGCTTGATTTTTTGTAATTTTCCTACAAATTAATTTTCACAAATTGCCATTATTTATCAAATATAGCAAACTTTGGAAAAGGTAAAACTATTCAAGACATGATAAAGGGAACAAAGCTTAGCAGAGGTTTTTATGTCTTTCACACCCATATATGCTCTATAGGTCACTGAACTGTGATTTTTAAATGTCATCACTTTGACAATGGTGCCATTACACTACAAGACAAACTACAGATGTCTGTCCCAGCCAAGCAGCATAGATGGAACACGTTAAATAAAAACTGTCAATTGCCTCTTATTGTCTGCCTCTTGCACAGTGAAGTGTTATTCTCAGATCTGAAGTAGATTTTACCAACCTTAAAACATGCACAGCGCCTGGATACATTCTTTTGGTTGTTAGTCTTACAATTATCACATTCTTCTTCTATTCCATTCCTTTTTCATACCTTTTATTATCTAACCATAGTACAGGATTCTTTTTGGATGGTAGTTTTGCTAAGACTATTTTTTTTTTTTAACGAGCACATGAATTCTCCAGCCGTTTGATTTTCTACTGTATAAAATGACTGTTGAAATCACATGTTATGGAGGATGGAATGATGATTGTGGTTATCTCATGGGCAATCTTTCAGGGTGATGATCGTATGAAGCTTCCCAGTCCAAATGACAGCAAATTCTTCCAGAATCTCTTGGATGAAGAGGATTTGGAAGATATGATGGATGCTGAGGAATATTTGGTCCCCCAGGCTTTCAACATCCCTCCTCCCATCTACACATCCAGAACAAGAATTGACTCCAATAGGGTAAGATCTAATTATACACAAGGACCGTGATACTTCTGAGAAACAAATTTGTATGCATAATTGTAAAGCATAAAAGTTTCCACATAACTATATAACTTATTATTATAATCCCTATATTAAAAGCACAGGACAGACAAAAAACATGCCAAGCTAACCACAGATAAAGTTAACTTTGGAAGATAAATATGGACAATACAATACATACCCTGAGATATCACCATTTAGATTGAAATTATCTTATTCATCTTAAACATATTTTAATTTCTAAACACAAAGTGATAAAATTTTGTTCATATTGTAATGAAAATTCTTACCTATCAGGCTTTCTACTACTCTTTATTTAAACTATGGTATGCTCTATTAATCAATACAAGTACAACTTTTTTCACTCATTGTAGAAACATTTTTTGGCCAAGTCAATTACAAACATTGAAAAGTATCTGAGGCTTTAAACCACATCAATCACATTTCGAAACTCAGTGAATCTTTACTAAGACATTAGCAGAAGCTTTTGAGAAGAATTTACATTTTAAATATTAAATCCACTTTATGTGAATACGAGTTTTTCACTAAATGCGGTCAAACCCATTTATTTGTTTTTAAAGTCTCACTTTTCAGTACCAGAGAGACAGCACTTATGAGTGTGCAGTGCTTTTACATTAGACTTTAGTTCAGTTCCCAGAATCAAAGTCAGGCAGGTGAAACCCCAGCTCCCTAGAATCAAGTGCCATATTCTTGTCTCTGGGAGCAGCTGTGCTTATGTCCTCAAACATATATACATACATTTTAATAAAATGAACCTTTTTAAATACTTTAGTTAAAAAAAATCAGTTGTCATCCATTCAACACATATTGTCTCTATACAGGAATTGTGAGCATACGTTATAGATTCAAGGAAACCCCATGTAATTCATGCTTTCAGAACATATGCAGGCATCCTGATAGCATGAAGCTGAAAACAACATGGATGTCCATCAACAGATGAATAAATAACAAAAAATGTGGTACATAAACAAAGAAGAATATTAATCAGCTATAAAGAAAAATAAAATCACTAAATTTTCAGAAAATATACTTAAAAATTATAATATTAAAGGAACTAGAAAAGCTCAGAAAGAATAGAAAGAAAGAGAAAGAGAGAGAGAGAAAGAAAGAGAAAAAGGAAGAAAGAGAGGAAGAAAGGAAAAAAGACTTGTGTGTTTTCCATCATATGGGGGCCCTAATCTACAATGTAAACATATATATATTAACGAGATGTAAATGTAGGATAAAATTTAGGAAGGCAATCAAGAGAGGGTAGTATTCAGTGACAAGGAAAGACAGGATACTGGCAAAAGGCCACATGTCATTAAAGAGATACAACATTAAGCGTTTTTCTAGTTTCAACTCCTTCAGTTTTCTTCTCTTTATAGTAGGTAAGTGAATAATAGGAACTTCTGGGTATTGAAGTAACAAGGACCATAAACAAAGTGAATAAATAAGTGAATTGATTACAAAAGTGTAAAACACTTATTAAAGCAGAAATGCTGCCCGGTGGACACCCTAACTGTCTAGAAGAAGCGCACTAACATGTGGAGTTTGGAAATGGTCTAGTGTGTAAGCAGGTTCCTCAGACAAGCTGAATGCTTTCTCTTGTGAGGCAATTAGAAGTACATGATTTTATTAATTTTGCAACATGTCCAGGTTAAGGAAAGAGGTACCGAGACATAGAATTCTCATACAGCTTGCCCAGTACTACATTAAATTATTTCATGGCCATAATCAAGTCTGGAGATATAATGAGTTTAAGTCTACACTCAATTTCTTCCATGCATAAGATGCAAACATGATAGTTAATTGTTTTCTAGAAAGTAACTTTCCCCTTTAGTCTCTTCATCTCAAAGCATTGCCAAGGAAGCACACCAAAACGTCT
>NW_022196896.1:94118970-94163970 GCF_008632895.1 Mastomys coucha | reverse complement strand
AAAAGACTTTCTTTTCTTCTTTCTTTTGTGTTTCTTTCATCCCTTTTCCCTCCTTCCTTCTTTCTTTTCATCTAGTGCTAGGGATCAAAGCCTCATGACCTCATGACTCTTCAGCAAGTTTTCTTCCACTGAGATACACCCATGGCCAGTGATAGCATTTTGTAATTATACAGTACTTCTTTAAGAAAATTAATATGTCCTTACATTGTACCAAAAAATGATATTAATGATTCATTCCAGTACCTGAGCTTTTATTGACACTAATTTCTTTTTCTTTTCTTCCTTCATTATTCTTTGCTTTTTTCTTTTTCTTCATCACTTTCTTCTTCTCTTTATCCTCCTTCATTACAGTACATTTTTGTATTCTTTCATCAATGGGCAAAACTTGAATGGTATATATTTTATTAGATCTCTCTTTATATGGTATATAATCCTATTGTCATTATCAGTTTAATAACCATTGGACATTTATCCTAGAAATACCTTCCCCATTCCACTTGACTGGTCATTGCAATTTGCTTTTCTGCAGCTCACACACATAAAGCTGACAAGAGCTGCAAGCATCATCAGCACATGCCTCTCTCTTTATCTGTTGGAATTTTCTGTCTCAATATGGAACTTTGGATAATTTGGGTTTTTTTGTTTTTTGTTTTTTTAGAAATGTCATCTCTCCTACAGATGATAGAATTTTCGTTTTTAAAATTATGTAATATAAAATTGAATTTTTTTTATTTCAAGTTTTTGGGAATTCTGGAGATAGCAAGAACTTTTGATCTCTCTGATTTTGTATTAACTATATATTTAAACCTGAAACATTTCATCCAGGAACTCGAGGAAGGAAAGATGCTGATTTTAAATACCAAAATTATTTTAAAAATAAGTCAAGATGTGTTTGTTTCCATTTATAAAATTCTATATCCTTACTTACATAGCAATATTCTCATTATTTAACATTACCAGGCTTTTTTTTACAATAACCTCTACATAATCTCTCTCCTCCTCTCTTTTTCTGCTTCCTGACCCTCTCTTTGTCTTCAAATATGATTTGTTCTAGAAAGTTAATTTACCTAGAAATCCTATGAACAGAAATGTAAGCAATGCGGTTAGTTCTCGGAGCTGTTATAGAGAAGAATTCTAATCCCAGAGTTTTACATCGCCATATTATGAAGTACATGCATAAGGTACTAAGAGACTTTCTAGTACAACCTTTTCATTTTATGGAGGTGCAAAGTAAAACTGGCAAAGCTGACTTCTACACCCCACTGTCCTTGCTTTCAAGAGGTAGGTGCAGGGCCTGTTTTCCAATCTCTTGGATCTTAATCTAGTATTCTGTCTTTGATTGTTTCTGTTAGTTTGTTTTTGCTGTTAGTTTGTTTTTATGGAGGCCTTGATTTTCCTTCCAGTCTAATGAGATTTAGTATCAACTGGCTTAAAAGGCTCCTGCTGGGAGTGCAATGAGAAGCCAGAGCCCCTGCTGCTGTTTACTCCTCTGTGTATGCTTCCGAGAGACTCCCTGTAATCAAGAGTTAATGGTTTAGGGAGATCAAATGGAACTGATAGAGCCAAAATCGAAGAATAAAAGCCGAGCAGACAGTATCTGTGTTTGAAATTAGTAATGACGTACTTGACAATAAAATGATCTTTACACATTTAGAAGATGTATCAAAATCTCCAAATGCAAAATTAAATATGACTACTGTTTATGGAACACTTAATTCTGTTCTAAACTCTACTCAAAGTTTATACATGGATTACTCTTTACTTTCACAACACAATAGAGAGCAATACTCTTATTGGCCAATTCCCTTATTGGACATAATAGAAAGTATGGAGCTGCTGTGGTGAATAGTGAGATTTGAACGCAAATCTCACTTGTCTGGAGTTAGTGCCTTTTCATTAGTAAAAGAAAAAGAAAATCAAGTAACCATCACCAATAAACAATGCATAAATTGTAAGTATTAGCCTAAATATTTAAATGAACTCATCAAAAGTTGGTACAGACTAATAAGTTTCTTTAATTTTTAAAAAAGGTATGTTTTTACAAAAATATTTTCACTCTAGCCTACAAAGTGATATTTTGAAAAAATACCATCACTTCTTTCCATCCTGCAAGAGGCAATATAATTATAAAGTCATGGAGTCACTCATCTTGTGATGGCCAACTCTGTAAGTGATGGCTGATTACTGTTCTAAGGTTACAGAGCATGTCATCATATAGCACATTTTACTTTCTTTAAAGAATTCTAATTGTCCAATAGCTAAACTCCCAATCACCTAGTTGACCTGGTAACTTCATTAAGAGTTTAGCGATTCAAAAGCCAAACCACTGTCAGGTTCCATGACACCAAATGTGTCACATGAGCTACTTGTAAGATAGAGAAGTTCACTTCAAGAACACCTAATGCTTGTCACTGATAACAATCTTTCAGTGTAGAATTTGTAATACTGCTATACATAATCCTACAAGAGAGTCAACATACACAGTAGACACATTGAGTTTCAATGAGAGTATGGCTTTAAAGTACATTTTAGTAGTGTTTATGAAACTATTTTACTTAGCAAGTGTTAACAGTCACAAAACCTATCAACAACAAAATCGAATTCCTTTTCTTTATTCTTAAATACTAGCAAAGAATATCAGAGTTCAAAAATGAAACAAAGAGTATGAAGAGACATCTGGAACAGATACATAGATGTATAACATTAATGAACATGTTATCTAAGCCATTTAGATGTTTACAGTTTAGTATGTCACCAGATTCATAGCTCTCTTCTAAATTACTGGACATATCTCATTAAGAAGTCTATTTTTCATGGCATAGCACCTAAGTGAGATCATTAGCAATTTCTTCACCTCTTATATAATGGAACTGGGATATTATCATCAACTTCTTATTCAGATTTTTGGAAGGTTATTTTGAATCTGTCTTTGTCTGCCAGAGCTCCCTGTCTTGTCCAGCCTGCAATGCTGATTGGTTCTGCACAGGCTTGAGAAAGTTTTGTTCTATTTCCTTCTCCATAAGTATTGATGGCATTTTGAGAGCTTCAGAATATCCTTTGATTACTCCATGAAATGGAACAGAGAAGATGGCATTTGGTCGTGGGGGGCAGGCTTGCTCATCAACTTTCCTTTGTGCACTTTCTGTACTTGACCATTCCCTAATCATAAGCACCTTGTGGCTCTGTTCTTTCCCATTCTCACCTATGTCTATGAAAAAGCTCCTTTCTCAATTCAGAATTCTGACATACCAGAATGTTCTAAACAGAGGCTAATTTTACTCTGTAGCTTTCACTGTAAATGAATAGCTGTGGACTAGCCTTTCATTACACTCAAGCAAAAGCTAAATTGAGAGACCACCACACCACTCTGGGAGAATTTCCAAATACAACAATCATAGTTCTTGCTTCAAAATATTGTAGATTGGGTGAAATAAGTACAGCAAATCAAACAGCGAAACAAATTGGCAATTTAATCCATAACCAGTTTGTTTTGATTTTTCCAAAAATGATCATAGCCATTATTTAATAACATACTTAATTGATTCTTCAGAAGAAAAAATGCTTAATATTCTCCACATTGAAATATTGAGATGTACATAATTCATATTCACTGAATGACTGCATAGCCTATTTTCAGTTGGAGCCAGGTGCTGTGGTTCTGTATTGGAGAGATATGCTATTGGGTATTCCGAAGTTGAAATGACAAATTCATTCTTTTACTCTTAGCAATTGTGTATATTTATAAGAGTGTGTAATTACTCAAAGACAGAATAATAACACATGGTGCAGATTGATTGGCACTCACTTGTCTCAAGTACTATATAAGTGCCATGTACTCATTAGTTTGTTTAATCTCCTGAAAACTTTGCTTTAGTTTTTATCCATTTACCACTTATTTTCCCCCACATTTTCTAATGTTTACTATTGTAAGCTATCTACTATATCATCTATTTTGCACATTTGAAAAGTGAGACACAGCTATGAAATGATAGAGCCCAGCATCCTGCCTCAAAGGCTTCCACAGACTGTGCCTTACCAGAGTGGTGTATTGCCTCTCATGTTGCCTCTGAAATTCCTTTTTTGTGTCATCATTGCTATCAAGTCAATTCTGAGTATTCATTCTCAGTGTTGGAGATCAATCCTAAACCTTAGAATACACTCAGCTAATCAGCTGCTGCTCTGCCCCCTCCACAATCAGTATTCAGCAACATTAAAGAGGGATGTATCAGAAAAGAAGTTTATTATTCATTTATTTTTATGTATATATGCATGTTTTGACTACATGTATGCCCCTTTATCACATGTGTATAGGGCCCATGGAGGAAAGGAGGGACATTAGATCCCCAGGGTCTAGAACTGTCTTAATTAGGGTTTCTACTGCTATAAAGAAACACTATAGCCATGAAAACTCTTATAAAGGAAAATATTTCATTGGGACAGTCTTATAGTTCAGAAGTTAGTTCATTTTTGTCATGGTGGAGAAACATGGCAACGTGCAGGCAGACACAGTGCTGGAAAGGAGCTAAGAGTTCTACATCTGGATCAGCAAGCAGGGGGAAAAGAATGAAACACATTTCCTCCAACAAGACCATAGCTATGCCAACAAAACCACACCTCCTAATTAGTGCCACTCTCTCTTATCCAATGGTGGCCATTGTCTCTGAAAGCACTAAAAGACTTGTAGATGTTTATGAGATGTCATGTGTGTTCTGGGAATCCTATCTGGGTACTCTAGAAGAGAAATCTATACTCTTCAACACTGAGCTATCTCTTCAATTGCTCAGCATAGAATTTTGGCTTCTTGAACATTTGAATCATCATATTCTTCATGATGGTAGTAGTCTTCAAGGGACTGTCTGTCTTAGTAAGAGCTGTTCAAAGTTAGGGTGATTTCAGACAAACAACAACAACAGGTAAAGCCTTCTTCAGTTGGTAATATATTCATTAAATAGTCATTAAGGGAACTACTATGTATTTAGTTCTCCAAGGACCACAACTAACCTTGCCCTCAAAAATATTGACAAATAAGCAAGTAGCTAATAAAGCACAGTGAACAAGTGTTACATTGGGGACCAGGAAAGTGCATAAGGGACTATTGAATGAAGTGATCTTTATAATGGGAGCATGACAAGCCATTTCTGGCTTCTAGTAAGACAATTCTGACAGTATTTTAATATCTGAACTAAGGTAGAGAGGGAAGGAATTCAAGGAGTACTATGGGGAGCTTAATAAAAGTAATGGTTTTGAAATAGATCTGTGGGATCTGGATATTCATTGAATCATACAGCACGAGAGGGGAATGTCAGGTTTCCTAACTCTTCAAAGGGACAAATGTTAGCATTATAGATTAGAGCATAAAATAAGATGAGTAGGATAAGAAAATGAGTGGATGTTTTGGAACTTAAATAGACATCATCATCAGACTGCCAGAATATAGACCTAGAGCAGCAATGAAGCTGTCATGAGTGGGAAGCCATTTGTGTGCTGATCCAGGGCCCTTATGTTACTAGTCCTTCTTAACATTTTAGCATAACATAGAGCTAGTAGAGAGCCAGATCCAGATAAATCCTGAGCCAGGTCAAGAGGTGAAATTCTCTTGGGTATAGAATGTACTAGGAACAGTTTATAGAAGCAATTTAGTATACTTAATTTTATTTCCGATTACCTTGTTTTACCTACATAGTGAGATGAGGTATCTGATGGCCCAGATTTAAATATGGATCGAGTACAGTCAAGCTTGTATAAGCCTGGACTTTTAGCTACTCAGTTTATTGTTCTCCAAACTGTGGATAAGGACCATATGTACCAGAGAATATGTGAGGAGCCAGAGCAATTATATTTATAGGATATCTTAAATTAACAGCTCCGTAATTATTTTTTCTTTCTTTCCCCGCACCCCGATTTCCTTACATAGTGCTCCTCCACACTCTCTTTGCTCTCACCTCTTTCTTGACTTACACAATCTCCCTCTTTGGTCTCTCCAATAACAAAAGTAATTCGCACTAAGACTTTGTGAATTGATAGATATGATTGAAAACAGACAGGATGGACTAGGTTGAAAGATCACATTGTAGAGAATACAGACTCTTATTCAACTCCTTTTCTTCATTGTCTGCCTCTACCAACTCTATTTCCTTACAGACTCAAATTGTCCTTTGTATCATGTATTAGAATTTCCTTTCTCATCTGAGGGCTTTGACCCATTGTTAAATTATCTACTAACCACTCAAACACTCAGGATTTAAAGTGTTTTAACAAAGAAGTTAACTGTCTCTTGGGAATGATTTTAGCCTACTTACAATAAAACAAGTTTTCTGTTTTATTATAATTTTCAAATTAAATTGAGGAACACTAAGCAACTGTCAGCCCATAGACACTCTTAATAAAGAGAGGCTATGGAAGGAACAAAGGGTGCAATCATGTTATTAGGAGAATGATGACTAAGGCTTGGGAAAGTGCTGCGTTGAGACAAACAGACTAATGAAGATCCAGTAAGTTTAAGGACTCCTCAGGATGGAAAATATGGCGTTGTAGAGGTAACTACTTGGATGTGAAATGCTTCTACCACAGTATAAGAACTTTGAACAAATGAGAGGACAAGAGATAGCAAAGGTGAGAATGTACATCAGTTGTAAATAATAATAATTAAAAAAAAGTACAGAAGTAGTAGGAAATAAAGGCTACCTGGAGGATCAATGCAGTAATTAATCAGAGGTTATATGATCTAACTACCTACTTTTATGTACTTACATAAATGTAAGTGCTGTGTCCTTGTTATGGGCAGAATAATATGCTAGGCTATCTATTGACATTCTTACAAAGTATATTGCTAACATGAACATGAAGCATCCTTACCTCATTTTACATTAAAAGTATTTTAAGATTCAGATTGTGACTAGCTTGTCACACATCTGGTAACAGGTAGTAAGTAACTCAAGATTGCAATCCAAATTTAGATTGCTTCAAGGCACATACTGGAAAATGTAAAAGATTTAAATACTGATATCCTGAAAGGGATGCAAAGGAAATGATAAAATTAGAGAAAGAAATTGTGGCAAAACAAAAGGTTATGGTCAGAGAAAGGAATTATTTTTCTTCATTTTCACAGTGGGAGTTTTGGTGCTGTATAACCATGTGATACTTAAAGTGTAATTGAGATACAGTCACAGCATGAAGAATACTACCAACACACTGGTACTTATCCATAAATGACTGTACTATTGTGAATAAACATGAGCAATTGTACATTGCTTCCAAAGACTGTAGAGAATACTCAAGTGGGTAATGGCCTGTGGTAGAGTAAGTTAACATGAGACTCATAATGGGAAGGGAGTGGACTGATTTTTGGGGAAGTTGTGATCTAAAATCTTGACACTGGCTCAGAAAAAAAAAAATCACAGAATAAACGTTCTCCACTAGAGAGAGTAGGCAAGGAAGACCCTGTATGTGCAAGGTGGCTGCCAAAAGACATGTGAGATCACTAAGGCAAAAGTGCAGGAAACATTTCCACAAACAGGGAAGACATAAATCTGGGTTTTCTAAAAATAGACACTCTTGAGTTTTTGAGTAGAGTCTAAATAAATGATATGGACCTATGGAGATAGCTCAGTGGTTAAGAGTACTTGCTACTCCTTCCAAGGGTATGATATGAGTTTATTTCCCAGCCTCCTGATGGAGTGGCTCACAATAGACAGTAACTCTAGCTTCAGGGATCAGACATCTTCTTCTGGCTTCTACAGACTACTACACACATGTGGCATGTACACAGAAGGCATATGCACACATATACACACAGAAAAATAAAGATTTTTTTTAAAAAGGAAAAGAAAACACAATTTACATTTTTTTTTCTGTTGTAAACTTTATGAAATCATAGAGCCATGGGAACTGGAGTCGCAGTTATTACAGAGCCCTGGGAAGATTTTCTCATTGAAGAGCAGAAAGCCTTGGCTTCCCTGCTTAAGGGTAAAACCACGGTGGGTCAAAAGAATGTGAAAACAAGGGGAAAAACCTAGAAAGAATTAATGTGCATCTGTTTTCAAATCACATGTTGCTCAGCACTTCCTTTGGGACTTCTGATATTTAGAAGCTCGAGAAGGATGGTGTGGACCCTGGAAGTTTAATATAATAACAAAGAGCCCTTTATTTATAACATTTCCTTCCTCCCTTCTGGAGGCAGCATGGTCCTGCACATTTTAAAATTTTATCTGTGGGCTGATAAACATTTTATGAGTGCTCACCTGACTTATGTTCTGGATGATCTTACTGCTTGCCTTTGCTCTTCTCTTGGTCAGAATTTCCAGGCAGGAGCATAGGAAGGTGTTGCAGAGAAAATAATTTACAGGCTGGACTTGTGCCATGCTCTCTCAGGCAGATCTCCTCCTGCATAATTGGCATCCAGTATGATTCTGGAGGACCCCAGACAGTAGGATCTCCAGAATTGTGGCCAGTTGCTAAGATTACTTCTAATTGCTTTCACTTGAACCTAGGTCACCATTAAATAGGCATTTTATAGATAACTCACAGAAATAATCAAAATCCCCTCTTCTATTTGTTACTTTGGGCAAGGACATCTAAATCTATGCATCCCAATTTGGGCTGCCAGTTATTTTTATTTATAGTTGCTGTTTAGATAAACCACATTAGAAGAAACTGGGTAGAAGAGATACTGATAAAATTGGTTAGTTAACCTATTTAAGGAACTTGTCTCAAATTTAATCATGATGAGGTAGATACATTATTTAAATTTCTTCAATATTTTGGCAAGAAACACAACAATAACCTACTATGTGATTTTATTCATATGACCAAGCATTAATATTTTCTTTTTTCATAGTATCTATATCTGGCCTTAAATCTTCCCTTAAGATAGGATAATTAAAGCCAAGTATTTTAGGTACTACATGACTATAATCCCAAAACTCCGAAGACAACGTAAGGAGAATCACAGTTCAAGGCAAGTCTGGGTTAGAGAGCAGTTTACAGAACAGCCTGGGCTATAGAGAAAGATCCCATCTCAAGATACAGCAGCCACAGGAAAACAGAAATTATAGATAGTATTTATGCTAACTATATGCTTCTAAAACGTGGCCTTCTGAACTATTCTAGGAGCTTACCTTATCTGATAGGCACTTCTGGATTGTTCCTAGTTGCTAGTAGAAAGGATGGGATAAGGGTATATGTATGAAAAATATCTAAAGTCTTTTCTATTTTTCCAATTCTAACTTTTTATCAGATTATATTAATATCACAATTTCCAGTGCTGTTCTATAAATTGGCTACTTTCTAAGGTTTAACTTTCTTTTAAAAAAACTTAATTGAACTTTTAAATGTTTCAGATCATAAATTTATTACAAAGTAACCCAGAAAATTACAATTGCCTTCAACCAACATTCCTTAAATGTCTGTCTGTCTGTCTGTCTGTCTCTCTCTCTCTCCCCCCCCCCCGTGTGTGTGTATTTTTTATCTGTCTTCTATCTATCATCTAATTATCTATTAATCTATCTATATCACTATCTATCATCTATCGGTCTTTCTCTCTCAAAGTGTCAGTTCTCTGAAAAGACTGGCACATGGAAGAAAATTCCATCTAAACACTTGGGCAGCGCTACAGACTTCTTGGACTGCTGACAATGCCTCAGTATGAATTCTGAGACATATCTCATTAAGAATCTGTCTGCGTGCTTTCAGCTGTTCAGTAGAAGTGATTCAAAAAAAAAAAATCAAAGCCAGTATGCTTTCTACAGAAGTGGGAATTTCTAGTGTTTGGGTTCTCCCAACTGTGGCCCTTATCATACAAAGGGGGAAAAAGTAGTAAAGATTTGATTTCTGCTTATTATAGTTGTAACTGTTAGATCTCCCTGTTACATTATTTTAGTTGGTTAAGCATGTTGGTGTTAGTCATTAAATACACACTTCCTTGTGTTTGGATGGCCAGAAAATTTAAGGAATCTCACCCATATGTTATCTACTGTAGCATCATTAGAAACAAAACATTTTTAGCTTTTAAGTGGATATTAATGTCATTTAAAATGACATTAAATGACAGATTACTCAATGTGTAGTCAACTTCAGTGACTTGACTTATCATTACTTTATATCAATAATTCCAAATATTTTAAAAGTTGTATCAAGTGATATTTGTGACTGAGATGTTTTGAAAAGCTATCCCTACCACTCCTGAACTAGTGGCAGCTGTTCAGAGTCATCAGCAGAAGACTCACACAAAGTCAGGCCCATTCACATGTGATCTGACTTGGGAGAGGAAACCATGAGGCCCCACCCCTTCCTGAGACTGTCGGGAATGAATGGCTATTGGAAAGGAGGGTGTCATTTGCCTCAATGGCACAGCTATGGATGAGTTACCTCAGAAAATTACCTTCCCTCAAGTTTCTGTAACAAACTCTGAATTCAGTGGCCCACATACAAAAAGAAAGGCATGTGAGCAAGTGGGGGACTCCAGTGAGAGAGGGAGAGGGATGAGAGAGGGGAGGGAGGGGATGAGTAGTAGAAAATTCATTATGTAAACATGGGAAACTATCAAAACTGTGCAATGAAAAGTAGACTCAATTACAATACAAATCCACCAAAAGGAAGCACCCTAATAACGATGATGATGATGATGATGATGATGATAGCAGCCGCCACTATGATACAACCTTTTACTAGTATAAATACTTTCATTCTTATCTACAAAAATCTGCATTCATCTGGTCTGCAGCACCTAGTATGATTTTGTATGTGTGATACATAAGAAAATCCAACAGTCAGCTCTATTTTTTTTTTATTTCAGAAAAAAAAATATCCACACTGGTTTCACCCTTACATGCTATCATTTAACTTGTTCAGACATATGTGAGATGAACATGAATATAGAAAACCAACCAGATAGGAAGTTATTAATCCTGTTGTGCAGAGAAGCACATCAAGTTTGGGGTAAGGCTCTTGGCTGGTGGTGGAGTTCTTCAGCAGCAATGATTTCCATAGCTAAGCACCCTTCTCGTGCAGCTCATCATGTCCCTTACTTGAAACACACACTATAACTTTATTGTCTTGCATCAAATATCCTATATACTATTCAACCATGAAAAAAATATATATACATATATATTACTTAAAATGTAAAATATAAATACTTAAAATGCAAAATATGCGCCATAGTGTGTAATTGTTAGTTAGATGATATGTGGAAATTACAGACAGGATTATTTTATATCTATTGATAGCCTCTTTATCTTCACTGACTGTCTTCCCTGTTATTCTTAATTAACAATGTGTGTTCTTCATTAATAAAACCTGAGTTTCCTATGTCTCCAATTCATTCAGAAATATACAGATGCCTTAGGAAGTATTAGACATGTGCTTGCCACATAGCAAGAATACTTTGTTTTCACCATTAGAGTAATTTTAGTAACAGTAAATGTGCTGAATGAGATATTATCGTGGTTTACCTGTGGGTTCAATTGGCCAGTTGGCTATTTAGAACTAACTAGAGTATATATGAAACTTCTGATTTCAAAGGAGTTTTAATTAACACTTGCCTGAATAAATGGTATCTGTGTTAGTTATTTTCTATTGCTGTGACAAAACACCATGAAAAAGGCAGCTCATAAAAGAAAGCATTTAATTGGGGGCTCAAGGTTCCAGATAGGTACCATGACCATCATGTTGGGGAGTATAGCAACCACAAGTAGGCATGGTGTTGAAGTAATAGTTGAAAGCTTTCATCTGATCTACAAACAGAAGGCAAAGGAATCTAAGTGGAAATGACATTGGCTTTAGAAATTTCAAAGCTTGGCCTCAATGATATACCTGCTCCAATAATGCCAAACCTCCTAACTCTTCCCAAGAAGTTCTACCAACTGGAGACCAGCATTGAAACATATGAGCCTAGAGTTCAATCATCATTCAACCACTTGAGATTCTGATTCAGCAGAATTATACATGCATTTGAGTTTACGTGTCTTCCCTTCTAGCCCCCTTCTCCTATGTTGTTAACTGTCTAGTATATCTTCATCTGGCCATTCTCCTGGTTCTGTACTGAGTACCAGTGTTATAAATAAAACATTAGAGCAAGTCCTCTTCCTTTTTTGTTTAAAGATTTTTTTTTTTTAATTTATGTGTATGAGTACACTGTAGCTGTACAGATGGCCGTGAGCTATCATGTATGTGACTGCTGGGAATTGAACTCAGGACTTCTGCCAGCCCCGCTCCGCTCACTCCGGCGTAATTCACTGTAGCTGTCTTCAGACGCACCAGAAGAGGGCGTCAGATTTCATTACCGGTGGTTGTGAGCCACCATGTGGTTGCTGGGATCCAAACTCAGGACCTTCAGAAGAGCAGTCAGTGCTCTTACTCGATGAGCCATTTCGCCAGCCCCGCAAGTCCTCTTCTAAATGAACTTAGAGCTTATGTTCATTTCCTTTCCAGTTGCTGTGATAAAATATCCTGGCAAAAGCTACTTAAGGGAGAAAGGGTATGCTTAACTTACAGTTCCAACTTATTTATTATTGTGGGCCAATTAGTGTGGTATGAAATTGAAAACACTGGTCAAATCACATCTGTAGTCAAAATCTCAGAGGAATGAATTAACACACGCATGCTAGTACTTAATTCATTGTTTTTTCTACAAGGGGAATGGTACTATCCACAATGAGCATGAGCAGGTCTTCTCCCCAAAACCAAACTCATCTAAATAATCTCTCACTGACTTGCTTCCTGGGTCTCTCTCTCTCTCTCTCTCTCTCTCTCTCTCTCTCTCTCTCTCTCTCTCTCTGTCTCAACTCATCATCACATTGCAAAACAAAGAAACAAACAAAAAATAAAAACCATACTAATGAAAAGCTGGAATACAGTTGATAAGTTATTCCCTTGAGACAAATAATGATTTCTTGGTAAATATTTGATGAATCAAAAAAAATATAATCAGTATAAAGATAGTTTCCCATGTGGTTGATATGAAATCAAGGCAAAGAAACCAGCCAGAAATATAGATGGAATAGATACTTGAGAGAAATAGAAGTGATCTATAGAGACCTGCTGATAAACTACTTTATTCAGATGGAGGCTTGTGTAAGGAGCATTGGAAAGGCGAAGTTAGAAAATTGGCAAGAATTGCAATTACCAATAGCCTTCAATGCCAACACAATGGGACTTCATTTAACCTGAGGGCAAGGGGAGTGGTTACAGTTTTGCAAACACAGAAAGTAACTGATGTGAAAAGAATGCCTAAAACAAGATCAGCAAGAATGTTATTACAGCACTCCAGTCAACAAAAGATAACATAATTAAGATTATTACAATGCCAAGCTTCTCTAGTGAATTCTGGCTTACCCAGTTCTCCTGCTACAAGTAATAATACTTTCCTTTACTCCCAAGTAATGATTAAGATGGTAAATTACATGTTTTTTTTTTTTAACCACACAAGAAAGATGAAGAGAGTGTCTGGATTTAGTGGTTAGAAGACATTTCAAGAAGTAGAGCTTGGGTATGCCGATCTGAGGAGTAAGGTAGAGAAGAAATCTAGGAAAACATTGAGATAATCTGCAAAAGTGGATGAGTTATGATTAGTACCGATCACTAGCTGAGCAGTCAAATAGATTTGATTTGTGAGGGAAGCATATGGTCACTTCTGTGAGGGATCACCGTTTTGGAAATACCATAGGCTAATCCAACGGAGATACAGGCCAGTCGCAGTTAACTATGTGGGAATTAGCAACCAGTATCCCAGCGTTACCTGAGAGGAGGTTCACCGTGAAACATGAACACTAGTTTAAGAAACTCTCAGGAATTAACTGAGAGAGCAAATAGATTCTTTTTATCAGAGAAGCTGAGTCCCCTGAACAGGGCGAATAAGATATTCATAACTACAAGAGACCCATCACGGTGTACCTGGAATGGGTGGACAATATAGTCGTATCTCATCCAGAAGCCAATAAAAAATGAGCTTAGAAGCCTTTCAGAGACCAATAAAGATTTCATCAGCCTAAAATTGAGAAATCAACCTTGATAAGGAAACAGATACAGGATCTCATCATCTTTGGAGTCGAAGCTGGACCACTTCTGACTCAAACATGATCTAAGGATCGGGTAGATTGTTTGTCCCCTGAATCGAGTTATAAAAGTTGTTTTTCTATTCAGACTTGCTGAGATTTTCTTGTTGTTTAGTAGCCATCTGATCTTTAGGAACATAACTTGCTTTCTCTATAATCCTGGCAGGAAATAGCGTGCATGAGTGTGTCACCACTGGCATCCATGTCAGACTTAAATTATGCTGTCTAGTTTATTTTAGGTCTGCTTTATTTTTGGTTTCTTTCTTTTTATTATTGAAAGAAAAATGTTAACTGTTTTAGAACTTGAAAGCAAATTATTATATCCCTGATCCTGACTAATCAAGTTGATTTTGGAAATATGAAGTATTGGTCTATTATTTTTTTCCCCTGAATTTCAGGAAATTCCAAAGTGGTCCAGGAATAGATGCAGGAATGCTTTGAATGTTTTTTCATCTCACTTTGTATATGTAGCAAAGTCAGATTTTGATGCGCAGAGGTGGGGGGAGGTGGGAAGAACTGTTTGGGCTTCTGTGAACAAGTAGGTCTTAGGGAAAGTATTTTTCTCTTGAGGTACTGCTTTCAATCTGATATTCATTTTGCTCAGATCCGTTGTAAATACCAGCCTGTTTCTGTGAAATGTAAGTGGTGTTTGCTCTGGGCTAGTGGGACAGCCATGCGTTGTTTGCTCTGCCAGGAGCTCTCCTGGAGTAGCCGCTGTACATTATTCAGATCAGCTCACAGGAAGCAGCTGTCCTAATTCCAGGTGGACCAAGAGAAACCTTTTTACACACAGCCACAGCTGTGCCACCCGGTAGCTTAAAGAGCAGTAGGCAGGTGAATGAACCATTGTTACAAATTCACTTTTTATCTGGCAAACACTTTGCAGAAGCCAGCAGAACTGGAGGTATTTCCAATCTGCCGTTGACGTTGAAATGATGTGAACACAGCAAGGAAGTCATTGTCTGGGCTGAGTGGAAATGCTTGTGTGCTGCCAACACTTATCATTTAGAACACGGAATGAAATCTACATGCCAAAATAAGCTTTATAAAATTTGGAGTTCCAGTAACTCTATTACTTATCCTATTCTACTCGTAAGATAATCCATGTCTTCCATATATATTTCACATTCTTCAGCATGTATGGTATTGATGTGAATACTGCAATTGTAGCTTTGGAGATACTTATGTATATATATGTATATATACATATATGTATATGTATATATATATATGTATATATATATATATGCTTTGTAATGTAGCTAAAAAGAAGGTCGAGGCTTTCATAGCCTGTTATTTTTGCAAGCAAATAAAATAACTTTAAAAGCCATAAATAGATATTATTAAGTGGGGCTCCTATGTGGTATTATGAACCATATTTGCCAATAAGCATATTCACATGTGAAAATAAAGCCAGAGAACTAAGCTAACATGAGGACTGTTATAAGAGTGGGTTCAGTAGCCCTCTGCTACTCTGAGAACTGACAGTGTCATCAGTTTATCTTACACTTGCTAGAATTTTTCTATTAGCAAATTTAGTAGCCATTAAGAGAATATTTCATCATTACAACCTTTGTCTAGAAATAAAAACTGAAGAAAGGGGAAGGAAGGAAGGAAAGAGGGAGAGAAGGACAGAGGTAGAGAGAGAGTGAGGAGTAAGCTAGGAAAAGGATTATTAATAATAATTTTATTCATCCTCACCACTATTACAAAATATATGAGGCTATGTAACTTAGATGAGGCAACTTAGTTGACAACTTTAAAAGACAAGTCACTATGAACCAAGCTCTGTTTGAGCAATAATTGTTGCATCACATCATGGCAGACATCACCACAATGGTAGAGTATGTGCAACAGGGAGAGATTACATGATCAGACCAGAAGAAAGAGCAAGAGGGGAATCCACCTTGCTCTTTTAATAATAACTTTCTTGCAAGAACTAATTGATGGATCTTGGAAGAAGCAAGAACAAATATAAACTCCTCACAGGTCTTAACCTCTTAAAGTCCCCAGTACCTAGGAATTATTCACCACACTAAAAATTGAGCCTGCACACAAACTCCTAGTTCACACAGTCAAGATGTAAAATACAACACCAAACACACAAACAGAGTTAGAACTGACACGAGGGCAGAGAGAAAAACAACTACTAACCTTCAGAGAGATGGAAAATACCTGATTCTTTACCTTGTACAAAGCTAAGAAATATTGACTCCAATGTAATTTTTTTTCTTTATGTCCTTTCATTTTTGATTGTGTTAATAATATTCTTAAACTGCAGTATGTAATAGTTCTTGGAGAAGTGACTTAAAGCAAAAGGGGGATGGTGTGAAATTTTCAGATTCACTGGATGGATTCATCTAGTGATGAAGAGTTTAAAGTTAACTATCTAATAATGGAGTAATATTTGGAGACACTATAGTAATAAAATGATGATAGGTGGTAAGTGGTTGGTATATCGATCATAGACAGGTGATATACAGATAATAAATGGGTGATAAATAATAAATAGGCAAATAAAGGCATAGATAGGTAGTAGATGAAAATAGAATATATATGTATAAATAAAATCACAGATAAATAGACTGATTAAAGTGAGCAGTTGAAATATCAACAGGCCTCTCCCGTATGGATACATTTTAGAAGACTTTCCCCAAGTACAGGAACTTGTAAGGAAGATAGAGTGTTGTAACTGTGTATAAGGAATTGCACACAATGCAGAAACACTTTCTCTGAGTCGGTGTCTAACCTGTGACAAAGTGGAAATGCCCACCAAACTGTTAAGCTTCCATGCCCTGGAGGATAGAAGGTTGAAAATCCACAATAGTTACTATGTGGAAGTGTCTAGGCAATAAATTAGTGCTGATGGATTAGCGATGTCTTACAGACACATTCTCTCTCAGATGGCAGGATCTATACTCTTGGCTCTTGAAATTGCTATGGTTTGTTATACTTGCTGTCAAAAATTACAATTATTTGAAGGTAAAAACTCATTAAGCACATGTTTAATTGAGATAGATGCTAGGCATTTATTTAAACATGTATTATTTTTGTTTTCTAAGAACATACATTGGTATGATAATTTTTTACACCACAAAGTGCAGACTAACTGGTTATCTATTAAAATTTCTTGGGATCAATATTAATTGATATAAGCATCAGTACTGTGCATGTGATCAGATAAAGGTTGAAATGCATATCGTGCAACTCTGAGGTGAATTTTGAGGAATTGATAAGTGCATCAAACATTACATTCCTGCACTTGGTAAAACTTGCCTTCTCTGTAACCTATGGTATTTGGGTTAGGGCCACGACATTAAAATTCCTCCATCCATCACCCTTACTAATCGCCCCACCATGAACACACTCCACATCACCCACCAGCTCTAACCCATCTCTTTCTATGTCTGTCCTGCTGACAGTAAATCCTCTCACCGGCTAATTGAATGAGTGCACCTGGTGCTGCCTCCCAAAGATCCACAAAGCCAGACTTTGATGGACAGCAGGAAGTGGCTCTATGTGAAAACAAAGCCTTTTAACTGCGAGCAGGGCTTTGTTCTGCTCCGGACTCTAAGGTCACTCCAGCTCATTCTAGCTGTGGTGGGGATCTTAATTTTCACTCATCCAATTTACTTGTTCCTGTCATTCTTTCCAATATTAAAAGTTTGTCGCTTCGAGTGCAGGGAATTTAAGAAAGGGGGAATGAGACACGCTTGCTGCAAACTAAATACAGCAGAAGCAAGTAAAAGCTGGCTTGGGTCTGAAGTACAAAAAGTTATTTTCAAAGCCCATAAATTATGACATAGTGATTAACATGTAATTTAAATATATTTAAACAACAATTATATCACATTTCCAGCCCAGCTAATTGGCCTCACAGATGTTCCCTTGGAGCTGCATCGCCCTTCCACGGGGAAAATGAATGAGGTGCTTTTTTATCATGGAAACCAGATAAAAAGGCAAACTGAAAGAAAAATGGAAACAGAAACATAAAAAGCAGCCAGTAACCCTAAAAACAATGAACATTAAGTGTTTGGTGTAGAATTTGTTTCCATTTTAAATGCTGAAAAAAGGAGAAGGAAAAAAAAAAAAAGCATGAAGACACGCTATTACTGTGGTGCTGTTTGGCAGTGTGTCCAGAGAGGGAGCTGGCAGGTTGCTCGTGGGGAGACTTGTAAAAGCAGGGACAGGAGATGCATTCGATGGAACAGAGCCTCACTTCTCTCAGAGCAGGCTAAGTGCAAAAACCCAGTTATTTACAATACACCACCTTCACAACTAAAGGCATTCTGTTCCAGAAAATGAAGATAGATAATGGACTGTTTCCTGACTAAGAATGGTTTGTGAGTTAGTTCTTTGATCATTCATCTTTCAAGTTCAAAAAGAAAAAAAAAATACAAAATGCACAATCAACTCTAGCTTCAGCAGTGATACAAATTGAGCATTAGCCAGAACAGGCATATTTGCCAAGTAAGAGGTCGAAGGAACACAAGTAATTACTAGTATTTTTGAACACTTTCTCTTCCTTCTCGTGGGAATTCACTCCAGCAGCATGATTCTTTAGTGTTTGTTTGTTTCTAATTCCATAATCTCAGGCAATATCTGATAGAGCTGTATAAATCCCCCCCAAAAATTCATGTGTCCATATCTCTTCTAGTATGTGGTAGTATTTCCAACATCTGCCACAGTGACCAGTGGTTTTTATCATGAATATTTAATAAATATTTGTTAAATACCAATCAGAGATTGATGATAAGTCTGGGGTTTGAAATGTTATAACACTGATACGGACAGGTCTAATATTTTATTTTGTGAAACTCCTCAATTTTACAAATCACTGAACTGTATAATGTATTCCTTTCTCAAATATTATGAACAAATAGAATTGATTTCCTGTCTTTATAAAGGACAGCAAGATCTGCCCATACTTATGATGGTTAGAGAACAGATAAGCATTAAAAAGTCATCTTTAATGGACTTCTTTGACATGAGAGTACTTGACTTCAGGATCCTTATTAGCTGACATATGCTTACATGTTATATATAGTCGACATTTATATAATAGTGCAGAATATAATTTGTCATTCTGAAGAATAAAATAGTGGCCAAGGATAAAGAAGGGAGTGTGAGATATTTTACAACTGAATATGTATGATTAGACCTGGAGCCTAAAATGTCTAACAGGACAAAATCATTTATGTATAGTATAGTAACAAGTCCTGTACATTGAATGTTAAATATAGCTATAAAGATAACATAAATGCCCATACATTGCTGAATGAACATGGAACATATGGTATATATATATATACATATTAAATCATATGTATATATGGTATATATATATATATATATAATCAGATACTACTTGAGGAGATAAATAAGTGAGAACTTGTCACTTGCAAAAACATTAATGGATGTAGTGAGTATATCCTAAGTGAAATAAAGCAGACACACTCACAGCCTCACTCACTCCTATGTATGATTAGAGAAGGAAATAACTCTTTATTCTCTGTGCTTTTTGAACTATAGGGTGAAATGCATTGTAAATTAATTATAAGACTTGTTCTTTGTTCAGTCTGGCAAGCAGCATTGGTTAAGTGAAATTGTATTATTCAATTGCTATTGATTTACATTAAATAATTATCATTCATAGAAGCAATCTCCTAAGATTGCTTTATGAATCTATATTGTAGGAATATTGATGTGAGATGTTTCATATAAATTGCATAGGTAGCTGGAAGGCATTTTTAGTCATCTCTATTGGGTTAGGATCAGATATAGAGAGATGGACCAGAAAGGCAGCTTCATTTATTATGCTTAGTACCAGAAAAGCAGAGAAATTCTCCCAGAGAAGGCAGTTCTCAGTTAGTGTGTTTAATAATGAGTGAATATATATGAGTATATTTCCATATTAAGAAGCAGACATCTCTTTCTCTAAGAAACACCGTCTTCAACAGTTTGTTGTATTTTGCCTCCACTTTTATATAGCCTGAAGCATAGAGTATTAAAGTATAAAAATATAG
Source organism: Mastomys coucha (assembly GCF_008632895.1). Taxonomy (NCBI): domain Eukaryota; kingdom Metazoa; phylum Chordata; class Mammalia; order Rodentia; family Muridae; genus Mastomys; species Mastomys coucha. Next base: position 94,143,893 of record NW_022196896.1, on the reverse strand, counting down.
ATTTTTTTAAAGCCAAAACCTTGTTATAAGTCTGCCTACATAAAAGGAATAGAATGTATATTTCCAGTCAAGAATGTTTTTAAATTTTCTTCTGTTTCTTACTTTATAAAAAATAAGGTGGAAAATAAAATGCTGTGTGGTTTGTTTCTAAGGAGAGACTGAGTGGCCTTCATTGAAATGGTGAAAATAAATGTGACTTGATAAAAGAAATTTTCAGACAAATTGGAATCTTCCTTCTATCTCCTTCTAATCTCTCCCTCCCCTTTTTTGTTTCTTGTAAGAACACAAACTCTTGATGATCTTAATAGCAGGGAGCTGTTTTGGTCTTTTGATATGTGAAAAACAAACTATTCTTTATTTTAAAACATAGTTTCATTATTCCTGGCTAACCCTCCCCCACCCCCAGTCTTCTAGGATTAGTCTGAAAAAAAAAAAAGATGATTTCAATGTCAGACTTATTTTTTTTCAATCATTAAAAAAATTTACTTTTTTCAATATGATTTTCTTTGTCTCCGGGTAAAAAACAAATTTGTTTTTTAAATTTGCTTGCCTGTAGTGAGAATGAACGCAGTTTGACTATTTAGGAAAAAAAAAAAATCACTGTTGTGCACTTTCCCCTTTGGCTCATGCAAATCGTTATCTTTTCTTTCTCTTTTCTTTTTTTTTTTTTAATTTTTCATCCATGTTGCCTCTTATTATATCCATCATTCCATTTTTCTTTTCTATTAGAGTGAAATTGGACACAGCCCTCCTCCTGCCTACACCCCTATGTCAGGAGTAAGTATTTCACAATCGACCTTCATCTTTTAGGAGTTTTGGTCTTCTCTCTTAACCACATTTCTTCTCTTGTCTTCCCATAATTTCCTCATTTTGCCTTTGCCAACAGTGAGTCAAGACCTGGCTGTAGACCGTGTAGCTGCCTATGTAGATGTCTGTATCTAGTGTGATCACAGCAGCTAGGATACCACTCATTAACACGTGCTTTCAATAAGTATTGGAAGAGTTCACACACTTCCTGTATTATGTTTCTGGATTATGTTATCTTCAGTCTCATGACTCCAGGTCATGTGCTGCAAAGTCTAAGTCCCAATGACTGTCTTTTTGGTAGGGACTGGACACTCAAAGTCGTAGTAGTCTCAGACCAGAGGGTAGCATTGGGGTAGTGTCGTTCACAGCGCTTCACTGTACTTCTGCAATTAAGACCACTGGTTGGAACATTTTACTTTGAGTTTTTAATAACAAAATTAGGCAACTGTAGAAGGAGAACACACAATCTTTTGTATTAGATCATACTCTAGTTACTTGGTGATTCTATTAAAGTGTCAAATTATTTCTCCATGATTTTGATCTAGTAAGGAAAAGAAGTTAGGACACAAAGAGCTGGAAATAGGGATGCCAGCAGCACTGGGAAGTTGCAGACATGAGCTCCTTAGGGCTTGCTGACCAACCAGTCTAGGCAAATAGATAAGCTCCAGGCACACTGTCTCAAGAATTAAGGTAGAGCTGGGCAGTGGTGGCATACGCCTTTAATCCCAGCACTTGGGAGGCAGAGGCAGGAGGATTTCTGAGTTCGAGGCCAGCCTGGTCTACAGAGTAAGTTCCAGGACAGCCAGGGCAGAGAAACCCTATCTCGAAAAACAAAAAAAACAAAAAAACAAAACAAAAAAAAAGGAAAAATAATAATTAAGATAGAAGGCTATAAATCCATGGTTTGCAACCTATGGGGTCACGATCTTTTGAGAGCACATATCAGGTAGCAAATTTACAGCTAAAAAGTAGCAAGGAAAATAATTTTATGGTTGGGGGGTCATCACAACATGAGAAACTGTACTAAGGTTGAGAACCACTGCTATGAAAGAAGAAAGCCAACATTGACCTCTGACCTCCATATGCCTGTATAACTACACTCACACATACATGCATAGAAAAAAATATTACAATTTCAAATGTTTCTCGTATTTACCTCAACTTCATCAACCCTTAGGGAAAAAAATTAATTACTAAATTTGCAAGGCGATGTGTTTGGTGTCTTTTTGGCTAATAACATTCAGGTTTCTTTTATGATTTTTTTTTTCTACCAGCTGATTCTCCCAATGTGTTTCTACTATTTTAACAGAATCAGTTTGTGTACCAGGATGGGGGCTTTGCAACACAACAAGGAATGCCCATGCCCTACAGAGCCACAACCAGCACCATTCCAGAGGCTCCGGTCGCTCAGGGTGCAACGGCTGAGATGTGTGATGACTCCTGCTGTAATGGTACCCTACGAAAGCCAGTGGCACCTCATGTCCAAGAGGACAGTAGCACTCAGAGGTATAGTGCTGATCCCACAGTGTTTGCCCCAGAACGGAACCCTCGAGGAGAACTGGATGAAGAAGGCTACATGACTCCTATGCACGACAAGCCCAAACAAGGTACAAGCTGAATGTTCAGAAGTGATTGTGTTCAATGATCACTACCATCAAGCAAGCTTCAGGCAGCAGGAATGGTGACATGTGAGATCTATAATAGAAAAGGCCCAGGCTACGACAACTATAGAATACTTTCCTGAATCAGTGGCATCTTATGTGCCTAAGTACGTCTTTAAATAGTGCTAATCCCGGGGCTTCAGCTGAACAAGAAATTGGATTTTTAACAAAATCCTCAAGTGATGTATGAGACAAAGAAGCCTGAGAAATGGCAACCTTACCCCATCTTTATTGTACTAGTTGAATGAGCTATAATATTATAGGGCCTCAGAACCATTGCTATGTTGAAGTTATCATGGAGGTTGGAAAGACAGGTGTTACTGGCAAAGGACCAAAGCTTTAGATGCCAACAATAAAAGACTTGATTGATTTAAAACATGCAATTTCACTCATTTCGCTTAGGGTTAGGGGTGAGAATCATTGTAGACTGCTTTCTTAGCACACAAGAGAACTTAGATTTAGACCCTAGTATTAAAAAAAAAGAAAAAACAAGTTTATCACAGGAAATTGGGATTTTTGTGTGTGTGTGTGATGCTTTAAAAATAAAATTTGATTCTATATGTACTTACACATACCACAATCTTGAAGATAGTTTGTTAGTTTGTGAATTAATAAACATAGAAAGTTTAAACGCCCAGGTTAAATAACATTTCAGTTTTAAAATCAAACAAAATTCCTCTTTCCTTCTAAGCTATCAGTATCACAAATGGAGAAGAGGAATAATTGTTATTAAAAGTAGAGGTCATGATGATGTCTGTCAGCATCATTAGAAGCCATATGTTAAGGCTATGTTAGGGCTGGAGAGATGGCTCAGAGGGTGAGAGCACTGGCTGTTCTTCCAGAGGTCCTGAGTTCCAATTCCTAGCAACCACATAGTGGCTCACCACCATCTATAATGAGATCTGGTGCCCTCTTCTGACATGCAGATATATATACAGAACACTGTGTATATAATAAATAAATAAATCTTTTTAAAAAGACTGCAAAATCCTAGGATATCATCTTTATGTGACTTTGTTCACCCTACAAAACACAAGCTACTGATCCCTGCATGACCTAACATTGAATAATGAGGGTTTTGATGAATACAGCCCAGAATAGATGGTAAATAAATACACAGAGATAGATAGACATAGATGTTAGATTAAATAGATGATAGACAGAAAGACAGACAGACAGATATATATAGATACATGTATATATACATATATATCTATATATATAGAGAGAGGGAGAGAATAGAATAAATGAAAATTTCTGAATAAAGAGTGTTTTGGAAAAAAATTTAGTTTTTATAGGTATGTGTGCTTATGTCTGTGTGTTAGTGTGTGTGTCTGTATGTTTATGTCACATGTGTGCTGGTAATCATGGAGGCCACAAGAGGGCGCAAGAACCCCTGGAGCTAGAGCTACAGGTAGTTGTCAATGGCCTAGTATGGATCCTGGGAACCAAACTTGGGCCCTTTGTAAAATCCGCAAGCATTTAACCACTTTTTCCAGTCCCATAATGGGTATTCAATCCTAACAGCCCCAATAAAAGGAAGCATTTGGGTGCATTTAGAAGAGAAGAACATTTTAAAAGATAGGGATTCTGCTCTTTGGCCTTGTCCTGCCTTATTTTGTTAACTTTTCTGTCTCGCTGTTTTCTTTCGTGGGAGCCTACCTATTTTTCTGCATGCCTATACAATCTTCAGGTTTTTGTTTTGTTTTGTTTTGTTTTGTTTGAGAAGTTATGAAAACAAATTCCGTGGCTCTCTTGTTCTAAAGAAACTAACCATTGCTTTTTAACTTTAGTCTGATTAATGATTTTCCGAAAGTAGATTTCTGAAAGTAGTATCTTTGTATTGTTTCAGAATATCTGAATCCTGTGGAAGAGAACCCTTTTGTGTCCCGGAGGAAGAATGGAGACCTTCAAGCTTTAGATAACCCGGAGTATCACAGCGCTTCTAGCGGCCCACCCAAGGCGGAGGATGAATACGTGAATGAGCCCCTTTACCTCAACACCTTCGCCAACGCCTTGGGGAATGCAGAGTACATGAAAAACAGCGTACTGTCTGTGCCAGAGAAAGCCAAGAAAGCATTTGACAACCCCGACTACTGGAACCACAGCCTGCCACCCCGAAGCACCCTTCAGCACCCAGACTACCTGCAGGAATACAGCACAAAATATTTTTATAAACAGAATGGACGGATCCGCCCTATTGTGGCAGAGAATCCGGAGTACCTCTCGGAGTTCTCACTGAAGCCAGGCACTATGCTGCCCCCTCCGCCCTACAGACACCGGAATACTGTGGTGTGAGCTCAGCTAGAGTGTTAGGTGGAGAAACACACACCCACTCCATTTCCCTCCCCGCCTCCTCTTTCTCTGGCGGTCTTCCTTCTTCTCCCAAGGCCAGTAGTTTTGACACTTCCGAGTGGAAGCCGTAGAGACGCAATGATAGTTCTGTGCTTACCTAACTTGAATATTAGAAGGAAAGACTGAAAGAGAAAGACGGGGGACACACACTGTTTCTTCATTTCTTCATATAGGTTGGTTAACAGAGTGTCTGTCAGAGCTAGAGAAGGTCTAGGAAGTATAAGGCAATGCTGCCTGCTGTCAAAGAGCCCCATCTTTCTTCTCTTTGCACACACTCTCTCCCTCCTTCTCCCACCCCTGCCCCCACCTCCCTTTAATCTATCAATGCTGGTGATCGAAAGCCCAGACTCTGTTCCTATCTGTAGCCATAGTCGTGTGCATATGCAGCATCCCTGAACTCATACTGTGGCTTCCATTAGAACAAAAGGATAAGCATTTGGATGTCATTTGATAGTAACTGAGACTGAGAGGCCAATTTCTTTCTCCAATAGTTTCTTTCTTGGCAAGTAAGAATGGCCAACCCAGCTTTTGTAATTTTTAAATCTCCATTATAGTTATAACTAGTAATTATGCTTGGAAGGCATCTCTCCTTTTTTTTTTTTTTTTTCAATTTTGGTTTGCTTTGGCCTATTCTATATGAGTTGCTCCCTTATTTTGGCTGCAGTTTCTAGTTGAAAAGATATTTACATAAAAGCTTCTTGACAGAGTTCAAATGAAAAAAATATTATATGATGCGGAGATTGTTATTTTAAATCATTCGGTCCTTAAAATTAGAGGAGAAAGCCAAGATACTAGTAAAAATAACATCAAATCTAGATCTCACGTTTCACACTTCTGAGTTTTGTCTTCCCTTTCGATTCATCCTTTTCCACTTTATTCTCCCCCAAAATGATTGTCAGTGGCAGGCAGTGGGAATCTTAAGAGTAGAAGGGATGCTAAGAAACAGTTCTGTGTGGTTCGCAAAACTACTGATAATTTCAGGGGTGGTCCCATGGGGATCTAGGCAGTGGAAGAAACACTGGATTGGGTACGTCTCCGTGGAAGGTACTCAGAAATGTAGTTTGCACTTAAGCTATAATTTTATTTGTTGTTTTTCTGAACTCCACTTTGGATTTTTGAATGAAGCAATATGGAAGCAACCAGCAGATTAACTAAGTTAAGTACTTTTTTTTTTTAAAGGATCTAAGATAAAGACAGACTGTGGAAATACCAAACCAAGCCAATTAGGACTTTGGAACAGTACCCAGGGATTGTGGTGAGAGGGCCAGCACATTAACTTCATGTGATGTGACATTTGCTGTGTAAGGAAGTATGTTAAATTTGTACTCTCTGTGTGAAGGAATGCAAGTTAAGGACTGGCTTGAATTCTATGGAGTTTCTAGAATGAGATTCTGTTTATATGGATTAGAAGGTGACAACTCTTCACACCTAAGTTTCTATATTTAAAAGTAAACCATCAACATTTGAAGCCTATGAATAGGTCCACACTTGAGTTAAACATTGTAAATAAACATGAAAATCCTTCTCATGCAATTATTTTATTGCCCAATGTATTAATCTTTTAATAATTTATGTAACAACTCTCTCTTCATATACTAAGATACTATGTCCAGGTTGTAGATCCCTCTGCTAGGTTTAATTTTGAAAGAATACCTGTAGTGTTAAGATTAGTGATGAGGACAATGACAATTGAATCTCTGGGAAATAAGGAAAATTCATACATCTCTTTTTTCTATAAAATTCTCCTCTGAGTCATTTAGGTTTTTAAACATTTCTTTCTACTGTTAAAGTTTTGAGAGAACATTAGATTCACTAGCCAAAAAAATAATCAATTAAATTAAAATCTTCTTGGTAAAACAGAGTACTTAAGGGAGAAAATTTTTCAAGGAAGTTTATGTCTCTACCTATTTTGAAAACGTAAACCCATGCATCCAAATCTAGATTTATTCAATTGATATTTAAAGTCTACTGAATGTATGTGGTGGGGAGTGTCCAGGTAAATGAAACCATCCCTGACTTCAAATTTTAACAGTCTGGATTTATTTGCTGTGACATTCTTATTTCTCCATGAGTCCAAAAAATCAGATTGCATTAGCTATTTTGTGAATGGCTTCCTAGAACTTTTTGTAGAAGTTCTGAGAAGTCATCGGTTTGTATTTTAAACATCCTTCAATCTATTGAAGATGACAAATATAATCAGTTCTGTGTTCTTACCCAGACACAAACTGAACCACGTGAACATGGCATCGCTGGTAAACTGACATGTCTGGAGTGTTTACAGCAAACCAGGTCAAACTCCTGGGAAGGGTTGGGTTTGCTCTCTTCTTCGACAAAGAAAAGGGAAGCTAACTGAAAGTGAGAGGTGGAGACAGCAGAGGGTCTGGGAGATGCTTTCTAGAGAAGTTTAGCCATGAATTTACCAGACACAGAATGATCCAGGGGCCACAGCCTTAAAGCCCAAAACTCCTCAACCCAATTCAGAGGCATCCACCAACACTAGGGACCTTATACAAGTATCCATTTCTTATGAAGAGTTAAAGTAAGCCTTCATTAGTAAATGTATCTATACCTAACCATTCCTGTCGGCACCTTTGGAATGCTATAAGGACATTTTTGTTTTCATTTATAATATTTGTGTGGCTTCTAGTGGGATAAAGAAAGCAGAATTATTTTATTAGTAAAAGAAAGGATATAATCTCTTAGCTGTTAATGAAGTGTAACTGTAGTCCATGAGGGTTGCCTTTTTCTTCCCTAAAAGCACAGGATTAGCACTTCCACCCATCTTCCCCTAGAGATAGATGCGGGTGTAACTGAGAATGACCCCAGGTGCCATTTTCATCATTCCTTTTTATGACTTTTTAATATATACTCGATTACAGTAGTTCCGGTATTTCATGTTTATTTAGATTTGACTATCTAGGCCCTAAATTCTAGGGGAGAGGGTAAAATTACTCAACAGTGTTATTAAAGGGACAGCAAGCAGGAATCAGGGAAGATGTACATTCATTTGCTCAAGAGAATAACTTGTTTAACCCAGTAAAATAAAATTCTAAGACACTAATTAAGGCCTACAGATTGCTGCGGAATATCAGGTCCCAGAACTGAACAGCATCAGTCAAACTAGGCAGAATCTATTTGTAAAACTGAGTAAAATTAATGTGAAAATTGAGCTCACTGTGTTGTTTTTTTTTTTTAAACCATCAAATTGTAGCGAGCAAACTTATCTTGGGAAATCCTATTTTCAGGCCTGAAAATAATTTTTTCAGTGGAATACCCACTTAAAAGAAGCTGTTCTTGACCAGATGAGTAAAAGATGTCCCCTAAGTCAGGGCAAGTCCAGAGCCTCCAAACTGCTGCTACTCAACTTAGGTTGGTAACAAAGCTAGTCCCTGTTTTCTGAATTACATTAGCAGCACCGGTTAGGAGATGGTTCACTCTCTCTAGAACCGCTCTTGAAACACGTTGAAAACAATGCAAACTTCAAACTGAGAAAAATGAAAAACGGAAGATGCAAGTCTTACTAAGTAAGAGTCTGGTTTTCATAGGTCAGGAAGAATGACTGATAGGCTCTCTCTTGAAAGAAGAAATGGGGGACTTTTAAGTGCAGCACACTCCTGTGTTTACCTCTGGAGAATGTCAATATTGTCAATGGTGGAGAAAAGTTAGTAGAGGGATACGAGGCTTCATGGATAGATGAAGTTAGTGGGATAATTAGTATACTTGCTGAAGTGTGGAAACTAGAAAGAGTATACAAAAGTGGTTTTGCCTATGCCTGACACAGAAGCTAATAAATAAAAGATTCTCTTAAACAGACTTAATCTGTATTCAAAAACTGGAATTCGTTGTCCACCTGTAATTGCTGATTATTTAGCTAGTACAGGTAGTTCATAAGGTAATAAAAATGGTGACCACGAAAGCATGTGGACAACTGGACACAAGCAGGACAATGCTATAAGACATAGAATTAGCTAGGTTATCAGATGTTAAATGCTTTCAATAGTAATAAGCAAATCAAAGTAGAAAACTAGCCATACATCATAAAATAACAAAGTAGAATTCAGGCTCTGAAAATGTAGGATGGATTTTGCATAGTAAATAAAAACGTTTCCCATTTGAAATGGTTCTTGGTTGGAGTTAGCAGGTGGTAGGGATGATGAGGTTTCTATTGTAAAACCTTGCTTTAAAACATTAGAGTTGATTTTTCTCCTGTTCTCTTCTTATTCCCTCATTATATTTTCATTTATCAAGTATAAAGAGATGCTATATTGGGGGATTCTGGCTTACAGACATCACATTAAAAAGTTTAACAGGCAAATAAACTGCAGGAGAATTTAAGAGATCTTTAAAATGAATAACAGAAATAAAAAAGGGTCCATTGCCTTTTGCACTTGCAAAAAAAAAAATAATAAGTATTTAACCCAGTAATTTAGAAAGCAAGCAAAATATTTAATTTGTGAAGTGTTCTTTCTTTTCCTACCATCTTGCTGATATAACCAATATAGAGCCCATTACCACCTTTTTTTTTTTTGATAAGTAGATGCTAAAGTAAGAATTTTAAACTATGCTATTGCTGTTCTTTTTGGACTCTAGGGTTTTTTATTAACTGTTTATTAGTTACGGCACAAATAGGAAATCAATTGCAGAGCTATGAGCAGTTGAAAAGCCAGACAAACCAATTTCTACTGCATGTATCATGGGCAGAGAAGCCGGTTGTGTTTCTGAAGATCAGGGTTGTCCTCATTGGACACACAGAGGCAGGCTGTCATGTGACCAAATGACATATGAAGATGAGTGTGAATCAGACATAATTTTAGAAGATCTTTGACAGTTGAGGTCTTCTTCTTGTTGACAATAAGATGAGGCTGGCATTTACAATTTCTGGATTGACACTTTTTTCTCTTCTAATCCCAGAGATGCTTTTGAAGGTGTTCTCTCTGCTCTTCCGAACATGAGGATGAGGGCATTGTATCAGACCAGGTGCCCTTGTGTTTGCATATATAAAACCTTCAAACACCAGAGCCTACTTTGTTCCCTCATGAAGTGAAACTCTATAAAATGGCAAGAATTTCAGACTCTCTCTGTTCAAGTCCCACTCATTTAGTCAGGTGACAAAAGTGTATAATGTGTCTCACCTCACTTTTGGCCAAGAAATCGAGCACAGGAAAATGCTTCTAGAATCACAGGCTGTAAAGATTATACAAGTCCCAATTTCAAGGGAACATTCCCCTGCCTCCCCTGGAAAGAAATTCCTTGAAAGTCAATTTGGCAGGTAAGTGATCACCTTGCCACAAGTAGACATTTTATTTCCCTCTGAACTTAAGAGGAAAATGGAATCTTTGCTTTCCCATGCCCAACTCTCACAAAGCCTTTCCCATGGTTTTTTCTATCACACATTCAAAGTGGCTTTCCTGGGCTCTCGCTTTCTTAAGCCATAGTGGATCTCTGAAGAACTACACCCTCCTTTGAAACACTGATTTAGCCTTTGCCTTCAAATGCATGATTTTTATTTTCCATTAAAATATCCAACCACTCTAGAAGGCTTTTAAATTGCTTCTCAAACGAAAGACGATGCAAAAAAAAATTATGTAGGGTATTAAAATTATTTTCTCATGACAATTGATTCTATCACTGTGGGCTTCTCTGTAGGATTTTAAGATTAGTTAGCTCTGTAATGGATCTCAAGACTCACATTGTATGTACATACACTTCTAGATCTTACATTAATCTTTCCATGAAAACTATATATGTGTATATATAGTTTTTATGTATATATATAAAACTAAGTTATTGCTCCCAACTAACTTATTTACTTTGATGACCTTATTTTATCCCTGATATAAATATTTTACAGCTGCTAGAATTTGTGGGTTTTTTTTCCAAATGAAGAATTTTATTATCATGAAGGTAGAGGCAATTCACCTGTGAAAACTTCCTGTGACTTTTGTTGGAGCATCCATCTATCTAACAAATTTATAATAAGCGCCGTTTCACTGTAATGAAAGTCCATGTTGACTGACACAACTCTATCTACTCTCTCTCTCTCTACTTTAGGAGGAAATCTTTCTTTTAATATTTTAGTGTGTTTTCCCCATGCCACTAAAAGTATTTATATTTGTATAGATATTCTAGTTCAAGAAAATAAGCTTTTGCATCTGTAGGCAATAGCTCAACTTGTCCAAGCCACTTTGTCTTTACTGCTATTTTTATTCCTGATATGTTGATGTTTTCCCCAGGCCTGTTGCCCTTTTGAAGAAAAGCAAACCACACTCCCTCTCTATTGACAGAAACCTGATGTTCATGGATCATTTCCAGTGTTTTTCAGTTAACGGAGGGGTTGTGTCATTTTCCTTACTGTGAGAGTCATCTCCCTGTATAGTTCTGGATCTCTCAGGGGCTGGGAGTGGGGAGTGAGGGAAGAGCTACAGTAGCACTCCAAGAACCCTTATGGAATAACTCCGGTAATCAGCTATGAAAGTTATTTTCTAACTGTAGATATATGTAACTCGTTCTTTTCAAGTAAGGTACTTTGAAATATGTAGCATAAACTGGTACTGCTGTTAAAATGGGTCGACTATTAAACTGAGCAGCTGTGCAAGGGGCAGCTAACTTTGAATGCACACCTTCCTGGCTGGCCTGTGGACATCTCATCAAGTGTGAGCACCAAGGCCTCCATTGCTACACACCAAGAGTGTGTCTCCACATGTTCTGGCTGCTTGATCATCTCTCGCTGAGTATCATTAGAACAAGATCAAATGTAAATGAGTTTTAATGTGCAAGCTCATTCAGGGCACACACACGAAACTAGGTCACATTAAATTTTTCAAAAATTCATCTCATGCACGCATCACAGTAGTTGACTAAGATCAGTTTGGGTGATAAAGGGAGACAATTTGCAGAAAAGGCAGCATTGTGTTTGTTTCCTTACTTTCTTGACGTATAAACAGAAAACAAGCCCTCGTTCCTCTGAAGAATCATCAAAAGACGGGGCTGTAAAAAAAAAAAAAAATGACTTGCTGGTAAGCCATCTGTGTTTCATTTAAAGTCCCAGCATTCAAAGTTAGCTGCCTTTTTTGAAACAAACAAACAAAAAATACTACTGTATGTTTGAAAATGTGAATAGTATTTTTATAGCTTGTTAAAGACATGGCTAGCTGCATTTGTAAATAAGGATAATGTTGCTTTGATTTTCTTTGATGAACACCTTTCTTTGGAACATAATTGTCTTTAGGGTTGATTTGTATATAAGTAATTGGCTTGTGATTGTTTCTCTTTTGGTTGGAAGTTACCATTTTGACATTACCTGTGATTCTGTGTTCAGCACTATTGTGATGTGTCCAACCTCTGCACTCGCTTACACAATAGGATATGCCAATTGTGTGTGGTGAAATGTTATTTTCAATTTTTTTTTCTATTTTATCTATGAAGGATTATGCACTTAACACATACTAACTTTTTTAATGTTAGGTATATTTTTAGTATAATTTCCCAATTTTTTCTTCTCCTCCAATCCTTCAGCTTCTTTTCCCTCCTTCCCCTACTTTCTGTTGTTATTGAGGATGAGGGAGAAAATGTATTTTAAATGGATGTAATTAGGCTTTTTGAGGTAGTTCTCAAGGATCCTCTTTTGACTCTTGGGAAAGAATTGTGCGTGCACAAGGCAAGTATAGAATGCGAGCTGCTTTGCCTCATTCCGTACTGATCATCCCAGCTGAACAATTTGAAAACTGTTCTGCCTTTTTGTTACATGAATCTGTCAGAAATATATTTTTAATTTAATATAAATGAAATTCAATAAAATATGAAACAAATGTTCCTTCTGTGCTCGAACTTTTTTAATAAGAAAAGATATCAGTTGGGGAAAAGAAAGGTTTGTTCTGCACGTAATACTCTGAAGATGTGAAAATGGCTTTATTTTGATTCGTGCCTAGAAACCTCATTGACGATTCTTCGGCAGCCTTGAGTTGGCTGGACTGTGATCCACTCCATATGCTATCACTATCCAAGCATATGCCTATTGACTCATTGGCACAGCCTGTGCTTAATTAACTAGGGTTGATTTATTTCACTGGGGATAAAAGAAGTATAAAATATTTTGTGGGTGGAATTCAAGTACCATTTTGTTTCTTTCTATCTTCATTGCAGTCTGTGGTGATAGTTTTTTGTTAAAACAGGAGATGCAGATGGCAACACCATGCTTGCAGGAGGAGGGGGAGGAGTACAGAGAATGAGGCCTTCCATTGGCAAATAGGGAGTTAAGCCCATGGAACTCTGGGAAAGTGATTTCAGGTACTCATAATTCTTGGTTTTATCTTTTCTATTCAAGATTTAATATTACTCCTTCTGGCCCATAGAGTATAGAAATGTTACAGTTCCAATAATTTCTTACTAGAAATCTATTATTCTGGCCGGGCAGTGGTGGCACATGCCTTTAATCCCAGCACTTGGGAGGCAGAGGTGGGCGGATTTCTGAGTTTGAGGCCAGCCTGGTCTACAGAGTGAGTTCCAGGACAGCCAGGGCTACACAGAGAAACCCTGTCTCGGAAAAAACAAAACAAAACAAAACAAAAAAACAAACAGAAATCTATTATTCTTCAAACTACCCTGATTATTTGATTATATATGATCTGGACTAAATCAAGGAACAACAACAAAACTGTTTTAACACAATATATTACAGAAAGTTCACTTGAACATACTCAGTTAGAGCCCTTTAAATATTCTTTTAATAGCTGCTTGCTCTGTTTGAATGGTCATGAGTACACCATGGCATTCACCCTTGGATGTTTTGACCTTTTCATCTGAATCAATCACTGTCAATTAACCATATTCAGGGTAAAATATGTCAGGACACCATGCATTTATACAACAGATAGACGGAAAAAAGAGGAAACAACTTCTTCCTTATGCTTTACAATATATTTGAAATTTCCAATGCTAGTTTATAACACCTCTAGTATTTATCAAGTTATTAAGCATTTTAGAATATGTGACTTTATTCTGTATATTTTGGCTTACCATATTCTTTTGAGAGAAATATTACTGAGATAGTCCTGGACATCCATAGAAGGAAAATAGAACAAAAAGGAAAAAAAAAGCCTAAAGTCATGCAAATAGTACTTCTATGTGCTACTGTGGGAGTTGGGTTTCCTGTCTGAAGTATCTTCCTTCCCTCTGATGGTTAGCCAGTTCTTTCATCTCTCACACAACCATGTGTACCTGATAAATAAAAGCTTCACTCTAGTGGGAGCCTGATTGATGGTCATGCACTGACTCCAGCTACCCACGATCTTCGCTATTCATTAGCGCCTTAACAACTGATCTTCAAACTCAACTAAGTGTTTTACGTCCTGAAAATACTTGGGATCATCTTACTTATAATGGAGAATTAGATTCCCTTCATTCAAGAAATATATCCCATGCAGTTCTATGCAAAAAGCTCCCGAAACCTTACCATGTGGAGAGCCTACTGTCTTTATAGAAGAGTTCTAGAAGCCTAATTGGTAGTGGTGCCACCCGTGCCATTTCACATATCAAAGAGAGGTTACAGATAGCCTCATTGTTTTTCTGGCCAACTTGGTATATGAGTGAATACTAATAGGGATGATACAGCACAAAAGTCTCTGATTCATAAAGATTTCTAGGATTTGAAATATCTAAAAGGGTTACTGGAAACTTCTGGAATGTAGCATAAGATCTTATCTAGATTCAGTGTTGATCATTCAAAATCATGACAATGAAAGCTGAGATTGGAAGTGCAGACCCATGGTCACAGAACTTGACATTCTGAAGAGAATCAGTACTTCAAAACAAGCCTGGACAATGTAAGAATTTCCAAGCCATTCTGGCTAAAACCTGAAGCCCAAAGCAATCTGTATAAAAGAATTATTGTGACATTATAAGAGGGAGAAATTGCAAGGTATTAGAAATACACTCGAAACTAGGGTCCATAGTTAATGTTAAAGTCAAAGTCCCACTATTCATATGTGCTTTAATCTTAAAAACTTGAATTTACATTTATTTCATTTTTAAATCCCTATGGTAGGATACATATACAACATGCATATACACACATACACATAAAGATATAGAGAAAATAAACTATTTAAAATATTTTTACAATGCAAGACATCATAAAAAATCTTTATTCTCAAGCTATTTCACCACAAGGCTCAAGATATATATCATACTTCAAGTTATACCCATAAGCCTGTATGCTGAGCAGGTGCACAGTTAACTAATTCTCTCCAATGTACCATCAAGCCGCGTGATAAGCCATGGGGAGCAAAGCCACTAGACAGCCATCTTAAGATTAGAAGCAGAAGACTGTCTCCCAGACAGCAGTTTTAAAACTATAAACAGAAAAATTCACCACAAGATAGCAATCAAGAGACTGTGAACCAAATGGCACACAGGGGACAGGAGTTGATGCCTGTACCTGCTCTTGCATGTTACTTATAGGTTTTTAAAATAAAAACAGCCATCTTAAAATAATGAGGCCCTTTTCTCCTTCCTTATCACTTTAGATAAGTAGAGTCCTACTACACAAGATGATCAAAAATTGCAGCCTCTTTGATGAAAAAAAAAACCCCACCAAAAACCATAAATCTTCCAAACATGAAAGATAGGTGCTAATCGCTGCCCACTGATTCCTATTGAAAGAGGCACATAACTTATCAAAGATATCCTGAAGAATAAGACTTCTTCTTTCATTCTTGGCACATTATAAGGCACTTAAAGTTATCTTCTATTTATCTCAAGACTTAGAGAATTTCTCTGTCGTTACTTAGTATGAAATTATTATGCTTGTGTGGATTTTCAGACACTGCCACCATGGCAACATAAACATAACAGAAACTGGTTGTGTGCTTCTCTAAAGTGACCGTCTGTTAAAATCCTCACACATGCTCTCTTTGTCACCGTTTCCTATGATCCTACTGCTTAGGGACTAATACTTTGCCCTTGTCACAAATGAAGAAAGTTTAAAACAATCCATGAGCCAAGTCACATAAAAAGTGGAACAGGTCAAATACAAATCCACCTGATTCAAAAGTACTTTATCCCTTATGAGAAAATTTAGATATTCTACAACCTTAATACTAAAATGCCTCCCATCATGTATTCTTTCTTCACATATTTAAGTTCATGAAGATAACTGCATGTGTTTGTGAAAAAAATAACTTTTAATAAATTATCAGATTAGTTGGAAGAAGAATGTATATACTGAAAATATATGAGGTTTTTTTTTCAGATTGTATTCATCCAGTTTTAAAGGGTCCTTCTTATCACCACCTCAATGCAATTCTTCTCTGAAACATCTTGAGCCAGACCCCCAGAATTTCAAATCATCCTCCGGACCACTGCATTCCCCACTCCTACTAAAATGGCCCATTAAGACCTACTTAAAGCATTTAACTTTTTTTCTAATCCAAGATCCCAAAGGCCAAATTCTTCCAAACAAAAACCTGGTCCAGCAATATCCTAGCCCCTAGTACCCAATTTCTGTCTTGTACTGCTGTGAAGAGACACCATGACCACAGCAGCTCTTATAAAGGAAAACATTTAATTGAGAGTTGCTTACAGTTTCAGAGGTTCAGTCCATTATCAACATGGCAGGACACATGGCAGCATGTAGGCAGATATGGTACTGAAGGAGCTAGGAGGTCTACATCTTGATCCACAGGCAGGAGAAGACTACCACACTAGGCTTAGCTTGAGTTTAGGAGACATTAAAGTCTGCCTCCACAAAACCTGCTTCAACGGTGATAGATCTCCTCCAACAAGGTCACACCTCCCTGTGAGCCAAGCATTCATGCGTACGAGTCTATGGAGCCATTCTTATTCAAACCATCACATTTGCCTTAATAAAAAAGTTGAATTCCTCTATGGTCTCACAATTCTTCTAGAAGTTAGCTAAGGAAGCTATAGTATTCCTGTCTTCCAGCTCACCAGTCTAAACATCACCAAATTATAACCACAATAGAAAAGAATTCTGGCATCTCAGAGTGGGGTTTGTCATTGTCACTCTCAAAGAATGGCAGATGACTCTGTTCATATTCTCTTGGTTGAAACTAGCCACCTGGAACTACTCAAGTTCAAAGTCCCAGGAACAGCCTGATGGTAAGTGAACATGAATTTTCCTGACATGTGGCTGTTGTAGCAATGACATTGCAGGGTAAATCTAGTCTTTAAAGACAGCTAATAATGCCATCTCTTAGAGCATACATGACAGCTCTGCATGCTGGTGATTATTGCTACTCTAGTCTGTATTCCTCTGGGATATTGACAAGCACATCCAACTACCAGCTGTTTGATCTAAGGTACCTTTCCCTCTCGTATATTTTTTATAGAACTGTGGTATTCAAGACCTCCTGCCAACTCCTAGACATTTCTAGAGGAGATAGGAAAATTTGGTCACTTGCAATGTTTTGGAGTCTGAAACCTTGATCAGGTGACTATAGCTTCATCCTAGTACAAGGCCAGGTGAAGCTCTTGAAACTAACTTTCAAGGTTTCAGTAGAAAGTGAGGAATAAGAGCCATGGGGAGTAAGAACCAGCAAGATTCACAGGTAAAGGCCATTGTCTCCAAGCCTGACAACCTAGGTTCAATCCTTGAAGGAGAGTACTAACTGCACAAGTTGTCCTCCAATCTCTGCATGAGTTTTGCAGTGTGAGTATTCCCCAACACATGAGATAAATAAAACACAGTAAAAAGATTTGAGTTAAGGAACACCCCACAAAGCAAAAATACCAAGTCTTGGAAGTCCCTCACAAGTCCCATCCATTCTTTTTAGATCAGAAGGTCTTGTATGTTGGAAAATGGGATTGATGAAGGAAAAGGAATATTTTTGAAGAATAGTATAAGTAAAATTACCATTTTTCTTCCCAAAATTAAGTATTTCAGGTTCTGTTTCCCCGTATGTCATGAAGTTCTCTTCTGTTGTTGCCTCAGGAAAAATCCTTTCATGGGGAAAAACATCTATTCACCAGGCAGTGTGCTAAACATATTGCATGGATTTGGTCACCAAGACTTTATAAATAGTGAGGAAAGACCTGTCATTTAATCTGCATCTCATTCTGGCCTCTGTAGAACAGCTGGATGATGTGAGTAGATGAAAACCAGAACTTATTATTACTCTATACTACAACTCTGAAGAGAATGCTGTGCAGGGCAACAGGACATGCTACACCTGGAGAAGACTGGCCTGCAGCTAGGAATGCAGCATTTATTAATTGATTAATGCATGTAAAGGAGGGACCATGCCATGGTGTGATGGGGACATCAGAGGACATTTTGTAGGAGGCAATTTTCTTCTTCGATGATATAGGTCCTAGGTACTAAACTCAAGTTGTTAGGGCTATTAGCAAGTGTCTTTACCTCCTAGCCATTTTATAAGCCCTTGAACAATTTTTAGAGTATTTTGCTGTTCACAGTAGGAATATAACCTTTTAACATTCTACAGAAAATGCTTAGCATCACTCTTAGTCTATGCTGAAATCCACCAACCCTTAGTGAATGACAGATCAATGAGTGGTTATCCTAAGGCATCCTTACTCCAATATTCTGTTGAGTCATCTTTACAATTCTTTGAAAAGACTGCAGTTTCTTCTAGTATTATCTAATCTCTTTAGCTACTTCAAAATTGTATAAGCTGAAGAATGTAGAATGCAAGATATTGATATCTTGCTGTCTGGGCTTACATGGAACATTGCAAAAAATAAAATAAAAGGGGGGGGCAGGGGTGGTGGTAACTTTTGTATACACTGAACTAGAATTCTAGCTCTATTTAGAAAGAGTCTTGCTACTGTCATCCAAGAGCACATGACATTGTTCTAATCGGGTATTTTGCAGTTTACTGACTACTTAGTCAGGCTGATTTGGGGCAGGATTAGAGTCAGGGGAGAGGGGAGTGAGAGGAGACTTTATTCAGCTTACATTTCTATATCACAGTTCATCATCAAAGGAAATCTGAACAGGAGCTAAACAGGACAGGAACCTACAGAGGTGATGCAGAGGCCATGAAGGGATGCTGTTTACTGACTTGTTACTCATGGCTTTTTTAGCCTGTTTCCTTATAGGACCCAGGACCACCAGCCCTGGAATAGTACCCATAATGAGCTATGCCCTCTTTCATTGATCAGTAATTAAGACAGTGTCCTACCGGCTTGTCTATAGCTTGATCAGGTGATTTTGGCTTGTGTCGTGTTGACATAAACTATGGTTAGGTTGATTTTTGAACTGAAGAAAAAGAGAATATATTGGAAGGCAAGAGGCTGGTGCTTTCAACCAGAATTAAAATTTGAATTTTCTTAAAAGGGGGATGATTGGTCACCTTCTAAGGTTAAAGGCTACAAATGAATTCATGTCCTTCAAGCCACACAGGGTAGAACATGTTAGCCCATTTCACTTTACTGTATCTCTTTTAATATCTTTAAAAGTATTAAGCATATGTAAGAATGGTTATCGATCACCTTTACTATTTAATAGTCAGATTAATAGATTTCAAATTCATAGTGTCCCCAGGGCAAGGCTGCTCTGTGTAGATGTACATCCTGCCTAAAACCCTCTTCAAAGAATTCATCTTTCAATTACAGATGTATGAGAACAGTACATAAAATTTCAACACAACTCAGACATGGTCAACAAATGATTCCCAGTTTGAAAACTGCTTCCCAAAAGGTTAAGTCAAAGGTAAAGGAAGCTGTCAGAAGCAAATGTTGAGAAAAACATCGAGTGTCTAGGCAGGAGAAGCTATTGGATAAGTACACTTATAAGTGACCACTGGTGATCATGCCTCCTAAATAACTGTCCACATCAATTGACACCAAGGCCCAAAAGCAGCAGTGCAGCCAACAGTGGCAGCAGCACCCTCACACTTCTTTCTGTTCATGTTCATGTTCTTGGCAGCACCCATATTCACAGTTGCTAGCCTGGAACTTCCTCCGGTGTTGCTTCCCAAGTTCAGAATGTACATCTTCATATTGTTTATGTCACTGTCTGATTCACTACAGTAAGCTTTTGCTTGCTGAGTTCTTTGGCTGGAAGTGTTGAAGCACAAAGTCGCAACTCCAGATAGAGACTAGGCGTTTCAAATGAGTCTTGTAGCTTAGTTGTCCACTAATAGTGTTACATACATAAATATAGAAAAATATCAAAAATCATCTTGGTAGAAAACAGAAAGGGCAATGTGAAACAACTACCTGGCCCAGGAGTTATGGTGGAACAGATAGTTTATGCATTGCTCAATCTGTGTTGTCTCATTCACTAGAGGGACTCACAAGACTGAGTCACAGAGGTCATTTTCGAAGCTAAGGTTTATCACAGCAGTAGGGCAAGAGCAACAGGAAGAGGTTATTCATTAAAAACAGGCTAAAGAATTCAGGAGAAAGCTATTGAGAGCTTGCCTTTTTATACTCTAGTAAGATCTGTCTTTCCCCCGGTGTGGAGTAATAGAGCTAATGTAAAGGATAACTGTCTAGGGAAGCCTGCTGGAAGGCCTGCATCCAACGCTTCCATAGAGGACTGATTGTGTCGGTACATCCTCCTATGCAAATAACCACAGTAACAAATTCAGGGCCTTACCAATGAAGCTAGAAACATCATCAATCTTGATGTTTGTGCAAATTAATTCTTACAAGTCCTGTCAAGTTGATAAAATATACCTGATTACTTCAGGTCTGCATAACAACATCCATAACAGAATTGCAAATGCATTCTGAGGGCCTTTTCCCCAGCAGTTAGCCATGGGTAAACACTCCCCTGGACACATGTCACCATTGAACAACCAAACCTGATATGCCAATGTAACCCATCTATCAGGTTAACAATTTCAGAAGACTTTGAAGAACAATAAAAGACAATGTTCAGCCAGGCAGACTTTAAACTAAACCTGTTTAGTTATGCAAACTTCTTGATCTTTCTTCCAGTTCTTCCTTGCTTTAAACCAAATTTTTATGTCAATACCACCAAGACAGACTTGGTTGTAGTGGGAGTTAGTTAGCCTGCTCTGTGTTCTGGATGGGTTGCACTCATGCACCCACCTAAGAGCTATCTGTACTCACAAATGAAAGACACACACATACACACCAGTTCATTTTAATATGCCTTGACTAGCTTAATGGTTAGGCCCTTCTAATCTTTCCTTTAGTATTCTGGAATTAATATCCTTTAACATCTATATTTCATCTCTGCTACCCCAGACCAATCTGGGAAGCAGCCACTAGAGCCACTTACCCAAATTCTTACATGGCTGTTCAGTCTTATACCCTTCTCATGGAGATTCTGCTTCTTTCTCTCCTCTCTCCCAAGCCTGGGAATCCTAAAGTCCTGCCTCTATCTGTCCACCCAGTCATTAGCTGCTGGCATTTTTTTCAGTCAATGTAACCACAACCAGTCACTGTTCTGCCTCCATGCGTTGTATGTATTGGGTCACTTCTTTGTGTTTTTATCATTCATTGTCATCTGGAAACAGTGGTCTAATCCAGTTTATTGGATCCATAGGAGCCAGAAATTTTGTCTTTAAGTTTTGTTTCAAGAACATTTGTAATGTTCTCCAGCATCTCATGTCAATTATATCCTCTCAGGATAAAGTATTAGAAATCAAATTTTGTAGTCTATCAGTGTTTATATATTTAAGGAATTATAAAATAATGTTTCACTTGCTACAGTTTACATGTTGCTTTAGAACATCTTTTAGGGGAGTTATTTAGAACTAACTAAAAACCCACAGGAGGCCAAGTGGGCAGTCCAATTCTCAGAACTCAGTGTACAAGTATTATTATGAATATAGATCTCAAATCTTTGCATTCTGTTTTGATTCTGAGTGAGTCATTGAGAATTTCTCTGTAAATAACCACTTTCTTACTTGACAGTATTTTTCTCTAGGGACACTGATTTTGATTTTTTAAAGGTTGGTTTTGTTTTGTTTTGTTTTATTTTGTTTTGTCACACAATAGGAAAAATTAACATGAGGTCTAAACTAAGATGTTGACTATAACATTGTCCTTAATGAAGGAACCCCCTGAGCAAGACCTGTATTATAAGGCTGGATAGTCAGGTAGGTCATTAGACTCTTGTAGTGGTTTGAATGAGAATGACCCCCCGTGGGCTCATGTTTGAATACTTGGTCCCTAGTTGGTGGAACTATTTGGGAAGGATTAGGAGATATGTCACTGGGTAGCTGACTTCGAAGTTTCAAAAGACTAGCAAGATTCCCAGTGTCTCTATGCCTCCAACTTGCATCAAGATGTATAAGATCTCAGCTCTTCCTGTTATCATGCCTCTGTTCTACCACCATGGACTCTTACCTTCTGAAACCATTAACCTCAAATTAAATGCTACTCTTTATAAGTTCTCTCAGTTGTGGTATCTTATCACAGCAATAGAAAAGTAACTAAAACAATATTAGAGTATTGAAATGATGGACCCCCTTAGCACATTTTAAAAATAGAAACTGAGACTCTAGGATTGGGCACTCATCAAAAGAATGGGATCTGAGTCTTGTTTCTAACACGGGGTGGAGACGGACTATTCTGAAGTGCATATGAAGATGTGGGATTATTGTGATGGTCAGTATTCATTATCAAGTTGACTGGTTTCAGGATCACATTCGAAACCATCTTTGGAGAATGTGTGTGAGAGTCTTCCCATAGAACTTTGAATGAGAAGGGAAGACTCACCTTGGCTGTGAGTGCCATTCAATGGCCTGGGATCTCAGTCTGAATTGAGAAGGACTAAGAAAGTAGAGCACCAGTCCATCTCTCTCTGCTTCATGTCTGTGGATAGGATGTGACCAGATGCCTCACACTCCTGCTTACATCCATTCTCCATTATAATAGATTATACATTTAGACTATGGCTCCAAATAATATTTCTCTTTTATTTTTGATTGCTTTGTTAAAGTATTCTGTCATAAAAAGAAGTTATAAATAAAATTTGGCCAGAGGCTTTCTGAAGAATAGCAAAGGCAGACCATTGATAACTCTTGTCAGTATTAATCCAAATGAGGTTGTCAATCTTCTGCACAGAAAAAAAAATGGACATTAAGGGAAGTTGTCTCCATACCAGAGAGTTTAAAACTAATATGAGGCTTGTTTCAAATGAAGATTAGGGCAAGGGCTCTTGGCTTTATCTACTCTTACCTCATGAAAAGGTCGCATCTTACTTTGTAATAAATTCTACACTCTGTCATTGAATTCTTTCAAAAGAGATTAGAAGGACTATAGAGTTGAGAGAGGACAGACAAAGGCAATATAAATATCATGTCCTAATTTGAATTACTTCATTTTCTATAAAAAAAATAATAACTTCAGGTTTGTATCAGAGCCTTTCAATTGTCTCTTAGATTTCACTTTCCTACACAACCCCTAATTCTTTTCATATATCTCTTAAAGAGTCAAAAAAAGGACGATAATGTTATTATGCTTTGGGATCCATTTTTTTATCAATGTCCCTTTTTTTGAAAATGACACTGATAAGGAATTGCAACTTCTGCATATCAGAAAGAATAACAGATTACATCATTTTCTTAATCTAAAGAGCATGAGCAGTTAATAACTACATTGTGAAAGCCAATAATACTTCCTTATATTACTTACATAGTTTAAAGATGAAACTGTATAAGGAAGTGGGGTGTACATAATTTAGTAGTAGAGTGTGTGCTTAGCAT
Organism: Mastomys coucha; assembly: GCF_008632895.1. Classification (NCBI taxonomy): domain Eukaryota; kingdom Metazoa; phylum Chordata; class Mammalia; order Rodentia; family Muridae; genus Mastomys; species Mastomys coucha. Next base: position 94,120,405 of record NW_022196896.1, on the reverse strand, counting down.
ATATTAGACAATGGCTCAATCTTAAGCATCAATACAGACACACACACACAAATTTGGTATATTTTTCTTTATTGATATATCATTTTGTTGCATACTTAGCTTGAAGTCCTACTTTTAGGGCTGGAAGGTTAGATTACCCATGAAAAAATATGTTTAGCAGATGTGCGGCTCTTGCACAGAACTATCCTCCAAACTAAAGAACGCCCATCATTGGGCATTCGTCTGTTTCGAATATCAAAAGGCCATCCCAGCTGGGTTTCTTGACTGTTTATACCCCATCACAGAGGGATGGGAGAGTCGCAGAATCCTCATCTCATCAGATACTCCTTCTTGCCTGCCCTAATCACATATGGTTTGGAAAAGGACTAGAATATATGGACCTAGGAAGACTAGGGGAGGGAGGCTTTACCTCTGCAGCTATGTGAAAGCTACTGTCTCTGCAGGGTACACTTTCTGGTATGGCCTTCTATGAGAATAGTGCACAATCCTGTAATTACTCACTATGCTCTGTAAGGAAGCTCAATGAAGTCATTGGTTCCCCACAGTGAACTTTTGTGTGTTCCTGCTGGGACATTACAAGAAAGGGTAGAAGTTGTTTATCTGTATGTGAGAAGAGATATTTAAGGAGGGCATGATAGGGTACATTTTTAGAACCAAAACAGGAAGGAAGGAAGAAAGAAAGAAAGGAAGAAAGAAAGAAAGAAAGAAAGAAAGAAAGAAAGAAAGAAAGAAAGAGAAAGAAGGGAAAAAAGAAGGGAAGAGAGGAAGAAATAAAAACAAAAAGGAAAACTAAATTATACAGATTATAAAGATATCCTCATATTTTTCTATAATAAGTAGTAATAATGAGTATGAGTTCTTTGAAAGCAGCATTGTTAATTAGTAGCAAAATATGAACACTGCATGAAACCTTACAAATATAAAAATTATAAATCTTCATGTATACTCAAAATATCAATAACACATTAGTATTCATTTGAAAGGATTAAAATTAATATGCTCACAAATGGTCATTAAGTATGCTTCCCTGCTTTTACCTACTCTTGTCTGATAACATCATTATTTTTATACTTATTTTGTCATACTGACATTTATTATTTTGAATAATGAAAAGGAAAATAAATTGGCCTGCAGAGATATTACAGGCCTTTAATCCCAACACTCAGATATCTATGAGTTCAAAGAAGCCTGGTCTACATAGTGAGTTCCAAGCCATCCAAGACTACATAGCTAGACCCTGTCTCAAAAACAGAAAAAAAGAAAATAATAAAAAGGAAGGAAGCAGGAAAGGAAGAAAGAAAGATTCAAATTAAAGAATTAAAGCAGAGAAATTCTGAAACCATAAGTAATATGAATATTTTTTTTCCAATTGTCTGTATGATACTTCCCTATTTCCCCTCAAAAAGCTTTGAAATATTTGAAAAAATATATGGGG
>NW_022196896.1:94056470-94116470 GCF_008632895.1 Mastomys coucha | reverse complement strand
TTCCACAGTAATTATAATATTTATAAAAATCTATGACACTGGGCAATTATACTATTTATAAAATCTGTGCACTAATTCTTGACATTCTTTTTCCTGATTAGAGATACCAGGTTCAGATGAAGCTATGTCACCAGATTTTCTAAATCACTTGATTTAGGAGATCAGATATCCTCAGAGCTGAGCCTTCTTTTACCTCCACCAAGAACCACTCAGTGCCATCATGTTCATGAGCTCTTGCTTGATTTTGATTATTTAAAGGGAGTAGAAAGACTCTACTTGTGGGTATTTGCAATGGAACAGTGTTTGCTGAACATGACAGGGCCACTGCACAGACATGCACTCACAGCAGCTTTGACTAGATGCACTGAAACAAGCTAGATAAAAATCACAGAGAGTAGGGTACAGTTGACAAGCATTTATTTAACTAAAGAGAACCAAAGCTGAGCACTCCAAAGAAAGTGGTATAGACTGAAGCAAGAAGGAAAACAGCAAAACAGATACTACGCTAAATTTTAGAAGCACCTTTATGAATATTTATGAGGTTAGTGTTAGAGCATTCAGAGAAGAGTAGGCAAGACCAGCCCTTTTGTGCATAGATATGGAATAACTTGAGTTATAGACATACAACAAACAGCCCTAGACTTTTGTCTTGCATCTCTGTGATTCTTAGCACAACAGCCCCAATTGTATGTGCAGGTCATATGGTAATAGAAAGCTTCCTCCTCTCCTTCAGAATCCTCTTAGAAGCAAAAGTTTAACGAGTGGAAGCTTTCTTGGAAGCCATAGCTACAATTTAGTCATTATAATTCAATGCATAGATGCAAGAATGCAGGAGAGGACAAAGGGCCTTGCATAGACTATATGTACAAATATATATGCTCCTGGCCTGGGGTGGGCAGGGCGTTTCATGGTATCCAGCTGGAGCCCTTCAAAGACAATGTTCCCTAGACCCCCTACTAATCCTTTTTCTAGTCATATTCACTATCTCATACCTAAGTAGCAAACACTTTTATTTCTCATCCCTAGGGTGCCCAGCTTCTCCATTTCACTCTAACATTAATTTTAGCTCACCCATTTATTTTTACTAAAGCAGTATCATGGCATTTCCCTCTTCTTTACTCCGATAACCTATTTGTCTATCTTCTTTGAATAAACTGTAAGATGCTTGAAGGCAGGGGTCATATACATGCTAGAACTCAGAAATATGCACTTACCAAAGCATATAGGGAATTGTTATTAAATATAGGACACATAGTAAATACTAGACTAATAATGGCATAAAAAGAGGAGGAAATGAGAGAGAGAATAAAATTATAACTGATAAAATAAAAGCAGAAGTGCCTACTATATATATCATTATCTCTAAGAGAGTCTACCACAGTTTAGGGGTCAACAAATACTAGTTCACTTTTCACAATAATATTGTACGAATGAGATACTCCCAAGACTTTCTAGTAGAGTTTTAATTTAAAGTAGTTTTAGTGTTTTAAACAAAATCAATTTATTCATTATGCAATATAATTTCCATCTTTTAGACATTTTACAATAATGTCAAAAATCAATAAAGCCATGTTTCACAATATTAACTTGGACATTAGTGGAAATAGGAAATGGTACAGTGAGTGGCTGCTAAAAGTATTCCCCAGGGCCATGCTACTAGATTTAAATACTGACCTAGCCAGTTGGAAAGAAAAGTTATTCTATTTCTTAGTACTTTAGTTAGACCTATACTAAGTTGGGGGTCATTAAAAAGCTCACCTGGTAAGCACGTTCTGAAACTAAAATGAGCAATGCAGGTGAAGTGTGTACTGCATAATCAGTAAAAACTAACTTCCTAGTAAAGACCTCCAAAGGCTGATAGATTATTAAATGGATTAAAGAATCAATTATGTGTCCTACTTTGAACCAAAATTTGATTATAGACCCCCATATCATAAAGAGGTGAAATCTATTGAGTAACCTTGTGTTGGTTACTATTGCAGATTGAATTTTTTTAAAATTAGTCCTGACTATATCTTCTGTTTGTGTACTTCTCTGATGATATGACTTTGACAGTTATCCTGGTAGAGATGGGTCCCATGTTCCCTATCTGTGAAACTGGTTGTGTTTGTGCCCAGAGCTTAGTGAGGCTATATTTGGCTTCCTACGTTAGATCATAAATAGTGACAGTTATACTGCTGGGGTTCTCATCTTTCGAAACCTAAACTAACTTAGAAGAAATATAAGAACACTTCGCTATGAAAATATTCAGAACATATGGAGAGCCACTGGAGATTTGCAGCTGGCAGCCCTGGCTAAGGTCCCTGCCAACAGATTACCTGGCCGACAGAAGATTCTGATTCATGTGACCTACATGAAGATGCTTCCACATAATGAACCTATTTTCAGTTCTCAGTTACATCTAGTCTTCAAGTTTCCCCAGATAAGATTTAGACATGAAGGAAAGACACAAATAACCTCTACTGTCCAAATTCCTGACTCTTAGGAAACACTGTTATTAAAAAAACCAATACTTTATGCCAATAAATTGTGGGGTTGTTTATTACAATGCTATAAATTCTTATAATACTTGCTATTGACACAAGTTAGCTTATTTTTTAGCCATTGAAATTATTATAAATACATTAATTCCATAGCTTTGTCAGTGGAAACACAAGGAGTTAAGACTCTAAGACATATTTTATAAGGATAGCCACCAAGTAAATGATAAAGCTAAGATTTTACCCCAAAATAGCTCTGCCTTTGAAGTCTATGAATTTTTTCACTAACCAAGGGGGAAAAAAAAACACATTCATACAGCCTCAAAAATCCATTTTAAAGAGTAAATCATTTCAAGGTCCAGTTCATTATGTAATGCTGTGTCTGATTTCTCTTAGGTCCTCAGAAGATTGTCATTTTCACAATCAACTAGAACTATCCATGGAAACTGCCTTTCTAAATTTAAGGATGCTAAAATGATCATGTCTGAGATCTGTTAGTGAAGGCTGCCATACATTGTTCATTGTAGGTCCACTAGTAAGTGCTCAACTGAAGGAGGGAAAGCTATAACATTAATCCAGGGTCATCTGAGTGATTTCACCCCAAATCCTGTGGATAATTAACTGTCAAAGTGATTCTTAGTCCTCATGCTATGGAATTGAAAAAAAAATAAGAATCCATAGTATGGCACATTTTGTGTGTGTGTGTGAGAAAGAGGGGGGTCTAAGAGAACTTAATTATGAGCTATGGTACTATGTGTTCAGAGATAGAAATGCATGGAATCACAGGTAACAGTTCTAAATCAGTGGTTCTCAATCTTCCTAATGCTGCCTTTAAAACCCTTTAAAACAATTCCTCATGTTGTAGTGACTCCCCAGCCATAAAATTATTTTCATTGCCACTTGATAACTGTAGCTTTGCTACTGTTGTGAATTGGAACTATTTTTGGAGATAGAGGTTTGCTAAAGGAGTCATGACCCACAAATTGAGAATTGCTGATCTAAAGAAGGAAGAAGATTGTACACTATTGTCTTTGGTTTTATTTTACTGTTCACCAACATCCATAGTACAAAATATAAACTCTTCCATATAAACTAAGACTTTCCAACTATCCGAGGCTCATGGTTACCTCTACTCCTTACTCAGCACTTAGAACAAGTGTTCTTTCCTCTGGAATTATTTATTGCAGTTTCAGTTCTACATAACATCACATGGATAGAACCACAGGCTGTAGATATGTTCACCTTTTAATTCTTAGGACCCAATTCAATTCTTTCTTAAGAGATTCCCCTCAAATGATTAAATTAGTTAAAGGGTCAAGATTCAGAATCTTATGGTGTACTTTCAACAAAGATGACTGACTTTGTCAGACAAAGATAACTAAAGTACTCTTACCATGCATCTACATTAAGATATCTGTACTTCATGAAGATGGACTCTGTGACTCATGATAGTGTCAGTGCCCTTATCCGTTCCCTTTATCCTTTGATGGACTATGTAACAGGCATTAATTGTCTGGATCTCCTAGTCTGACCCTCTCAAGAGCCTGTGCCATCATTATAAGTGAACTTAAAGGTAGGTAGGTCCAGAGTGCCATGGAACAGCCTCAGCTTGGAGAGGGGTTCTGAGGAAAAGATGTTTGGAAGCTTCAAAAAGAATCACTTATAGTCAAATTGATTCCTTTGTTCCCTCAGACCTTTTCCCTATAAAAACCCCTAACTTTCAAGCCTCGTGGTTGGCTCCACTATCTCCTGTGAGAGATAGGTGTGGTGCCAAACCAGGGCATCCTGAAATTAAAATATACCTCTTGTAATTACATCAAGATGTGGTCTCTCATGATTCCTTGGGTGTACATCCTCCCGAGATTTGAGTGGGGTTCTCCCCCAGGGGTCTTTCAGTTTCAAAGATCCTTAGCACTGTCCCTCATGAATCTCTGATTTTAAAAAGCATAAACACAAGGCATTGAAGGCAAGTTGTGTTGTGTGTTCTTAAACACATCTTACAAAATGAACAGGGATGAGTAGATACGGCTAAAGGGACAGAAATAGAGAAAAATGAAATTTAGTATACTCTGGTAACCTTTTCATCCCTGTCACAAACCCCCTACCATACATTTGGGATTCTTCTATTGGTCTCTGCACATTACTACTAGACCAATTTGTAAGGTGATTTGTTTATTTCTATTTCTATGTATGAGTGTTTTTCCTGCATGTATGTATGTGAACCATGTGCATGCCTGCTGGTCTTGGAGGCCAGAAGAGGCCCACAGGATCCCCTGGAACTAGAGTTATGTGTTTGTGAGTTGGCATATAGGTTCTAAGGACTGAAATGGGTTTCCTTGGGAAAGTTGTACACATTCTGAACCCCGGAATCATCTCCTCATGCCCTACTTTAAAGCTCAAAGTTTCTTTGCTGATGATTCTACCAATTCTGCAAAACCTTTACAAAGCCCTAAGTAGAACATAAAAGAATTTGGGTGAATCAGAGTTCTCTTTTCTTACCAAATCTTTTATCTACAAACTCTACATGGTAGTGAAAAGGAAAATAAAAGTTCAGCACGAGCTTGCCCACGTAAGCCTGGGATTGAAAGAGTTAAATTTGAGACTGGGGCTGGCAAGTGAGAGGGGCCAGGCCTGTGAATACAAATCAAAGCAGAGGCAAGCAAGCTGCTAGATATACTAGGGACTGACAGGTCAGGAAGACATAAACCATAGAGATAGGGTAAAAATGCAAGGACATGTCCACAGTCCAGGCCTGCAAGGAGGTGCTTGGGTGGACACTGACTAATGGGCCACCTGGCCCTCTTAGATATAGTTCAACTAGAAACCCTGAGGAGCACTCCCCTTTTAGGAATTTTCAACTCTAATCTACACTAACTACATTTAAAATAGCCAATCATGTATAGCCATACCAATTCCTTTGTTTCCCCAGATCTTTTCCCTATATAAACCCCTAACCCCTGGGCCTCGTGGTCGATTTCCCTGGACTCCTGTGTTAAGTTTGATTGGGGGTCGAACCAGAGCTCTGAATAAACTACCTCTGTGTTTGCATCAAGGCAGCCTCTCCTGTTCTTTGGGTGCATGTCTCCCAGGACTTGAGCAGGAACTCCCCACAGGGTCTTTCAGTAGATGTCTTAGTTGGGGTTACTACTGCTGTGACAAAAAATAAATCACCAAAAGCAACTCAATGAGGAACAGATTTATTCGGCTTACACTTTTACATCACTGTTCAGCATACATAGAAGTTAGGACAGGAACTTAAGCATGGCAGGAACCTAAAAGCATGAATTGATGCAGGGACCATGAAGGAGTGCTGCTTACACTGGCTTGCTGTTCATGACTTGTTCAGGCTGCTTTCTTACAGAGTCTAGGACCATTAACCCAAGGGCATCCCCATCCACAGTGGGCTGGGTCCTTCTACCTCAATCACTAAGACATATCCTACAGACTTGCCTGAAGGCGGGTCTTTTGTTTGATTTTTGGGTTTTGTTGTTTGTTTCTCATAGTGTTTTGTATGTCCTCCACTCACCCAGGAAGTGTTTTTCTGTTTAGTCTTAGCTGTTCTGGAACTCTGTAGGCCAGGCTAGCCTCAGACTCAAAGAACTGCCTGCCTTTGCCTTTTGAGAGCTGGGATTAAAGGCATGTATCAGCACTGCCCAGCCTAAAGTTGTATCTTATGAAGGCATTTTTTTTTTAAAGTTAATGCTTCCTTCTCTCCAGTGACTTTAGTTTGTATCAAGTTCATATAAAAATAACCAGCAGGGTAGATATTCTAGATTACTCCATTTGGCCCATAGTTGCTTTGTTTTTTTTTTTTTTTTTTTTTTTTTTTTTTTTTTTTTTGCCTGCTACTGTTGTATGCACCTTCTCAACTGGTGATCACTGGGGTGACTACTGTTGTAGGCACACTGCCCCCATATCACATCCATATTAACTTTCTCTAAAGTATAAGGTGTTTTTCTCTACTGCTTTGTTTTCCCTGACTACACTCAGGTATTTTCCACCTCCCCAACCCCACTCCCACTCCTGTCCCCAGACACATTCTTTATCCTTCCCTGCCCCTGTTCAGCAGCATAGGGTCTCACAATTTCTAAACTGTGTCTTTATCTTCTCAATTATCTTTGTTTGTTTTCTTTCTTGACTCCCTTGGGACCTCATAAGATGAGGACTATGACTTCCTTTTAATCTTTGAATTCTCATCATAAAAAAATAAAAACATATTCTATATAGAAAGCAAACAGTATCAACAATGACTCCATTAAAGAAATAAAAACCAAGGGTCTGAGTAAAACTATATTTTATCTCACAGCTAAGTAAATCAGATCAAGATAAGTAAGTTTAAGTGTAAAGAATGTGTTGGCTCAATAGCTCTATCTATATTGCCTCAGTTCATCCTCAGAACATATTTATTTTAAATAATGAATGAGTACTTTATGTGGTAAAAGTAAGCATGAACAAGTCTTTGTAGTGTATGTAATTTGACTAGTGCAATTTTGCAGTGCAAGGTTCTCATAGACTCTGTCTGTCTGTTGTGACTCTATGCCATTGGCAAAGTTAGCTCCTTAAGAATCAGCATTTTCCTACCATGAAGCCATCTAGTAGCTTGTACTATCCTGGTAAGGACAGAAGGCTGGGCTGGAAAGACCTCCTCTGTATCATATCACAGGTGATCTGGTCATGGACTTGTATGGAACACTGCAAACTACACAAAAATGACTCAGAACAGAAAAGGGAATCCCTCAGAAGGCAGTGCTGTGGAAAGGAAAATCAGGAAGGGCAGGCTCCTTTTTGCTGTTTCTTTTCTTCCTTCCTTCCTTCCTTTCTTTCTTTCTTTTTTTATTAAACTAAAAAAATTTATTTCAAAATATACAACTCAGTATTGACATTTTTAAGTCATCAATATAATTTATAATAGTGAAATACCACTTAAATATACACGATAGCTTCTGAAGGCTCCTTTTTATCATTGACCTTGAACAGGAAGGCCTCATTGAACCTGCTCTGTAGAGCAGGCTGGCCTCAAGCTCAGAGGTTTTTGCCTGCCTCTACCTCCCAAGTGCTGGGATTGAAGGTGTGCACCACCACCCACAGTATTCAAACAGAATATGCTGAGGAGCATGGGTGACCTGATCATATTTGAGGTACACTTTTCTTTCTTCTTTTTTCCTAAGTTGTTGGTTTTTGTGGGGTTTTTGTTTGTTTGTTTTGTTTTTTCTGGATTTTTGGTTTTTTTTTTTTTTTTTTTTTTTTTTTTTTTGCTATTTGTTTTATTTTATTTTTACTTTTTAAGGCAGATTTTCACTAGGTAGCCCTGGTCTGGACCTCAGAGATCTGCTTGTCTCTGTCTCCAGAAAACTGGGTTTAAAGGCATGTACAACCATGGCCCATAAGCAAAATAGTTCTCAGTTATTTGCTTCTTCCTTTGACATGAAATAGGTTGTGGTGTTATATCAAGGTGCATCAGTTAAAATCATGGAAGTTGATAAATGAAGTAAGGAGTCAATAAAGAGATATCAATTTTTGAGCTAACATTTTCCTTCTTAAACAAATACTTCCTGTGGAAGGCGTCAATTGGGGGAGGGTTGAAGACATGTTCTGAAGTTTTGTGACTATAAGGGCTTCTGTACATCAAGGGAAGTGGCCAGGATTATGAAACAGTTCAACTTAAAAATATTGATTGATTGATTGATTGATTGATTTAGTGTGTATTGGTGGTGTCATCGTGCATAAGTAGAAATCAAAGAACAAGTTGCAGGAGTTTGTTCTACCCAACATCTAGATCCCAGGACTCCGCCCCAGACAGTCAGGTATGATGGCCAGCTCCTGTACTGTGAGCCATCTCATCAGTTTATGAAGTCCTGCTTCTCCTTTTGATTGGATAAGAGAAACTGAAGATGACCTCATAGGGAAGAAACAAGAAGGGAAAAGCTAGTGAAGAGGTGTGGCCAGTGGTTCATGTTTCTTTTTCCTGTCTAAGAACTCTTTCTTAGTAGATTCTAGCTTATATATATATAAGGTTGCTAGAGGTGTTGAAGGTATCAAAGTTATTTCTGTGGCCAGAATACTCATGTTTAAGTAGGTGTGTATCTGTGGAATCGATTTTTCTAATCTTATTTTTTTTTTAATCTTCTGCATATCCAAGCAATTGAGGACACCAGTGGAACTCCTTGCACTCCAAAAACACCTGTCAATTATTTGAGTACAAAGTTTACAGCTCTCTGGGTTCTCTCTCATTTCCCAGTTTATCACTAGAGCCTCTGTTAGTACTGGGAAATATAAGTACTAAATGCTTTACTTGGCTGTTTTGAGATGAATTAATACCATGTGTATTTGGTTAATTTTCTATCATTTGGGACTTGAGTTCTATTAGTCTGGATTCTCAGACCCAACTACATGTCTAAATCAGAGCTCCTCCATGTATGAAGTATGAGAAATTATTCCTCTCGAAGTTTAGAAGCATTAACAGCACCAACCTCTCAGGGTGAAGAGTTAGATGCTAAAGTTCAATCAGGAACAGCTCAGCAAGTGACCTCGTTGAATGGGTAGAATTTTTGCCTACCATGCATGAAGCCTTGGGTTTGATATCCAGCACCATACCCATAGAGATGTAGTATGATGGCACATGCCTGTAATCCACACTCTAGAGAAGTAGTGGAAGAAGCCTTACAGTTGATGGTTATCCATCCATGGCCATATTGTGAGTTCAAGGCTAGCCAGTGCTACTCAACACCCTGTCTCAAAGAACAAACTCACAAACAAAAACTTTAAACTAATAGTGGTTATTAAACTATTTAATTATCATATGTATAATTATGTGTAAATATATATACACATATATACACATACATATATTGGATAATGTCTTCCTCATGTAGGCAGAAAATAGAGTTTTACTTTCTAAAGGAAGAAGGGAAGTGAGGAGTCAGAAGTTTTAAGCATCATCCTTCTGTCACAATTTTCATTATGCAATTTTGGATAAATGTCTAAAGTTAGTAATCTACCCATATTTGTCAAATCAGAGAGTCAGAAAGTAACTAGACATAGGTGGTCTTGGAAGTCATTTTCTGACTTAAAATTTTATTATTTTACATGAAAAGAACTGATTCAATGTAATTTGCATTGTTACTTATTAACAGTTGTGATTAAAATGTTGTTTGGGGAATTTTGATTGATTCAAAGGCAGTTTAGAGATTTATTTCATTCAAGTATATAATTACCACCCTGGTGGAGAGCCATGCAGAAGAAAAACTATGCATGAAATAAATTCAGCCACCATGTAATAACTAAATTATTCCCATGCTTAGTGCTATGCTCCTGTTCCATAAATATTATGTGAACGACTGGCTAGATAGCTCAAATGGGTTTGATTGACCACTTAATCATAATGAAATACTCTACAGTAGTTGAATGGGGTGCGGCTTAGTTTTGGCAGGAAGAGGTCTATTTGCCAATCAAATTGGCTTCTGTTTTATTACTTAACTTATTTTTAAGAGATCTCATTATTCAGGTGGACAAGAAATAACATTTTTCTTATAGTCAATCTAATGTTGACAGCATGTGCTGATTATGCTTGTCAAATGGACAAATGAACTCAATTGGGGATGTCACTACCTGAAAAAGTAGACAGTTCTCAGAGTTAGGTTTAGGTGAGGTTTTGAGCTACTATTCAACAGCCTACACCTATCTCCAAAGCATGAATTGATCCAGTTCAAATGACTTACAAGATCCTAATTGTAGTCTTTGCATATACCAGAGGAAGTTGCCTCTTTGGATACTGAGAAACCAAGTACCTGGTTTCTGCTGAGTCTTTGCTGTTTTCCTGTACCCTCATCTCCCTCTGGGCTCCCTTTGATTCCCCATCCTTATGATTCCAGTTAAATAAACTGTATACATAGAATGTGGTGAATAAAATAGAATTTATTACAGAATAATATGAAGTTCTCTCACAGATGAGAGTGGACAATGACAATAGAAATCGTTGTGGAGGAAAAACTCTCATGGGATGAGAGTGGATTGTTGTGCTGAGCTGCCTAAGTAGGTCTTAAACTCTTAACAGTTCTGTAGCAACCAGCTTCTAGGAGGACATTTTCCTGGTCAGTTGTCTGACAGCCCCATTCAGATTAACTCTTTATTTTTATTATTACTTTTATTTTTATTTTTATTTTTTTACAATCCAGTTGTTGCCTCCGCTCCCAGTCTTCCCTCCCACAGTTCCTCATCCCATTCTTTCTCCACCTTGTCTCCAACAGGATGCCCCACCACCACCAGACCTCCCACTTCCTGGGGCTTCTTAAGAAAACAGAGAGTGCCAGTGCTTTCTTCCGCAGGGTGGAGAGAGCAGTTCGAGACTTAGGAATTAAACAGAATCACAAGTTGAGGAAAGTTGAAACAAGGTTCCAAAAAACCTCTTCCCAAGTTTACACAATCAGCAAAGAATTGCTGGAAAGAGGAGAAGCTCAAACCAGTCAAGCTGTTGGAAGATACTTAAACTAGACCTTGAGCTACCTAAAAGTGCCAGCAGGAATGCAGCCTTTATGGGTTCTGAATAGTGGTGTAGTGTCTAGTCAGCAAGCTTGGCCTAGACAGTCAGTCATCTTAAGACCTTTGAGACCGCTGAAAATATTCTGGCTCCAATAGTCAGAGCTAGGACTCAGACCTCATTCTTCTGAGCAGTAGTCAAAGTCCTGCAGTTTTAATTCCTGCTTTTACAAGATGCTGATTATAGGGGAAGACTCCAAATTCAATGATCTTGAAACCTTTTAATAAGTAATTATCTAGTTAGAGTTCCCAATGAGATACCAGAATCCTCAAGTCCATCATCTGCTTTCCAAATCCATCATTTCCTGGCTTTGGGGAATCCCTAAGAATAATTAAAATTAACCCCTACTACCCTTACAGAGAATCTTGATGTTAAGCTAGAGAGAAGCCCTTTTGTGAATTTCAGTTTTGAAAAACCAACTAAATGACATTGAAGGTCTTCCACTTTTTAACCTATCCATCTGCAGCTGGTCCCAAGGCAAGGGAACATTCCATCTGCCTAAATAAGAAGAGAGAAGTTTGAAAGACAAGACCAAACAAACATTTACAACAATACTGTCCCCACCTCCATAGCCGGAGGTAACACTAGATCAAGGTATTCCTTAAAACTATCTCTCTTGGTTTTATCTTTTCAAAATTGTTTTGGCTAGGGACTGTGAGAATGCCTGGAGACAAAGATCTAAATTTGCACATCCATATTCATCTAATTTTAATATTCAGTTATTTTGTTCAGATATTACTTCATCAGGCAAGCACTATATGACAATTAGTAAATATGATATTTTAGGTGAGATGGTCCTTCAATAGAGCTACTAATACTATATGCAAAGAGATAAATGGATAATAGAAATGCTAAGTAAGTGTACAACATTGAACTTATTACTGGGCAAAACCAGGACTGGGTTTTTCAGGTCCTTGCTCAACTTTCGCTGCTGTTTTCGATCTTGCCGCAAGGGCTTATGGCTCACTTGCAGGAGAAATCGAATGAGCTAAGCTGTCAGGATACAAGCAACTAAATTTTACTTGACTGGAAATAATGGGAAACACTATTTCTTAGACACCGAGACACAGCAAGGAGAGAAGAGCCAACCAAAGGCAATCAACGGGTAGACCAGGATGCGACGCTCTCTTCTTCACAGCTGTTTTTGTCATCTTCTCACTCCCTGAGGGCTACCTGTTTATGGGTTCTTTTTGCTGCTGTTAGTTTCTGTTTTCTAACACCTTGAAGGTCCAAACTTTAGAGAAAAGCATAAGGAAGGCTCATAAGCAACTAATGTAACCTTTAACTCAAAGTTTATAGCATGAGAGACCAAAACCTTAAGCTATCCATTGTGTCTCCAGGTTAAAGCATTGTGGATACAATTGATGTCTCACACTGTCCCTGGAACTTCCCATAGGAAATATATTGTGTTTGTCTTACCTCTGTCAGAAAATTCTCATTTGGCTTCAGAGAAGAAATATGTTAGATTCTAAGTATTACACAGACTCCTGAATATAGAATATAGATCCAGATATTTAGAAAATATTTAATTTCATGTGGCATAAATTACTTCCCAAGAACAAGACATTCAAGTCTGATTAGACTGTTCTGACACCAGGCCAATCTTTTTTTGCTTAGATGATGAGAATATTTTTTATTAACATAATGGATCAACATAATGCTAGAGGCTATGGCAAACACAATTAGGCAAAGGTCCACAAGAAGAAGAAAAGCAGGGCTAGAGTATTATAGCTATAAAGAGTATCTACTACTCTTGCAGACGATTCAAGTTTGGTTCCTAACACCCATGTCCAGTGCTTCACAAACTCCAGTACCTTCAGTTCCAGGGGATCCAAAGCCCTTTTCTGCCCTCAGTAGGCACCTGAACACATGGGACATACACAGACAAAGTCACACGCACACACATACACATAAATAAAAATAATAAGAATAAATCTATAGGAGGGGACAAATTATAAAAGTCTAAACAGCAGATATTGCTGTCTTCACCTAGATTTCATTTTTCCTAACCCACATGTCACAAACGAAATTGCCTCACTAAAGCCTTCACAGGGCATCTAAACCATACCTTCCTCTTGAATTAACAGGTAATTGGGGGCTAAAAGTGGGGGAGGGGAGGGAAGGAAAATGGGGAGGACCATCCTAAACACAGCCATATCTGACCTTTTGTAACAGAAGAACAGGTAATGGTCACACAAGCCAAGATCACAATGACATAGTGACAATCCAAGGTACATATTAGCCACCAACACTGAACAGGGAGGAGACCTCCAGAGAGTGCATGGGCCTGTTGCTATATGATTTCTGCTGAGTGAAATTGATTATGGACTTGTATTCTGCAGAAATATTATGTGAGTGTGTGTGTGTGTGTGTGTGTGTGTGTGTGTGTGTGTGTGTGTGGCTGGAGGCCTCTGGCTTCTGCTACCCCATCAATCCTGGATCCTCACTGGGACTCCTCTTGGATATCTTGTTGTCGCCCTGTGTCATGGAGATCCTGCAGCTTTGGTTCTGCAGAACTGGCCTCTTCACAGATGGGCTAGATTGCTGCCCTACCCCTTGCCCCACCCCCACCCCCCACCCCCAGAGCTGGGCCTTGGGGATGGGGAATAAGAAGGTGTGGAATCAACGTCTCAGATCCCAGAAGCCACATGAGAAGCAGAAGCAGACTTATTTATTGTTACAGTTAGTGGAGAGTGCCTTTATACCGTCCACCCACATACCCAGTCACTAACTGCTTGTCCTGCACAGCTGGCACCAGTCAATTGGCTGCCCAGGTCATGGGCTCTGTCTTTGCTCATCTTCAGGTGTAAGGCAGGTTCCAGGGTTAGTGAAAGCAGAAGCACCTGCTGCCCACGCGTGGGCCACTGCGGTCAGCTAATCAGAACATGCTGATTCACACATCCTACACTAGTTTTTGGAGTGGGCCGACTCTAAGCCCTGGATATGGACCTGGTTGGTAACCGAGATGACCTGATCACCAGCATTGGCCAGCTCTCCTGCTTGCAGGAGACGTGGCAGCCAAGGGGCAGAGTTAGTTCTCCTAAATCCACATCACCAGGACCAGCTCTAGTACCCAGGCAAGGTACCTGGAGCAGGTCTCCTTTCCAGCACTCAAGCCATCAGGGCCAACAGCTCTCCAGCACTGCCCCTTTGAGGGGCATTGCCAGCTCTTCTGAAAGCTACCACCAGAGAAGAGTGGGGCCAGCTCAGCAAAGTCCTGGGACATCAACATGGCCCCAGGTGGTAGCCCAGACCAGGAATCTCCATGTGGCTTTTGGTAGTAACATGGGCCATGGACAGCCACAAGGACCCTGCTGCTGCAGGACCATGCCAGATATAATGGCATGGGCCAGATATCACCATGGCCTCAGCTGGCAGGCTACTTAGATCAGGCTGTTCATCACTGCCCTCGTAACTCCAGTTTTGCCTCTCTTCTTAGTGCACAAACTGCTCCTCTTTGGCTCCCATCACTCCACCACACACTTGCTCCCTATAGTGGTTCCCTCATGACAGAAGATAGGCCTCTCTGACCAAATTCTTTTACAATTAGATTGTGCTGACCCTTAGCTTCTATTCTTCTAGCCCACCTTTCTGTAAATAAAACACTGAATCATTGGCCCAAGTAGAAATCTAGTTATGTGATTTTTGCACCACCCATCTGTTTACTTCATGTTGGATGAAGGATGGTGTTGGAAATTCCTTGTGTTGGCACTTGATTGAGGTGAGGCCCTTTTAGTAGATTAGATCCCAGGTGGTAGGGAAATGTATTAGCATGGCCATTCATGCATTACTTTCTTTGCTGTAGAAAAACGCAAAGCAGTTTTGTGTGTTCAGTGGTTTTACTTCTACCATTCTAACAGGGAGGGGCTTTGTGTTTTCCAATCTCAGAGGTTTTTGCACCCAGCTATCTTCTTAGGTGTTGAGAAAGTCTACATTAGTCTTACATTTGTGATAGGGTAAAAGAAGTTTTTTTCTTAGTCTAACAAAATATCAGAAAAATGGATTGTATTTGTGGCTTAAGCATGGAAAAGTGTCTGAAGTTCATGAATGTTTTCACAGGGAGTTGGAGAGACAGCAAGATATCTAGGGAATATGAACATACAAAAGTCTCAGGGTGGCTGGGCATTGGCTTGATCCCTGGCATTGTCTCCACTGTCAGATAACAGTATAGAATTAGGGGAGCCATAGAATACTGGACATTAAAAATCTGTATAATTATAAGTAATGAGCCTGCAAGATCTTGTGTGTGGATTACTACAGGGGTTTTATTCATGTGCAAGGGCTATAAATACAATAGTAGTTCATGGAAAGTTTGCTCTGTAGAAACATCTTTATCACTTGAAATTGCCTTTAAGACTGACAGCAAATATCAGAGCAACAAGAAATAGATGTGAAGTGTGTCACATGCTTGTATGTCTAGATGCAAGGTCATCTCATCTCCTTTATATTAGCACCTCCATGGCTAGCAAGGGACTTACTTTCCATTTCCTGCAAAGGGTATGCTGGTACCATGTGATCTAAATGCTTTGCTCATAAAGCCCTGAAGCCAGTGCTGGCATAACCTACTGGAGGGGAAATGTTTTCATGGTCCTGAGAAACATTACAAACAACAAAAAAAAAAACCTCCCATATTTTCCTCCTTATCATTCATCTCCTTGCAGAACCAAGTAGACCACGATTGGAGAGTGGGCAGCAGAACAAGCCAGCAGCTCCCACTGTGGCTAACAAAGTTATCATTTTGCAACCTTCACATTGCCATTCTTCAATTCCAAAATGCAGTTAGCATGGCTGCAATTATTCTAAATTATAACTGTATAAGGTAAAATTACTTTTGAATGAATGCTATGTAGAATTATTTGAAACAACAACAGTAACAAAACACATACACCTTTAATGTTGAGGAAGCAATTATATTGCACAGTAACCTTAAAGGAGGCACTGTTATGTGATAAAGCTTTAGATTATCATGAGAAAAGTAAAAGCACCAAGGATGATGTCCTTACTAGTGGATAAAATCCAAGGTGAACCTGGGCCCATTTCCTTCCATGATTACTTCGTGGCAATATCTGCTCTCCCTGAGAGATCAGCAGGTGCTGTCCTACACTGTTGAGAACTTCGAAGGTTCTCCTTTGATCTTCTTCTCTTTCCCGGGACCAAAGCTCACACCAGTGGGTGGTGGGAGAAACGACAGCAAGGTCCTTCAGCAGCTGAGGCTTAAGAAGTGATTCCACAGACAGTGGGGAAGCCAAGCCCTGCTTTCATTAATAAAACCTCAGATCGACTTTGAAAAAAATCCTCCTGTTTTCTGTTGCTAGCGCAATGCACTCAGTGTGATCCACATATAATTTCTTTTTTTCTATCAGTCTCCTTGGTTCATTTGTTGGACAGATAAATGAATGATAAAGATATAATTGTATACCGTGATGTCTTCTAACAGAATACAGAGATCAGAAAGAGGAAAAAAAAAAAGTATTACTTAAACTCGTGGTTTTCAACCTGTGCGTTGTGACTGCTCTGGGGTCACATATCAGATATTCAACATGCCAGATAATTACATTATGATGCATAACCATAGCAAAAGTAGAGTTATGAAGGATCTATGAGATACTTATGGTTAGGGGGTCATCACAACATGAGGAACTGTATTAAAGGGTCACAGCCTACAGAGGCTAAATACACTGACTTAAACAGAGTTACAATTATAAAGGATTGCCAAAGCCACAACAAAAACAGCTCAAATCAAAGAGAGAGTTTACCTTAGAGTTGAATGTGAATGCATGCCCCAGGAATACAGATTTAAGTGGCTTCAAATCTATTCCCCAATGTGGTAATAGGTTCATAAAGGTTTTACAGCAATGAGCAAAGAAAATCACAAACAGATATTTTACAAAAGGACACTGGTGCAAACACCAACTGGCTTCCGGCAGAGCCTGGAAACCTCCGCTATATCTCAGATTCTATATCATAGCCCTTTCAGTCTTTAGGTGGGTAGAAGATTAGGGACCATGTTTCACACAGAAGTGGGCAACAAGTGGCGGTTTCGGGAGCTAACATAGCCCAAGATAATTTGGCTCTTAATCAATAGCCCTCTGGATATCTGCCAATGTTGACACACTACCAGTCGATCAGCCTTGCTGGGTGTTTATCACAGGTATGAGATTTCATCTTGTGAACATCAGATGATGAGATTTACTTCTTGCAATTATGAAAATGTGTCAAATAAAATACAATTTTTTAGATGAAAAAATGTAACACTTCTGTTTTTCAACCTGAGCAGACCCCAATAATTAATACCAAAGATTATTCAAGTCCAGTGTTTTTCAAAAATGGAAAAGAAATGAAACAAAAAACCCAGGCACCTCCCTTATTTTTTCATTATGGGAAATGGCTTACTGGTGAGAATTACCCTTTCCCATATGACTTAAAGTAATGGTTTGCATGCATTCTCAAAAAGTCCATTTGCTGAAAATTTAATTGCTAAATTCTTCATTGATGGTTGTCTTCGTAAGTGTTCTATTGCTGTGAAGAGGTGCCACAATCATGGCAGCTCTTATATGAGAAAGCATTTAATTGAGGTTTTAATCCATTGTCCATCATGATGAGTGGCATGACAAGTAGCACGGCACCAAGAAGGCAGACGGTGCTGGAGGAGTATCTGAGAGTTCTAGATCCAGATCCATGGGCAGTAAGAAGAAAGACCTCAAAGCTCAGCCCCAGTGACACATTTCCTCCAACAGGGTCACACCTCCTCCAACAAGGCTACAGGTCCGGATCTTTCTCAAATAGTACCACTCCTGAGAACTAAGCATTAAAATATATAAGCCTAGGTGGGCCATTCTTATACCACAAGGGTATGAAGATTTGCAGGTGACTTGTGTTTGATTACATCATGAAAGCAGGAATGTCAGGATGGGGTTACTGGCTTTATAAGAAGAGAAAGAGAAACCTGAGTCTGTTTACACCCCTCACTGGGTGGCCTGTTTGTCAATTGTGATCTGACCAAGGAGTGCATTTCCTTGCCCATGTGAAATAAAGTATCTTTTTGTTACCATTTCCCTAGTCTATAGTATTCTGTCCTGGCAGCCAGGAAAAGAACTAACACTTAGATAAAACTCATAAGAAAAGCCTTCTTATTGCCTATGACAAGACCAGATAACCAGCAGCCAGATTCCTAGTGTGCCTCGTGAATGATTAATTTCCCCATTTATCTGCAATAGATTCTCTACCATCAGTTCTACTCAGGACTAAGTATACATTCCTTTCTGTTTCTGGTTTTTGTTGCTGCTTGTTCTGATACCCTCATGGATCAGCTAATATTTGCACTTATTCATTTACATGAAGTTTTCAGTGGGTTGAGAAATTAAGCCAAATTTAAACTGGTGAACTTTAGCAAATATTTATGAATTTTTAACTTATATTGATTTTTATTTTTCCCTCAAGCACTCCAAGAGGCATAATAACAGAAAGTGTACCACTTAAAGGTAGGGGAAAGTCTGATCAAAATCTCTGACACCATGTTGATGTTGAATTCTTATAGTAATATAGAACAAAGCAATGTATCTCAATTCTGGCTTAACTACCATTTCCTTTTCTGTATTAATGGTTTTATCTTTCACCTGTGAATCCCCCCCCCCAAATGAATGCTTTAGGAATCTTAGTATTTCCTCCAAATATATAATAATAGTTGCTACTAATAGGTACTTGCAACCATCAAGCACAATAGATTATCAACTATCTTTGCTTCTTTTCTAGAAAGGAGGATGAATGGCAGCCTTAGTGGTCATCATTATGATATGTGCTGTAAAGTTCCCACCAGCTATAATAAGACCAGAAGGGAAACAAGAAAATCAGTGCGGATATAAGGCAAGATATGGATTAATGATAATATATTACAGAGGACAGAAGACCTAAATGTATAAGAATGGAAAAAGTGTCTATATATGTGCGTAGTATGTGAGTATGTAGTAGATATACACATATACATATAATTCATCTACCTTAGCTTAAGGTTATAATCATTTATTATTTTTAGACAATGTTAATTCTACCAGTTGAGAATAAGATCACTACCACACTTTTGAGCCAAATTTGAAGTAAGCTTAATTAAATACTGGCAAGTATTTGATGGAGCCTGGCCAGGTCCGTTTCAGGGTTCCCAGGAAATGGCCATGTGTCGTGGTTTGCATAGGCTTAAAGAGAACATGACCACATGAGTTCCAATCAGGGACAAATGTATATCCTGATGTAGTACTTCCTGTTTGCATATCTCCAACATACATCCAATCAGGGACAGGCATACATCCTGACATATTTCCTGCTCATATACATTCTATCCTCAAGTGATCAAGCATATCCAGTGCAGATGGGTCAAGCAAACACAAGGCAAACAGAAACTGCAAACAGAGCTCGTAAGCTGTAAGGTTTATTTTTCCTGTTTTGGTCTCACAATAACTCTACCAGTTTATACTTAAATCCCTATTTAAATATACAGGTAAAACCATCACATTCACTTCCTGCTTAGTAAGACACAAAGCAAACTCTAGAGCCAATTTAGACATTTATTACTGCAAAGTATACATCCAGCAAGTTATCCATCTCCTTCAGTAGTTACATGTAGAATAAATCTATTTGCTTAATGATAAAGAACATTAACAAAGAATTTAGGAAATTAATTCAGTTAGTTTCTTTTCTCTTGCTCCAGAACAAAAACAAAAACAAAAACAAACCAACAAACAAGGCACCAAACCAAAAACCATAACCAAGGCAACTTAGAAAGGAAAACCTTTAATTCGGGGCTTGTTTATAGTTGCAGAGGGTGAGTTCACAACCTTCACTGTGGGGAAGACGGCAGCAGAAAGGAAGACATGGTGCTGGAGCAGTAGCTTTGTGTTCACATCCTGATCTGGTGCTACACCTAGGCTTGGTGTAGGCTTTTGAAACCTCAAAGTCCACTGTCAGTGAATTGGGGACCAAGAATTCAAACATTCATACTTTTTTTTAAAGTGCATTCTTACCATTTGCTCTTTTATATCTCAAACACCATATAAAAAATTGAGCTAAGTCAAAGGCAGACATTTAATATTTGCTTACAAAAATAAATACAAATGTCATAATTTATAAGAATTAAATATGAATATCTACTATGGCAGAAAACTTCCAGAAAACTGGAATGATGATGATTGAGAAAGCGATGGAAGATAGTATTTGGAAACCAACTTGTCCTCCAAACCTGGTTTCTCTATTCTTAACAGAATCTGATTTCACTGAACAGTAGCAGGAAAATTCTGTGTGCCTTCATCCAGAATCATTTCATAGACAAAGCTCCCTAAGAAGATGGCATCCTAAAAGATGATTACTAAGTTTTGTGAACAACAGTTAGGGGAAAATGCATGTAGCTCCAGTTATTCAAGACTCACTGTTGTGAGTAGAAAGAAGCACACACACCACACCCCTTTGCTTTGGATCACAGGGAAGGCCAGAGCTGACCAATGGCTGGCACCTGCTTCTAGTACAGAAAGCTGCTTCTAAACTGAAAATGCTTTTCAGAGGTCAATGGCAATCCTTGCCTCTCCCTACCAAGGTGATGCCACTCTGGAGCATGGTGCACTAGTGATGGAATGAATATCTTTCTTTACTCATAAGAAGATACGAAAAAACAGGCTGTTTTTATCTGGTGCAATATATTATGTTTACATCGGGTTTTCACTTGACAACTAGAAGTTTTAAGCTCAAGCCAAGGGAATGATTTTTATTTATTTTGGAGGATATCCCCAGGCGAAGCTTGTGATTTATTTTTAAAAGTAAAATCTAAACAAATTTGGTTAGAGAAAACTTAAATGAAGTTGTATAAGTCTGATTAACAACAAGCATGGATCTCATCACCCTGTCGGAGCTCAGCTCCACATCTAATGCAGACATGCATTACCGACATCACCACAATATAACACAAAAAGTATAAAGTTCTACTCTTTTCTTTTTTGCCAATATACATGGTTCATGCAATGTGTGGTTCAAACCTGGGCCTTGTGCATGCTAGGCAAGCATGATACCTACAGAACTACACCACGAGACCATAAGTTTTAAGTTCTAGAATCCTGCAAAAGGGATAATTGCTTTTTCTTAACAGGTAACTCTGTCTCAGCTTGGAAAAATTTGAGCCAAGATGTGATGATTATTTATTTATCACTATTTAACAGTTTATTCTAAAATGCAGAAGCTTAGAACAACTAGAGAGTAGTTACTCATGTAGTTCTGAGACCCAGAAAAAGTAGATGTTGCTAGTTCAAGGTTTAAGTTGAGAAATGGATTGTGACTACACTCATCTGGAGGATTGGTTGTGTAGAAGACTCACTTTCATGCTGACAAGAGCTCTTAGCACATGGGCTTCTCCATGTGATATCTTTGGGGTGTAACCACTGGCTTTCTTGAGAATGAGAGATCTTAGAAAGAGAAGAAGGGGGGCTGGAGAGATGGCTCAGTGGTTAAGAACACTGACTGCTCTTCTGGAGGTCATGAGTTCCAATCCCAGCAACTACATGGTGGCTCACAACCACTTGTAATGAGATCAGATGCCCTCTTCTGGTGTGTCTGAAAAAAGCTACAGTGTACTTACATATAATAAATAAATTAAAAAAAAAAAAAGAAAGAGAAGAAGAGGAAAGTGATCAGCAGAACTCATGGCATCTTTTATAATTAGATCTTAAAGGCAGTATAGCCTGTTATCTGCCAATACTGTCATCATATGGAAGTGCAGTGTCATAATCAAGGAGATGGTGATCATTGGGGGCCATCTTGTGAGTTGACTCCAAATCAAAAGGAGACTGGAGTGGAGACAGTCAAGCTCTTGAACCTTTTCTAAAACGGTGATCATGAGATTTTTCTAATATTAAATAAATAGAATAACTTGCATGGAAGAGAATGAAGAGAGGGAGGTCCACATGACTCTCACGTTGATCACTCTGCACCCTTACCAAGGTCATTAACCTCTTCAGACACTAAGCAGGAGAAGCTGGAACTGGATTTTTGCTTGTCCTTTTTTTCCAGGTGTGAAGTTGAGCTTCCAGATGAAGACACATGGTAGGAATACTAGTACCCACCCCCCCAGCCTCAGGACTTGCTACATTCTGCTCACCTTGCAAAACCTCCCTCATAGTCTTTGTTTTTAGGAATACAGTAGCATCTGCAAAAGCAGAGTGTGAGTCTCAGTAGCATTTAGATGACTGGATTATAAAAGAGTAATTAAAGATGTTCTGGGTAAATCGATATGGAGATATAGTGCACAGGTTATTGAATATGAGAAGGGAGGAATTTGTAACAAAATTTAATTACACAGAGGTCAAGAATTTATATTATCTGTGTCACTCAGGAGGAACAATGAACCTGAGGGAATATGTCAAGGAACCAGTTATTTGAAAGGAAAATGAAAGAAGAGAAAGAAAAGGTTATGGTTCAAAAGATAGCTCTGTGTGTGTGTGTGTGTCTCTGTGTGTGTGTGTGTATCCACACACGTGTAAAGGAGAAATATATAAAATTACACCAAATAGTTAAATAGGATCAAATTTCAGAAGAATGCTTTAAATAAAAAGAAGAATGCTAGAATTTAAATTGTTGAATTTCTTTCTTTGGAGTCTGACAACTGAACAGCAACTTAATGGAAGGTGTGGTGTACACTGGTGCCGGAGCCTGAGCAACTGATTTCTAAGCAGTTTTGCCACTTAGCAGATGCATGGTATCCAAGAACGTTATTGTCTGCAGTACGGTTGTGCATTTTAAATACTAAGCATCATGTATCCATTCCTGAATAAATGAAACATGGTGAACATATGCAAAGGTCATATATCAGGCATGTTTCAGAATGGGAGAAGTGAGTACCTTTGCTCATCTGCTTCTGACAGCAGGAGAGATGCTTGCTTGTTACAATCCCCTGCCATTCAGCTTACAGATTAATACAGAAAAAGAAACTAATGGTGTGGTGTGGGATGAAGGGTGGGTTTTCTCTTGGCTTTTTGTTTTATCACCCATCATAAAAGGTTTTTAATCCATAATTCATAACCAGGAGCAATAACATAAAAATCAATAAGCAAGGAGTTAGGGTCTGCCAGCCTTTCCAAAGAATTTAAGGTTTTTTTTTTTTTTTTTCCATTTCTAGTTTAGAAAATGCCATGTGAGGTCTAAATCAATTCAGTCAGCCATGTGATGGTCTTTTCTGTAGAGGCTAAGGGAAAAGACAGCAATGCACTCTCCTTACACTAGGACAAGACTGGAGAATCCACATATGCACAAATAGTCCTTTATTCCTAAGTGGGCTGGGCTGGTTTTCCCTCTAAGATGGGAATGTAACAATTGTGAGGAGTTCTAGCTGATTGTTAATTTTGATGTAGTCATTTCCTTCTAGGGGTGCTTATAAGGAACGTCTCCAGGGTCTCAGAAAACCTGGTTTAGAAGCAGACAGTCTTGTGGTTTGAGTTCTAAGGCCAACTCTAGGCAGTGTGATGACTCAATCCACACCCCTACCCCCCACCCCCAAGCTCCTCCCTCCAAAGTTTGCTCAACTCCAAAGATTGGTTTCACCTCATTTACAGAATTATTGAGAAAATTAAAAGTCGCATAGAACTCAGTGCCATTAGGGAAATCACTTTGTGCTTTCACAATGCCTACTCGGGACTTTTTTTTCCCCATTTGTTTGTCTCTCATAATGGTCAAGTTGTACTTCTATCTCTTGGAAGCCAAGGTGATCTTATAAAAATGCATCCTATCACAAGTGAGGTGAGACAGGAGAGAGGGCCAGAGGGCCAGAAGAATGAATGGAAACCTGCAGCCAGCCGGGTCAGGTAGCAATTTAAGAGCCATTCCATCAGCAAGAACCACTCTGACACTATTAAGGATACTGTTATGCTTGAGCCAGGAGTCTAACATAACTGTCATCTGAGAGGCTCCACCCACCAGCTGAAGGAAACAGTTGCAGAGACTTATAGCCAAACCCTGGATGGAACTTTGGAACTCTTAGAAGAGTTGGGGGAAAGATTGAGGGCCCTGAAGGGGATAGGAACTCCCCAGGAAGACCAACAGAGTCTGCTAACCTGGAATCCTGGAAACTCAGAGAATGAGCCACCAACCAAAGAACATACACAGGCTGGATCAATGCTCTAAGCACATATGTAGTAGATGTGCAGCTCAATCTTTATGTGGGTCCCCCGATAACTGGAACTGGGGTTGTCCCTAAAATTGTTGTTTGTGGAATCTATTCCTCTAACCTTTTTCTGCCCTCAGGGTCAGTCCAACCCTGCAGAGAGTTAATGCGCCAGTGTTGGGGGATACTTCTGGGGTGGAGTGGGGGTGGCATTCTCTCAGAGAAGAAGGGGCAGGGGGAAGGACTGTAAGAGGGGGAACCTGGCAGGAGGTGGGGCAGTGATTGGGATGTAAAATGAATGAATGAATGAATTAATTAATTAATTAATAAAAAATACACTTCACCAGGAAAACATACAAGACATATGCGACTCTCCTAAAAGATAATGTAGGAAGCTTTGTAAATTCCAAATTTGATAGTTTGAGTGAAATCTTAGCACTTGAGGAGATGCAAAGAGAAGGATCAGGAGTTCAAAGCCAGCCTGAGCTGTATGAGACGCAACTCAAAACAATCAACCTTAGAAAAGCATGTATTGACTGGTAAATAGACTTTTGATTAAATTTAAATAGAACAGTATTACATTTTTAAGCCACTTTAACTGCTTGTTCTAATCATTGTGTTAGTATACTTTTACAATGACTCCTGTTTTACAGTAAATAATACATTCTTTTTCTTTTACCTTTAGGGACCTAACCTCAATGTTTACATATATAGAGTCACATTGCATGTGGATGTATTATTTCCTTGTAAATCTTTAAAAAATCTAATTAGAAGAAGAGCTAGGTCTGGAACAAACACAATCACACTTTCTATCTTCATTTCTTCTCTCTCTCTCTCTCTTTCTCTCTCTCTCTCTCTCCCTCTCTCTCTACCATTTCTCTCTGACCTTCTAATTCTTGCTTCCCACCCTGAGGCAAGTCTATGTTTGTCTCTGGTATTCCATTTCAGTTTGCCGGAGGCTCACAATGCTCCCTGCCTTTCCTCCTTCTCTACGCCTCCTTTATTATACATACTATTATTTTATTTATAAGATTTTAGCAAGCTGCTAAGAAACAAAAACTATCTCCACATAAGTCACTTTAAGATAAAAATAACAACATAGATAGTCCCGAATGAATGTTGCCATTGTTAACAATTACTCTTTTAGGGCATAACATGGGAACAAATTTATTCTTCAGTTAATTGAATTGATGGGATTATAGATTATCTAATGACCAACATCATCGTCACCTCTGGCTATCTTTTACTCTAGCCCATGAGTTCACAGAAACTAGTTTATACATCATCACAAAAGCACAAGCCAGTGTAGGCAAAACTGAAGGAGGAGTGGATTTAGTCATCAATATTTTTTAAAAAAATACTGTAAGATGATAAAGTATTGTAGTAGATGTTTTTGACTTATGTTAACTAAAATTGTGATATCTTCTATAATTTTTCTATTGGTAGGTGAATGACACTTTCTGTGAAAAGTGACCTTAGTTGTGTCCCTCAGCTTTGCCCCGCTGGACAGACTCTCCTCAGCCTCTCTCAGCCCCAGCCCCTGACCTCCCTTGCTCAGGGAAAGCATCTTGGATGTTTTCTGTAGAAAGCTGCCTTCTGAAAATGCTTTTTTTTTCCCCTGCCTCTTTGAGATGGAAAAAAAAATGAAAAAGCTCTTGGTGGTTTTGCTCCTTAAGACTGTCTTCTGTGAAGGACCTGAGAAATAACACATTGAATGTGATCACCTAGAAAGATAGCAAAGCTAGACTTCCCATTTCTCCTTAGAGACCCAATGGAGGTAGGAAGGATGCTTTATTTGTTCCAAGTCATATTGTCTTAGAAAGACGGGAATGTGATTAATTATACTTTAGTTAAAACCTATAGGAGAAGCAGCTGACTTCTTTCAGTCTGTATTCTTTATATCTCTTAAAAATATAGTTAATATGCTAGGTAGCCATGCTGGTATACAACATTAATCCCAGCATGTGAGAGGCAGAGAAAGGTGGATCTCCTACATATCAAGTTCCAGGAAAGTCGGGGCTATGTAGAGTGACCTTGTCTCATAGTAAATAGTTAATTAATTAATAAACAGGTAGATAAATGATATATGTTTATATGTATCGTTTCCCATCTCCCTCCTCTGTTCTATCCTCTATGTCTGCTCCTACACCTTTCTTCCAAATTCCTGTCCCCCTTTCTTTAACCATTGTATGGAAATATATACATATATACATAAAGAAATAAACATATAAATGCAACCAGCTGAGTTCATTCAGTGTTGCCTACATGTATATATGTCAACCGCTAACCTCATAGTATTAGACAAGTCAGGGACCTCCGCATTCCCAGCAGTTGCTAATTGCTTATAGCTCTTCATTGAGGAATTGTGTCCAGGAGAATTTTTTCATCTACTTTGAGTGTCAACTGCTTTTGCAATTGTTCAGGTCTTGTGTAGGCAGCCATGTTAAAATTCTGTGCGTATAGTTTCTCTGTTACAGCTAGAACATGCAATCCATAGCAGAGTTATTTGTCCTTTGGGTCTAACAACTTTTTCTAACCCATTTCACAATGATCCTTGAGCCTTGGATTGTCACCTCTGGCTATCTTTAACTCTACCTCATGAGTTTACAGAAACTAGTTCATACATCATCACAAAATCATAGGCCAGTGTAGGCAAAATTGGGGTAGGGGTTGATTTAGTCATCAATATAATTTTTAAAAATATTGTGTTATATATGCATCTATTTGGGCTAGAATCTATACTTATCTGTGGGTACAAAGTTAAGTATTAGGTTAAGTATTAACTAGGAATTGGCTTAGGAAAGTAGTGATTGTAGGTTTGTAGTAGTCTAGTGAACTATAGTTATGCCATCTCAGGAAAGCATTCCTAAGAATAGGTTAAGTGCTAAAACTATCATAGGTAGAACTCGTTGGTGAACCAGCCACAAATTCCTAAGTTAAACTGGTCTCTGGACCAGCTTTAAATTCCTCTACAATGTGATCCTGAGCTAAAGGTCAACTGTCTGGCCATTTAAACATTATCTCTACTTTCTTAAACAGTGCTTTCTTGTTGCAGATGTTTTGTTTTTTTGAATATGTCAGAAGGCTGAACAAGCTGGAGGCTGGGCCTGCTTCCCACTAATCTACTTGGGACAGTCCCACAGACTGCTAATAAGGACTGTGTTGGACTTATAGTCTCTCAGATGCCTTTTGTTGTTGTGGCTTGTTTTGTTTCTAAATATTGGTACTTCATAACAGGTTCTCTTCTAATGACCTCAGTAGCCAACCTCAGATGGCTATTTTTATAGTGCCAGGCATAATTTCCCTCCTATATAGTGGTCCTTGAGGCTAATTAGATGGCTGTTGGTTACTGTTAAGATATAAATGATCCGATTCAGCCTTTAGAGATGTTTTATCAAGCTGGTCATTGTTGTGGTTCCTAAGCCTTACACCTGGGCAAGACTGTTGATTGTTTTCCTCCATTGTTTGGCAGCTTGCATATCACCTTCCTGTAGTATAAAAGCTATTCCTCAGGCAGAAGGCTATTGCATCTGCTCTACCTCAAATCTGAGTCCTATGTCCAATATTGAGTGAGACTTACCTTCAACCTCTGGGAGGCAATCAAATCCAACAGCAGTAAGCTATATTGTTTGAGAGTCTCTTGAACTTCCCTGATCAACAGCTAGAAAGGAAGTTTCTCATGTCTAATACTAAAGAGTCTACTAGACAGCCTGAGGCTCTTGGGGATGCTACTATCATTCCAAGTAGCGTAAGAGAGAGAACACGCAAGAATTTAGAATAGTTCCCTGCCTCTTTAAATTTGTCTATGTTCATGCAGTTTTTTCATTTGAAAGTTGCAAAGCTAATTTCTTGAACAATCTCTCAATTCTATTATTGAATGCTGCCCGCAGCTATCATATTTTCCAAGTGAATCTTTTTAAGGTGGATTCCTTCTTAATTTGAAAGAGCATGAATTTATGACATACTGAAAAAGAAAAATACTGTTTCACCTCTGTAACAATTACCATTATCCCCACATGAAACATTTGTATTTTGGATGCTGAAAGGAATGGGTATGGCTTCTAAAAGATAAACTGAAAAGCTACAATTCTTCCTGAAGATGTCCTTAAGAAGAACAAACTTTAATTTGTGAAAAAGGGAAGCTAATTCCAAGCGATTGTCATGTCACCTTCAGCCCAAATTGGTAAAAATAGTAAACTCTTTTGTTGAAGATGGATTTTTTCTCATATGATACATATTGATTATGGTTTCCCCTCCCTCCCAGCCTCAATTCTCATCTGGATTTACCCCCCCTTTTTTGTCTCTCATTAGAAAACAAACAGACTTCCAAGGGATAATAATAAAATATAAAAAATAAAATACAATTAGATAAAACAAAAACTAATACAATAATTGGACAAGGCACAGTAGAAGAAAAAGAGTCCAAAAGAAGGCACAAGAAACAGAGACTCTCTCATTATTTGTACGCATAGAAATCTAGTAAAAACTCTAAATTGCAAGCCATAATATAAATGTAAGTACCTGTAGGATAAAAGGACATTAAAAATATAAGTAAAATAAACAAAAGATAATAAGAGAAAATAAAAAACAACAACAAAAACAAAAGCAGAAAAAAAACCCCACAGAACCTGACTTGACATTGTGAGACTCAGAACCTCCAAAGTTGCCTTTGAATTTGTTGAGCATCTAATTGCTGGGCATATAGCCTAATTTTAAGAGTACTTTGTTCCCCATTGATAGTTCCTGGAGGAAACCAAATTTTCATTTTCAAGTGCCTATCAATTGGTGATACCTTCTGGGTTAGAGATTAGAGCACATGGCAACTTCTCCTTTCAGTTCATGGGTCAACTGCTGCAGACCCATGCAGGCCTTATGCATGCTGCCTCAGGCTCTCTTAGTTAATATGAGCTTTGATAATGTTGATGTAGAGGGCTTTGTTTCCTGGTGTCCTCCAATACTTCTGCCTCTTACACTCTTTCTGCTTCCTCTTCTATAGAAGTGTCTGAGTTCTGAGGGGAAGGGAGAGATTTGATGGAGCTATCATATTTAGGGCTGAGTGTTCCAAGGTCTGTGCATCTCTGTATTTGTTCCTGTCTGATGCAGGAGGAAGCTTCTCTGAGGATGGCTGAAGAAGGTGCTGATCTCTGAGTACAATACAATATCATTAGGAACCAACTTATTGTTACATTGCAAAACAAAAAATAAAAATAAAAAAAAGACCAGTAGTATTTGGCTTTACCCTAGGTCCCTTGGCTATTAAATCTCAGGTGCATGATCACCCAAGCTATGCTGGGAATGGGTTGCACATTATGCAGTAAGCCTTTAATCAAGCCAGGCAATGGTTGGTTACTCTCACATATTCTGTGCCACCATTGCCATAGCATATTTTGTTGGAAGGACAGCATTGTAGATCACAGGGTTTGTGGCTGAGTTGGTCTTTAGTTTTCCTCTTTGGTTGTCTATAGAATGCTTTCCTATACAAAAGATGCTAGAACATAGGGATGAAGGTTCTATGTAGATACTAGCTTGACTCCTCCATGTTCAATGATTTGTATAGGTATTACTTTCAGAAATAAGGTCTTGCCATCAGGTTGTGGAGCAGCCTATAGACTTGGCAACAGCCTGGATTGTTTGAGGATCCCATGGGACAGCTTTGGACAGCAATGCAATGAAAGGAAACCCAGTCCTGACACTAGACGCTTCGTTTGGTGATACGAGATGGCCAGTTGGAGCTCTGCTTCCTCTCCTATTTGGTGATTTCCTTTAGATCACCTTTCTATATGTATATATTTTCCCAAGCTTTTATTGCTTTTCCATACCACCTTAAATGTCCCTTAAATTTACTGTCTCTCCTTGTATTCCTTCTGTATTCCCCCTTTTCCTTCCTCTCAACTTTTTATCTCTCTTTCTAGAAGTTCCCATCCATCCAACCCCATCTACCCTATTTCCCTTTCCTGGAGAGAGCTATCTGCTCTCTCCACAAGTCCCCTACTTGTTATACTTACTCTATACCTAACATCTGTGGTTCTACAGGTCATAGCTTGGTTATCATTGACTTAACAGCTAATATCCACATATAAATGAATGCATACTATAATTGTACTTTTGGTTCTGGGTTACCTCATCAAGATGACTTTTTCTTGTTCCGTACATTCATCTGAGAATTTCATTATTTCATTTTTTAACAACTGAATAATACACCACTGTGTAAATATACTGCATTTTCTTTATTCGTTTTTTTCTTTGATACATCTAGATCATTTGTAATTTCTAGCTATTATGAATAAAGCAGCAATGAGCACACTTGAGCAAGTGTCCTTGTGGTGGGATGAAGCATACTTTGAGTATATGCTTGAGAGGTATAGCAGGGTCTTGAGGTAGATCAATTCCCATCTTCTGGAGGAAGCACAGTACTAAAATCATAGTGGTTGTACAAGTTAGCACACCTACCAGAAATGTGGGAGTGTTCCGTTTGCCTCACATCTTCTCCAGGATGATCTGTCACTTAGGTGTTTGATCTTAGCCATTCTGACAGGTATAAGGTGGAATCTCAATGAAGTTTTGGTTTGCATTTCTCTTGATTACTAAGTATATTAAACATGGATTTAAGTGTTTCTCATTCAATTGAGTTTCCTCTTTTAAAATTCTCTTCTTAGATCTGTACCTCTTTTTAATTGGGTTGTTTTCTTGAACTCTAGGTTTGAAGTTCTTTATATATTTTGGATATTAGCCGGCTATCAAGTGTATAGTTAGTTAAGATCTTTCCCACTCCATAGGCACTTGCTTTTTCCAAATGATGATGTCTTTTGCCTTACAGAAGATTTTCAGTTTTATGAGGGCTGATGTATTAATTGTTGCTCTTAGTGCTTGTGCTAATGTTGTTCTGTTGAGACTGTCTTCTGTGCCAATGAGTTCAAGACTAATCCCAGTGTCTTTTCTACCAGGATCAGTGTATCTTGTCTTATGTTGAGGTGTTTGATCTAATTTTTATCAAGTTTTGAACAGAGTGATAAGAATGGGTCTAATTGGATTGTTCTGCTTGTAGCTATGCACATTGGCCAGCACCAATTATTGAAGATGCTGGCTTTTCCCAGTGTGTATTTATGGCTTCTTTAGAAATAAAAATCTAGATGTCCATAGGTGTGTGGATTTATAGCTAGGTCCTCATTTCAAATTCACTGATTGATGGGTCTGTTAATGTGCCAATACCATGCTGTTTTTGTTAGAACGACTCTGAAGTACAACTTGAAATTGAGAAAAGTGATATATCCAGGAGTACTTTTATTATTCAGAATTGTTTCAGCTATCCTCTCTGCCTCTCTGTCTCTCTGTCTCTGTCTCTCTGTGTGTGTGTGTGCGCGCGCGCATGTGCGTGTATGTTTCCATATGAAGATGAAGACTCTTCTTTCCAGATCTGTGAGGAATTATGTTGGTATTTTGATGGGGATTGTATTGAACCCATAGCTTGTTTTTCATAGGATGACTATTTTTACTCCTCCCGCTCCATTAGCATGGGAGAGATCTTTCCATCTTCTTATATTTTCTTCAGTGTCTTAACGTTTTTATCATATGTCTTTCACTTCCTTGACCAGAGTTATGCCAACATATTTTATATTGCTCAAGGCTATGGTGAAAAGTGTTATTTCCTGATTTCTTTCTCAGTCTTTTTGTCCCTTTATATAGGGGGGCTATGGATTTTGCTGAGTTAGTTTTGCATCCAGCTCATTTGCTGAAAGAGGTTATCAATGTGTACGTTTTAGCATTACTTACACATACTATCATAGCACATGAAAATAAAGACATTTTGACTTCTTCATCTCCTATGTTATCCCCTTTATCTCCTCCAGTTGCCTTATTGCTCTAGCTAAGGCTTCCAGTACTATATTGGGCAGGTATGGAGAGAGTGGACAACCTTGCCTTGCTCTGGATTTTAGTGGTAATTTGTTTGTTTGGTTTTGTTTTTTTAGTTTCCCTCTATTTAAGTTAATGCTGGCTATGAGCTTGCTGTAAAGTGACTTTATTATGTTGAAGTATGTCCCTTGTAACCCTAATCTCTTTGGGACTTTTATCACAGAGGGGAGTTGGAGCTTGTCAAAGGCCTATTCTGAATCTAATGAGATGATCTTATGGTTTTTGTCCTTTAGTTTGTTTATCTGGTGAATTACATTTCTCAACTTACATATATATTGAACTTTTCATGCATCTCTGGGTTGAAGTACACTTGATCATGTTAAATGATCTGTTTTATGTGTTCTTGGATTTTTTCCTTTGCTGGTTCTTTATTTGGTTTGGGTATCACAGCACTGTGCCCTTGTAAAACAAATTAGGTAATGTTTCTTCTATATCTACTTTGTGGAAGAATTTGAGGAGTATTAGCATTATCTTTTCTTTGAACATGTGGTAGAATTTTGTGCTAAAACCATCTATGATTCATGTCCCTATGATTTTTCTGGTTAGGAGACTTTTAATGAATACATCTATTTCACTAGGAGTTATAGGTCTATTTCAATTACTTATCTGGTTTTATTTAACTTGGTAAGTGATATACATTGAGAAAATTATACACTTCTACTTTTTCCAGTTTGGTGGAGAATATGTTATTAACATATGTCCTTTTGATTTTCTGAAATTCCTCAGTATCTGTGGTTATGTTCCCTTCTGTTTCTGAATTTATTAATTTGAATATTCTCTCACCATTTTAGTTAGTTTAGATAAAGGTTTATCTATTTTGTTCATTTTCTGAAAGAACCAACTCTTTGTTTCATTGATTCTTTGTATTTTGTTTTGATTTTATGGATTTCAGTCCTTAGTTTAATCGTTTCTTTTTGTCTATTCCTTTTGGATGTGATTTTTACTTTATTTTTTCCTAGAGTGTTCAGGTCTGCTGTTAAGTTACTGAAGTTACTGGTATGAGATCTCTCCATTTTTTAATTTAATTTAATTTTTTTTATTTTTTGGTTTTTTGAGACAGGGTTTCTCTGTATAGCCTGGCTGTCTTAGAACTCACTCTGTAGAGCAGGCTGGCCTTGAATGCAGCAATTCTCCTGCCTCTACCTTCCAATTGCTGGGATTAAAGGTATGTGTCACCACTGCCTGGCTTATTTTAATTTTTATGCAGATATTTAGTGATATGAACTTGCTTTTAGAAATGCTTTCATTGTATCCTATAAGCTTGGGTATTTTGTATATTCATTTTTAATTTAATTCTAAAAAGTTTTAAATTTTCTTTTTGTCCCATGTTGGCCGCCTGCACCAACATAAATAAAAGAAAGGGTTCTTCTGGTAATAGGAGTAAGTCCCAGGTTTTTTTTTTCACTAGTATGTGGTTCAGTTCTCTTGAACTTGTATGCTTTCTGTTGTTTCTATTGTTGTTGATATCAACTTTTAATATGTTGATTTGTGTCAACATATGTGGCCAGTTTTGGAGAAAGTCACAGGGTGCAGAGAAGAATGCATATTCTTTTGTGTTAAAGTGAAATGTTTTGTAATTATCTGTTAGGTTCATTTGGTTTACAATATCAGCTCCAACATTTCTCTTTTTAGATTTTATTTGGGTAACCTATTTATTGTTGAGAGTCTGGTACTGAAGTCTCCCACTATCAGTGAGTGACGGTCAATCTGTGATTTACAATTTAGTAGTGTTTATTTTATGAACTTGGGTGGCCCTCTGTTTGATCCATAGATGTTAAGAACTGAAATGTAAGCCAGGCAGTGGTGGCATATTCTAATCGCAGAACTTGGGAGGAAGATATTGGTGAATCTCTGTATGGGTGATCTCTAATGTATTATATAGAAACATCACCTGTCAATAAAAAGCTGATGGACTATTAGCAAGAGCACAGAGAGGTTGGAACTCTGAGAGATAGTCAGAAGTATGAAGATTTAACCTGGACTTGGAAGAAGTCAGACATATGAAACCAAGGTAACTAGCCATGTGGCAGACATAGAATGGCATAAATGAGTTAATTGAGTTGTGAGCTATTTGGGGAACAAGTTTAGCTTAAGGCCATAAGCACTCATAATAAATAATAAGCCTCCATGTCATCATTCAGGAACTTGCACATGGGTGGAAAAGCCCATAGTTACAAATCTCTGTGTTGAGGCCAGCCTGGTCTAGATAGTGAATATCAGAACTGTGAGGGCTACATAGAGAAACACCGTCTCACGACTCACAACTCAACACATCCATCCAAAAAAAGAGAATGGCAATGGCCCCTTGATGTATTTTTCCTTTATTGAATATCTCTTCTTACTAATTTTGTTTTGAAGTCTATTTTGTCAGATATTAAAATAGCTACACCAGCTACCTTCTTAATTCTATTAGCTTGGAATATGTTTTTCTATCTTTTTACCCTGAGGTAATGTCTATCCTTGACATTAAGGTGAGTTTCTTGGATGAAGTAAAAGTATAGATTCTGTTTTCACACCCATCCCCTTAGTTTGTATCCTTTTATTGGGGAGTTGAGACTACTGTTGTTAAGAGGTATCAGTGTCTGTGTGTTGTGTGGTAGGAAACTCTTTGTTGTGTGGTAGGAAACTCTTCTGTGATCATGATAGGCATGGTCACTGGAGTTGGGGAGTTCAGGAAAAAGTATGTTCCTAGGCATTGGGAACTGACACTTAGACCTTGGGATAGGCTGGGGTTGGCATCAAGGAATTTACAGTAGAGAGGAAGGCAGGATGTTCCATCAGGATCTGACTAATTCCAAGGGAATGAGGGCAGGCAGTAAGGAGAGGCCACCATAAGTAGTCAGCTTCAAACTTTGAGATGAGACTGGGGTGTTAGATTTAAAGGAACCAGGAGAAGAATAATGAAGATCTGAAGCTTGCCTACCTGCTTTGCTGTCAATCTTTGTCTCTGGCAGGATTAGCTGGAGGATTCCCTGGGAATGCCTGCTGGAGTTGGAGATTGGGATAACAGGATGAGTGGAGAGGAAGGTAGGAAAAGATCTGTGTGATCTGTTGAGATGGAAGCAGAGAAGAGTGGGAGGCTGCAGAGGGTTGGGAAAAGAATGGAGACCTGTATTTGTCAGGCTCTGGCAGAGCCTCTTAGGGGACAGCTATGCCAGGCTCCTGTCAGCAAGCTCTTTTTGGCATCAGCAATAGTGTCTGGGATTGGTGTCTGCAGATGGGATGGACCTGACCAATACAAATGCGGATGCACATAACCAAACATCAGACTGAGCTCAGGGACCCCAATTTAGGAGCTGAAAGGGTTTGCAATCCTATAGGAAGAATACCAATATCAACCAACCAGAGATACCCTCCTCATTCCCCGATCTCCCAGGAGTTAAACCACCAAACAAAGAGTGAACATGGAGGGACCCATGGCTTCAGCTGCATATGTAGCAGATGCTGTCCTTATCTGGCATCAATAGGAGGGGAGGCCCTTGGTCTTGTGAAGGCTTAATGCCCCAGCATAGGAGAATGTTAGGGCAGTGAGACCGGAGTGGATGGGTGGGTGGGGTAGCACCCTCATAGAAGCAGAAGGCAGGGGGGATGAGATAGGGGTTTGTGGAGGGTAAACCTGGAAGGGGGACAACATTTGAAATGGAAATAAATAAAGTAACCAATAAAAAAAAATTTAAAAAAACAAAAGAACTGGATTTGGAGGAGTAGAGGGAGAAGTAGAGATCTTAGGCAACCTGCTGCTCATTTGCCTGGAGTGGACTTTGGGTTCCTAGGGAATGTGTGTTGGAGTTGGGGACTGGGTTAAAGCAATGAGTTGGGGGAAAAAGTTGCAGATAAAATTATTTGTGTTCCTTTGGAGATGGAGGCATGAATGGAGGTGACATTGCAGCCAACAGTTTGAAAGACAGCTGGGGATACAAAAGAATGTTTGGATCTGGAAGAGAGAACAGAGAGGTGAAGACCTGCAGTCAATCTTCCTGTTCTCCTGGCCTGGGAGGTTGGTGTGTTCCCAGAAATTCCTGCTGGTTCTGGAGGCTAGGGTGAGTTGGGGGAAAGAAAAGCTGGAGAAGAATGGCTGTGGGGGTCAGAGAGGAAGGGGAGCCCACAGGAGGTATTCTGATACAGAGCTGGGGATGAGACCAGAGGGTTGGAGTTGGAACTATGGAGGGAGAGGTGAAGATCTGCAGATAGCCTACCTCCATTTCTGCCAGGAAGCTCCATTGACCTTAATGGTATTTTTGGTCATCATTTAAAACTGACAGACTGTGGTTTCAGGCCTTGTTTTCGGTTGAGAATTTGAAAGCTAAGTGTTGGTCTTTTGTAGAATTGGAAGATATGAAATATGAATCCATATTACAATAGTCTTTTCTCACTCATAGTTGACTCATGATTAGTTTCTGATATTTGGTGATATGTTTATCACTACCTTTCCTCCTGTAATACTCAGGAAATCCTTACTCTAAGTTAAAACTAGTCTCCCTGAATAATGATTAGGAATGATGCTCCTAACTAATCTCTATTAATAAAGATTGGGAAATGTTTCAATAGCTGTCAAATTTTAAGGCAAGGAGCTAAAGAATACCACTTAAAAAATATGAGCACACTGGAGCTGGAGCAAGAGCACCAGGACACTGGCTGTTCTTTCAGAGGCCTGAGGATTAATGCCCACCCTCCTCTTTGCAGTTCACAATCAAGTGAAATGGCAGTAGCATCTGTGTGTCTCACACCCTGTTTTAGTCTTTGAAGATACTAAATATACTTGGCGAACAGACATGGATACAGGTAACCCCTACAATGATAAAAACAAAATATGGGCATGTGGGTATTTTGTTTTGCTTTTGCTTTTGTCTATCAAATTTCTATTTGCTATATGTAGTATATCTGTTGCAGGCTGTTGTTTATGTCGTTATGCATTGAGGTCTAAAATAATCAAACACAAGTACAAATATATATATTTGTGTACGTACACAAACGTGAGTCATTTATATGCTTATATAGATTTACATAGGTAAGTTACATTCAAAAGTGATGAGGAATGAGTTCCATTTATAACAGTTCTGGATGCCATATAGACCATTGTTAAATTTCAAAGCCATCTTTACACAAACCTAACAAAACCAACAAACTTAGGTTTGAATTTCCTTGCTGTATTTGTAGAAGTAGCTATCTCAGACCTCTAGAATAAAACAAATGATCAAATATTAGCAGAAACAATGGAAGACTGCATGTTAATTTTGAAAAATACTGAAAAGCAGCTAATGAGAATGCTTCATGACTATTTAATACTCTGCTGCAATTACACCTGGCTTTCCAAGAGCAAGTCATAGAACATAGCCTTGTAATCAATTTGACAGATTTCTTACTGTAGGAAAAAAAAAAGAACAACATTAAAAGTTGTCTGCCTTTTGTGATGTTAATCTGCCTACAGAAAATAGCTGACAAGCCTAACTGGACAGGTAGTACCCTGTGTCCTGTGCTCCTCCAGGGATAAGAACTTAAGCAATTATCTGGCTTTGCTAGTGTATTTCCCCAACTTCCCATTGTATGTGATTCCTAAATTGCTAATGGTATGTGATTCTCTGTGAAAACTAATTTCACTTTATTTGTTGGTGAACTTGTACAGACAGCCCCATAAATAGCTTTGCAATAACTCTCCTTTGGCAGGTGTTAGGAGGTAAAGGGATTTCTCATTGGCACCTCAGGCTCTCTTTCTAATTTGTCTTTCTGCTATCTAACAGGGAAATTTATAGATACAAGCATGGAAATTATGAAGGTAGCTTTGTTCCATTTAAAGTAGTGCATTATGAATTTATTTCCCTGAAGAAAAAAAAAAGATATTTTCCAAAAGCCATTATAGTTTAAGGTAAAGGTAAAATATCATGAATTTTTAAGCAAATATTTATAATTTCTGGGATTATGGCTGAACAAGATAGATATTCATGTTTTAACAGGGGGGCGGAAATATTTATTGGCTCTTTCACGATATTGTAGTAGTACTTTAGAAGGAAAGTGATCGGTTGAAAGAAACACAGCTCTTAACAGATCAACAAGAAAGGCATGCCAGGCAGAGGACCACTTTAGATATTTTTTTTTATATAAATTTTACTGAATACATGTCAGACAGAAGCAGTGATTCTAGTGAAATTCATTATAAGACCCTCTATCCTTAAAGCCTGTCTACAAATGTACAGTTCTTAAATCAAAGCATTTCTGTAGGTGGATCTCTCTCTCTCTCTCTCTCTCTCTCTCTCTCTCTCTCTCCCTCTTCTCTCTCTCTCTACTCTCTCTCTCTCACACACACACATACACACACACATGCTCACTCATCCAAAAAAACTCACACACAAACATGCACATACATGTACTCCTGCACACAAACACATAGACATCCAATATACATAGAAACATTCACACATGCGTGTAATGTAGTCATCAGTTTGTTGAAGGGTGTGGTTCAATTCACATTTTCAGCAGCTCTAAGGGTGAAATTTAGATGCCAGTTAAACCATTGCTGGATCAAGATTACTAAAGATAGACTGGTGGGTTTGTCCCATGAATTTGGCTTGAGAGCCATTGGTGGGGCTGGAGAGTGAATAGTATCTGAAGAAACCAGGAAAAAAAAAGACTAACTGGCTTAAGAATGATTACTCGCTGTTATACACCTAATGAGCATAGCCTTTTAGCAAGAATCCTAGAGTTAACTCAGGGAGGATGATTTTTAAGCATTCACTGTGAAACAAGCATGGGGTTAGAACTTGTCAGGATGATGGATACTCTGCTTCTCAGAGGCAGTTTTGTAAATTTTCACATCATGTATTAATCCCACCAGGTAAGAATAAGACCATCTCAAGTTTGAGCCACACATGAAGCAAGCTTCATATTTTTTTAAATTGAGGTACACCCAAGTGATTGCCTCATAAGTAGGGGTAAAAAGAGAACAGCCCTGTTTTGGGGGCTCCTTCTAAGAAATAAAATCTGGAGTAGCTGCACAAGAGATTTATAGGAGTTAGACAATGGAGCAGAAACTAAGTATAGAAAACGCTAAAACAAACAAACAAACAAAACAAAACAAAACCCCAAATCAATCGCCACATGGTTGCTGATTGGCTTTTGGTCTTTTCAAGAACAAGCCATGGGCACCGCCTGAGGCTCATCAGATTCCAGAAAACAGACTTAAAAGCAGAAACTTAGCTTGTAACAGGAAATGAAAACTTGTTTTTGACAATATAACATAATGGCTCCTGCCTTAAAAATAGAGTCAGGCAGTTCCTAATGCTTTGAAAACAAATAAACAAAAACAACACACACACATACACACGCTTGTACCCTCAACCCCAGTTTCTCATAAGAAAATACATAGGTAATGAAGTTAATACTACATTACTTTTGTTATATCAAGTCGAGGTCCAGAATTGCTCCAGCACCAGGAAAGTCTGTTTCAAGTCATTAAAAGTTTTGTTGAAAACCACATGTTCATTCGGATGTGTTTCAGGAGCCGAGGGTAACTCTGACACAAGGAGGAAATATGTAATAGTCTATTTTTATTTATTTTTGAGACATTTTTGTTTATTTTTTGTTTGTTTTGTTTTTTATTGGATAATTTCTTTATTTACATTTCACATGTTATCCCCTCTCCAGGTTTCCCTCCCTCCCAGAAACACCCTATCAGATTTTCCCTCCCCCTGCTTCTATGAGGGTGTTCTTCTACCCACCCACCCACTCCCTCCCACCTCCCCATCCTTGCCCTCAATTCCCCTACACTGGTGCATCTATTGAGCCTTCATAGGACCAAGGACCTCTCCTCCCATTGATTCATGACAAGGCCATCCTCTGCTACATATGCTGGAGCCATGTGTACTCCTTTGCCGATGTCTTAGTCCCTGGGAGTTCTGGGGGTTCTACTTGGTTGATACTGTTGATCTTTCTATGGGGTTCCAAACCCCTTCAATTCCTTCAGTCCTTTTTCTAACTCCTCTATTGGGGACCCTGCGATCAGTCCAATGGTTAGTTGCAAACAACCACCTCTATATTTGTAAGGCTCTGGCAGGGCCTCTTAGGAGACAGCTATATCAGGATTCTTCCAGCATGCCTGCCCATCTTGGCATCCACAATAGTGTCTGGGTTTGATAACTGTATATGGGATGAATCCCCAGGTGGGACAGTCTCTGGGTGGCCTTTCCTTCAGTCTCTGCTTAACATTTCATCTCCATATTTGCTCTTGTGAGTATTTTGTTCCTCTTTCTAAGAAAGATTGAAGCACCCATACTTTGGTCTGCCTTCTTATTGAGCTTCATGTGATCTGTGGATTGTATCCTGTTTATTTGGAGCTATTGGGCTAATATCCACTTATCAGGGAATGCATATCATGTGTGTTCTTTTGTGATTTTGTTGCCTCACTCAGGATATTTTCTAGTTCTATCCATCTATCATGAATTCATCATTTTTAGTAGCTGAG
Source organism: Mastomys coucha (assembly GCF_008632895.1). Taxonomy (NCBI): domain Eukaryota; kingdom Metazoa; phylum Chordata; class Mammalia; order Rodentia; family Muridae; genus Mastomys; species Mastomys coucha. The sequence goes on along the minus strand of NW_022196896.1, from coordinate 94,075,959 downwards.
TAGTACTTCATTGTGTACATGTACCATATTTTCTGTGTCCATTCTCTGTTGAAGGACATCTGGGTTCTTTCTAGCTCCTGGCTATTATAAATAAGACTGCTATGAACATAGTGGAGAATGTGTCCTTATTACATGTTGGGGCATTTTCTAGGTATATGCCCAGGAGTGGTACAGCTGGGTCTTCTGGTAGTACTATGTCCAATTTTCTGAGGAACCACTAAACTGATTTCCATAGTGATTGTACGAGCTTGCAATCCCACCAGCAATGCAGAAGTGTTCCTCTTTCTCCACAACCTTTCCATTATCTGCTGTCACCTGAGTTTTTGATTTTAGTCATTCTGACTGGTGGAATCTCAGAGTTGCTTTGATTTGCATTTCTCAGATGACTAAGGATGTTGAATATTCCTTTAGGTGCTTCTAGGACATTCAATATTCCTCAGTTGATAATTCTTTCTTTAGCTCTGTACCACATTTTTTTAATAGGGTTGTTTGGTTCTTGAGTCTAACTCCTTGAGTTTTGTTTTTTTATTTTTGTTTATATATATATATATATATATATATATATATATGTATATATATATTGGATATTAACCCTCTATGGGATGTAGGATTGGTAAAGATATTTTTCCAATATGGTGGTTACCTTTTTGTCCTATTGATAGTATCCTTTGCCTTACAGAAGCTTTGCAATTTTACAAGGTCCATTTGTAGATTCTTGGCCTAACAGCAGAAGTCATTGTTATTCTGTTCAGGAATTTTTCCCCTGTGCACACATGTTCCAGGCTCTTCCCCACTTTCTCCTCTATAAGTTTCAGTGTATCTGGTTTTATGTGGAGGTCCTTGATCCACTTAGACTTGAGCTTTGTACAAGGAGACAAGAATGGATCTATTTGCATTTTTCTACATTCTGACTACCAGCTGAACCAGCACCATTTGTTAAAAATGCTGTCTTTTATCCATTGGATGGTTTCAGTACCTTTGTCAAAGATCAAGTGACTATATGTGTATGTGTTCATTTCTGGGTCTTCAATTCTATTCCATTGATCTTTCTGCCAATCCTGTCTCTGTACCAATACCATGGAGGTTTTTTTGTATCATTATTTCTCTGTAATTCAGCTTGAGGTCAGGGATGGTGATTCCACCAGAATTTCTTTTACTGTGAGAATAGTTATCGCTATCCTGTTTTTTTTTTTTCTACTCCAAATGAATTCGCAAATTGCTCTTTTTAATTCTATGAAGAATTGATTTGGAATTTTGATGGGGATTGCATTGAATCTATAGATTGCATTCAGCAAGATGCCCATTTTTACTATACTAATCCTTCCAATCCATGAGCATGGGAGATCTTTGCATCTTCTGAGATCTTCTTCAATTTCTTTCTTCAGAGACTTGAAGTTGTTGTCATACAGATCTTTCACTTGCTTGGTTAGAGTTACACCAAGGTGTATAATATTATTTGTGACTATTATGAAGGATGCCATTTCCCTAATTTCTTTCTTAGCCTGTTTAACCTTTGAGTAGATGAAGACTACTGATTTGTTTGAGTTAATTTTACATCCAGCCACTTTGCTGAATTTGTTTATCAGGTTTAGGAGCTCTCTGGTGGAATTTTTGGGGTCACTGAAGTATACGATCATAACATCTGCAAATAGTGATAATTTGACTTCTTCCTTTCCAATTTGTATTCCTTTGATCTCCTTTTGTTGTCTAATTGCCCTAGCTAGAAGTTCAAGTACTATGTTGAATAGATAGAGAGAGAGTAGGCAGCCTTGTCTAGTCCTTGAATTTAGTGGGATTGCTTCAAGTTTCTGCCCATTCAGTTAGGTGTTGGCTGCTGGTTTGCTGTATATTGCTTTTATTGTGTTCAGTTAAGGGCCTTAAATTACTGATCTTTCCAAGACTTTTCACATGAAGGCACATTGAATTTTGTCAAATGCTTTTTCAGCATCCAATGAAATGATCTTGTGGTTTTTTCCTTTGAGTTTGTTTATGTAGTGGATAACATTGATGGATTTCTGTATATTGAACAATCCCTGCATCCCTGGGATGAAGCCTACTTGATCATGATGAATGATCCTTTTGATGTGTTCTTAGATTGGATTGGCAAGAATTTTATTGAATATTTTTGCAATAATGTTCATAAGGGAGATTGCTTTGAAGTTCTTTTTCTTGGTTTGGACTTTGTGTGCTTTAGGTATAAGCATAATTGTGGCATCATAGAATGAACTGGGTAGTGTACCTTCTGTTTCCATTTTGTGGAATAGTTTGAAGAGTCTTCTGTAAAGGTCTGATAGAATTCTCCACTGAACCCATCAGTGGTAAAGAGGAAAACTCATAGCTTTAAGTGCCTCCAAAAAGAAACTGGAGAAAGCATACACTAGCAACTTGACCTCAAACCTGAAAGATCTAGAACAAAAAGAAACAAATACAACCAAGAGGAGTAGATGGCAGGAAATAATCAAACTCAGGGCTGAAATTAACCAAATAGAAACAAAAAGAACTATACAAAGAATCAACAAAACCAGGAGCTGGTTCTTTTGAGGCACTTAGAGCTATGTGTTTTCTTCTTTACCACTGCTTTCATTGTGTCCCATAAGTTTTTGTATGATGTGTCTTCATTTTCATTAAATTCCAAAAAGTCTTTATTTCTTTATTTCTTCCTTGACCAAGTTATCATTGAGTAGAGAGTTGTTCAGTTTGCATGTGTATGTGAGTTTTCCATTGGAATTTAAGACCAGCCTTAGTCCATGGTGACTTGATAGGGTGCATGGGCTTATTTCAATCTTCTTGTACCAGCTGAGCCCTGATTTGTGGCCAATTATATGGTCAGTTTTGAAGAAGGTACCATGAGGTGCTGAGAAAAAAGTATATTCTTTTGCTTTAGGATGAAATGTTCTATAAGTATCTATTAATTCCATTTGGTTCATAACTTTTGTTAGTTTCACTGTTTAGTTTGTGTTTCCGTGTTCTGTCCATTGCTGAGAGTGGGGTATTAAAGTCTCCCACTATTATTGTGTGAGGTCCAATGTGTGCTTTGAGCTTTAGTAAAGTTTCTTTTATGAATGTGGGTGCTCTTGCATTTGAAGCATAGATGTTCAGAATTGAGAGTTTATCTTGGTAGATTTTTTTTGTCCAGTATGAAGTGTCCTTCCTAGTCCTTTTTGATAACTTTTGGTTGAAAGTCAATTTTATTTGATATTAGAATGTCTACTCCAGCTTGTTTCTTGGGACTATTTGCTTGGAATATTGTATTCCAACCTTTTAGTCTGAAGTAGTGTCTGTCTGTTTCACTGAGGTGGGTTTCCTGTATGCAACAAAATGTTGAGTCCAGTTTACGTGTCCAGTCTGTTAGTTTACCTCTTTTTATTGGGGAATTGAATCCATTGATGTTAAAAGATATTAAGGAAAAGTGATTGTTACTCCCTATTATTTTTTTACTTAGAGGTGGAATTATGCTTGTGTGTCTATCTTCTTTTGGGTTTGTTGAAAGATGACTTTCTTGCTTTTTCTAGGGTTTAGTTTCCCTCTTTGTGTGGGTGCTTTCCATTTATAATCCTTTGTAGGACTGGATTTGTGGAAAGATATTATATAAATTTGGTTTTGTCTTGGAATACCTTGTTTTCTCCGTCAATGGTAATTGAGAGTTTTGCTAGATATAATAGCCTGGGCTGGCATTTGTGTTCTCTTAGGGTCTGTATGACATCTGCCCAGAATCTTCTAGCTTTCATAGTCTCTGGTGAGAAGTCTGGTGTAATTCTGGTATGTCTGCCTTTATATGTTACTTAACCTTGTCCTCATACTGCTTTTAATATCCTTTATTTATTGCATTCGGTGTTTTTATTATTATGTGATGGGAGGAATTTCTTTTCTGGTCCAGTCTATTTGGAGTTCTGTAGGCTTCTTGTATGTTTATGGGCATTTCTTTCTTTAGGTTAGGGAACTTTTTTTCTATAATTTTGTTGAGATATTTACTGGCCCTTTAAGTTGGAAATCTTCAATCTTTTCTATACTTATTATCCTTAGGTTTGGTCTTATCATTGTGTCCTGGATTTCCTGGATGTTTTGGGTTAGGAGCTTTTTGCATTTTGCGTTTTCATTGACTGTTGTGCCAATGTTTTCTATGGTATCTTCTGCCCCTGACATTCTCTCTTTAATCTCTTGAATTCTGTTAGTGATACTTGCATCTATGACTCCTGATCTCTTTTCTAGGTTTTCTAACTCCAGGGTTGTCTTCCTTTGTGATTTCTTTATTTTTTCTATTTCAGTTTTTAGATCTTGGATGGTTTTGTTCATTTCCTTCTTTGCCTGTTTGATTGTACTTTTCCTGTAATTCTTTAAGGGGTTTTTGTGTTTCCTCTTTAAGGGCTTCTACCTATTTACCTGTGTTCTCCTGTATTTCTTTAAGGGAGTTATTTATGTCCTTCTTAAAGCCCTCTGTCATAGCCACTCATGAGAAGTGACTTTAGATCTGAGTCTTGATTTTCTGGTATGATAGTGTATCTAAGACTTGCTATGGTGGAGAATTGGTTTCTGATGATGCCAAGTAACCCTGGTTTCTATTGCTTCTGTTCTTATGATTGCCTCCTGCCATCTGGTTATCTCTAGTGCTCTCTGCCCTTGCTATATCTGACTGGAGCCTGTCCTTCCTGTAATTCTGGTTGAGTCAGAACTCCTTAGTGTCCAGCTGTCTCTGAGATCCTGAGATTCTGTATATTTCTGAGTTCCTGGGAGTCAAGCTGCCTCTGAGACCCTGAGATCCTGGTGTGACCAAACTCCTGGACTCCTGGGCTCCTGGGCTCCTGGGCTCCAGGAATTCTGTGATCCTGGGTATGCTAGAGCACCTGGGAATGGACCCTCCTTTGTGATTATGGGACTGGCTGCCCAGTTTGTGCCCAAGGTAAACCAGGGCAGACTGGAAGGAACCCAAGCCACTGGTTGGATGGGGTTCCTGGATCCCTGGATCCTTCTAGTTCCAGTTACTCCTGGTGGTGTTGGAACAGATGCTGTGTTCTACTCACCCCTGATCCTGAGATCCTGGGCATGCTTGAGTGCCTGAGAGTGAAGCCTCCTCTGGTGGCTGTGGTACTGGCTATAGAATTCACACTCAAGGTAAACCGGTGCAGTTGAGATTATATCTTAATCATATTTCTCCCTTCCCTTTCCTTTCTCCAAACTCTATCATATAGCACTTCCCATTCTCCTTCAAGTTCATAACCTTTTCTCACTGACTGTGCATATGCATATATGTACATATACACATACACAAACACATATACATATACAATGTTTGGTCTATATAATGTGATCTGTATGCATGTTTTCAGGACTGGTCACTTGTCACTGGGCAATCATCCCACAGGTCTTTTAGATTTGCCTTCAGCTCTTGAGCTCAGAGGTTTTAGGGAAGAATTAAAAACCTGCAGAAATTATTGGAATATAAGCATTGGAGAGTTCACCAGAACATGTTTAGTTCACTCTAGAATTTTAGTGATCGACAATCATCACACACACACACACACACACACACACACACACACACACACACAAATAGAACTCCGTCCTTTTCCTCAATGACTCCTGATTTCTTTTGAATGATTTTTGTTTGCTTGAGAAGCTAAGGAGGTATGTTGCTCCTTCACACCTGTGCATCACAAGACTCTATATTAGGTTCTTTTTAAAAAAGCTAAAAAGAAGTAATTTTCTTAATTTGATGAAATCAAACCATCAGCATGTGGAATCTGGGGTCCCTGTGTCTTTACCGGAGCGGCTTTCTCACGGTGTTCTGGGTTTTAGGTGCTTCTTTTGTTCATCTTGATTGAGATATTTTGCTCCACATTCAAGAAAATTTGAAAAATTTGTCAATTCTGTATGTGTGCAGGTACACATATGTATGCATATATGTGTAGGTGTGTACATGTGTATATGTGCGCATATGTACATCCATGTGTGAATTTTTGTTCACATGCATTTGTGTACACTTGTGTGTGCATACATGCACGTGTATATGTACCCCTATCCATTTCCTACCTATACAATAGGCAATGTGCATATTTTTACAAAGATTATTGACTGAGACGAGTTGATACTGCCATTTTAAATGTTTCCTTTAATATATTAGACATCAAGCACTTGAGAGAGTATTTGTGGTACATAGAATATGTCCCTCAATGATGCCTGTGCCCCAATTCTCAGAAATTTGTAAATACAATACTTTAAAAGTAAAACTGACTTTCAGTTTCAAGACTTTCTGATGAAGCCATTGTCCCAGGTTTTCTCACAAAAAAGTTTCAATATAATCACAAATGTTCCTGTGTCACTTCTTGCTATGTCCTTACTCTCACAAAGTCTCAGTGTCTCAGGCTGTCCTTGAACTCACTACGTAGCTAAGGATGACTTTGAATGGGTAATCCTCTCAACCCTATTACGAAGGGTTTGTACTGTTTCCTTGGTTATATTTTTAGACTGGATCTCTCTAGGTATCCTTGCCTGTCCTGGTACTTGTTATGCAGATCAAGATGGTCTGGAACTCACAGAGATACAAGTACTTCTATCTCTTGAGTACTGGGACTAAAAATATTCATCACTACACTAGACTCACAAAGGTTTTAAAAAAGAAGATGGAAATGGAAAATGGGGTTTAAAGCTAGAGAGAAAGATGACAGAATCAAGCATCAGAATGATGCAATTCTGGCAAAGGGCTGTAAGAAGGTAGCCTGTAGAAAATGGAAAGGTCTAGGAACATTCTCCCTGGAGTCCCCAACAGACACAATTCTACCTCATTTTAATACAAGATAAGACTTGTTTCTGCACTTCTTGCCTCCAGAATTTTAAGATAACAAATATGTGCTTTTTAAAAGCTACTTTGTAGTGATCTTTACAGCAGCAATAGAAAAGTAATACATTATTCATGCTGTATTGTGAACCTAAGGATAATTTCACATTTTCATATAATAACACAACATGAGCATTGCAGAAGAATGGGTCTTAATAAAAAGAATAGAATCTAGAAAAAAAAAAGACAGCAACTGCCCCAACTGAATCAGATGAGTCAGAATTATTACTCAATGTTAGAGTCATAAATGTTAATTGGGGCCAAGCATGCTGGCTCTTACCTTTATTGCCAGCACTTAGGAAGAGATAGATGAGAAGAATCTCTGTGAGTTCAAGTCCAGAGTATTGTCTATTTAATGAGTTCAGGACAGCCAAGGATATATAGAAAGAGTTGTCTTAACAACACCCCCCACACCAAAGAAGAAAAAAATAAGTATTAATTGGTACAGCTTAGCATTAGAGTTTTTAAAAGATATTCTTTTAAAAGAAGAATGAAGATGTAGTTACTATTTTAGGATCATTCCTTCCACTTTAGGGAAATAGATTATATTAATGAAATCTTCATGTTATTGTATTCACTCTGTCTCTGAATTAAAGTAAGCCTCCTTAATTTGCACCACAGTGGGCACATTGAATATAGGAAACAAAGCTCCAAAACTCAGAAGGAGTGGTCCCACTGCCTCTCTTTCTGTTATCTAGTCTCTAGTCTAGTGACCCAAGAATGCTCTGACCAGTAGCCTAATGCTCTGGATTCCAACTCTCAAAACTCTAAAAGATTAGTCTTTTTTTTCCAGTTTTTATTTTATGTGCATTGGTGTTATGCCTGCCCGTGTGTCTGTGTGAAAGTGTCTGATTTTGGAGTTACCGACAGTTGTGAGCTACCATGTGGGTGCTAGGAATTAAACCCAATTACTCTGAAGGAGCAGCCAGTGCTCTCACCGACTGAGCCATCTCTCTATTCCCAAGGACTAGTCTTAAGTTACAATAAGTTCCTGAAACATACTATGCTTAGACTGATCCCAGAAACTGCGGAACAAACACTGGTGTCATTTCTCATTACAATTAAATAGCAATTCTCTTGTGATTGAGCCCAGTGATACAGATTCTTTTAATTACCATTATTCTTTCACAGTTAACCTCAATTTAATAAACATCACCCTATAACAATTTTATTTATTGACTAAATCACTATCTTAGGCATTGTTTTGGAATACAGAGAGGAGTAAGCCTTGTCAATTGCTTCATGAAGATGAGATATAAACAATGAGCCTTAGTTATTGGGAAATATATGAATCTTGTAAAGTAAAGGCTCAGTGTTGACTAATTCTCATTGGCAAAATAAGTCACATGCAACGAAGTCCAAGAATGCAAAATGCAATGTGGGGAGGACCAGCACTGATGTCCTAGTAAGGCTTTTCACATACCCAGGGAACTTTTCAAAGGAAGATTTATTTGGGCTCATAGTTTACAAAATTTTAGCCCCATGGTGGGTTTTGATGTGGACATTAACTGAGAGAGAATATCATGGAGGCAAGAGTGCCGAGGATCAAAACTGCTCAAGTTGTGATGCTAGGAAGCAAAGGTAAAAGGAAGAGGGGCTAGAGGATCCGCTACATCTTTCTGAGGCAGGACATCAGAGACCTACTTCCTCCCACTAGGGTTTGTCCCCTTTTTGCCACATTCCAAAAATACCATATTAAGAACTCATATAGGGGTTCGTTCATTGATTGAATTAGAGTGCATAAGATCTCATTACTTCTCAAAAGTTTCTTGCTGGCAACAGAGCCTATGGTGGAGAGACCACATTTAAAGCATGATAGATGAATTTAAACTACCCATCCCATATTGACTGAAGATTCAGTTTCTCCTAGAAAAAAAAAATGGAGCAAATGAAAAAGACATTGATACTTAAAATATCCTTAGGCTAAAGCCAGGTTTAAGGCAATCATTCTGCAAATTTTACATTTTAAATATTAACTACATTTTTATTCTATTTCTTCTGCTAATAATTTCTTCCTTTCCTATCACACAGCCATATCTCTCCTTTCTATAAGGCATAAGGACCTATACATATAATGTAAGCATGCGGGAGGTAGAGGCAGGAGGACTAGGAATTTAACACGCACATTCACACACAAACAATCATATTAATTAACTCATTACTTGCAGCTATCTTAACTAACATGCCTTATTAAGAACTATGGATAAATTAGTAACTGTAAAAATGATGGATGTGTTTCCTTCTACTGGAAGAAGTTCATGGATGAAATAGAGTTCATCACTTGTACAAATACACAAATATTATTTTAAGACATAATAAAGAGAAGTATCTGGTGCTCTGGAAGTTTGTGATAGGAGTAAGAGACAGCTGAGATGGCTGCATGAAGTCTCTCCAGGAACTGATAACTTGAGCTAAAATAGAACTACGTTACAATTATTTGTGTGAAAAGGTAAATAAGGGGAGGAAAGGGTGCCAGTGAGAGGGCAGAGTGCACAAAGGGTCAGATCAACAGGGTGCTGACAAACACTATGTAGGTATGGGCTAATGAGAAGTCATCAACTGTCCTAATGATGCTGGAAAACAAAGCTTAGAGTGTTCAGGATCACACAGTGATTCCAACCTTCCAACTGTATCAGTGGGAAGTCATTGAAGGAGATGCAATAAATGGAAAAATTAAAGGTCATTTTGCTATTTGAAAATTGTTATTGGGTGTGCAGAATGGTTATATAGAGGGTGTCATAGCTGAAGCCCACTGTGTAGAGACACATACCCATAGCTCTAAGTTTTTTCTCTCTGTTAATCTCTCTCTCTTAATTTGAATTGAAGAGATATCAAGGAAGACTCTGAATAGCTCATTATTGTAACTAAATATCTGGTATCCCCTTTGTTGAAATACAGAAAAAACAAGTATTTTATGGATTGGGAGGGATAACACTGAGTTCAATTGTTTACAGGATGCTTTGTTGGGACCATGACCTATGCCTCAAGCAGTTCTATGGACTAGCTCTGGATTCCCAAAACAAGGCTGAACAGGAGAGATAAATGTAAGGGATAGATGTTATAGATGCCAGACATGGAATCACCTGATGAGAAGTTAAAGAATTCGAGGGCTGAAGAACTAAAAACTGAGACCTATGTGGAACTCAGGTCAGAGAAGAAATAATTAATTCAGAGCAATATTGTTCTGACGTGATTGCAGAAGGATTTCTGGATCCTTTGTAAGGTATCTTTTATTGAAGATAAATGTACTGAGGTAGTACAAGAGGGTAACATTAGGCAAAAAAAATGTACTAAAAGGATGACCATACACTCAAAGACAGAAGAGACAAATTGGAGGACAGAGAGTACTGAGAGGAAAAAATATATATCTTTGAAGCCTTAGAAATTCTCTCGTTGTTTTCAGTATTCAGAATACTTTGCATATCTTGAAAGCACATTGAATTCTTCTACTGGATTATTGCTCTGCCCATACCTAGGGAATAAATGAAGAAGATGATTTTTTAAATATTTATTTTATTTTGTTCATGTAACTCAGGTTGCTGTTGAAATCCTGATCCTCCTGCCTCTACCTCCAAGTGCTTAAATTATATGTATGGGCCACTATGCCTTATAAAAAAATAGAGAATTTTCAAGGTGAATTTAGCCAGAACCTGAGTTTTAGACTTTACTCTGGTAAATGTATTTCACACCTCCACAGACTCATGAATATACTGACTACCTAGTATGGAATAGCCAGTCTGTACCTTCAATATCATTCTAAAAGAAAACTGTTTTTTTCTTACTTTCCTAGCTTCCCAGAAATTTTCAGAAAACAGCAAAGTGAGCTATTTTAACTAGAGAAATGTTTTTTATAGGATTCCTTGAATTTACTGAAGTAAGTTGTCTTTGGAAAATTAAGTGAATGAAGAAAATATGAACAACCCATGGGAGAAAATGAAAAGTTCAGAAATAGTGTTGTAACAGAGATTGCTTCTGTGAGCCATGGGAAGTGAATTCAAGTAGAGTCACGATTTTGGCTTTTAGACCTAAGAAGTATTAGTCACAACACTAACATGTCAGATTTTGGTTTAAGGACATCTTAACCAGCTGGTGGATATATACATGAGAAATAAGAAAAGAATTTATTTTTCTTTTTATTTCAGTGTGTGAAAAGATATTTCTTTCTACTAGTTATAGAGAATGGAAAAATCTAAAATCAGCACATCAATAGATATGGCTTGAGCTGACAGTGGGTTTCATGGCCTACAAGAGTTGACATATCTTTCTTCTCTTCTCCCCTTTCTTTCTGTCATAAAGTTAGCCTTGAATTTGTGATCTACCTGGCTCAACTCAGCATTCAGTGTTGGAATTATAGCTCTGTGCCACATACCAGGATAAACTGTCTAAAAGAACACAAATCCCTTTTATAAGACCTTTATCCTCCTTCTTGATTACCTGCCAAACACTCCATATCCAAATGCTATTAATTCTAAGAATTAGCTTTCAGGATGTGAATTTTACATTCAGTCCATGACATCAAGGAAAAACTATGTATTATTTGTGTGTGTGTGTGTGTGTGAGAGAGAGAGAGAGAGAGAGAGAGAGAGAGAGAGAGAGAGAGAGAGAGAGAGAGAGAGAGAGAGGAGAGAGAGAGAGGGGGAGAGAGAGACACTATGGTACACTTCTATATCGTGTATATACTTGTGTGTGTGTGATGTTTATATATATTCAAAGAGGTTAGAGGAGAACTTTTTTGTCTTATTCTCTTCAGACAGGGTCTTTCATTAAATCTGGTGCTAGACTGATGTCCAACAAGACCTACCATCTTCCTGTCTGTGTCTCATGCTTATACAGCAAGAACACTTATCCACTGAGCCATATCTCCAGCCTAGATAATTTAAATAAAGATGCTTGTTTAGCTAAAACAATACTGTACAATAATGTAACTTCTGGAGGTATCACCATTCATGATTTGAGGTTATACTACAGAGCAATAGTAATAAAAAAGCACATGGTATTGGTATAGAAACAGACAAGTTGATTAGTGGAATTGAATCAAAGACCTAAAAATATACCCAGATACCTACAAATACTTGACATTTGACAAAGAAGCCAAAATCATACAATGGAAAAATGAAATCACCTTTAACAAATGGAAATGGTGTTGGTCTAACTGTATATCTCTACATAGAAGATGCAAATAGACTCATATCTTTCACCCTGCACAAAATTTCAAGTCCAAGTGGATCCTTCGACATAAAATCAGATACACTAAAGCTAATGGAAGAGAAAGTAGGGGACTGTCTTGAACTCACTGGTAAGGAGACAGTTTCCTGAACAGAACACCAATAGCTCAAGCAGTAAGATCAACATTTAATAAACGGGACTTCAGGAAACTGAAAAACATCTGCAAGGCTAAGGACACCATCGATAGGACACAACAGCAGCCTACAGATTGGGAAAAGATCTTTACCAACCCTACATACAACAGAACTAATATCCAAAATATACAAAGAACTCAAAAAATTAGGCAGCAACAAAGCAAATAACCTAATTAAAAATTGTGTTCAGAGCTAAAAAGAATTCTCAACAGAGAAATCTCAAATGAGCAAGAAATGCTAAAAGAATGTTCAACCTCCTAAGTCATCAGGGAAATGTAAATCAAAATGACTCTGAGATTCCATCTCAGACCCATGAAACTGGCTAAGATAAAAACCTCAAAGGACAGTACATGCTGGAGAAGATGTGGAGCAAGGGGAGTGCAAACTGGTACAATGTCTTTGGATATCAACTTGGGGGTTTCCCAGAAAATTGGGAATACTTCTACCCCAAGCCCTGGGGTACACCACTCCTGGGCATATACCCAAAAGAAGCCCACTATACCACAAGGACACTTGCACAACTATGTTCATAGCACCTTTCTTTGTAATAGCCGAAAACTGGAAACAACCTAGATGTCTCTCAATTGAAGAATGAAGAAATAAAATGTGGTACATTTATATAGTGAAATACTATTCAGCTGTTAAAAAAAAAAGGACATCATGAAATTTGCAGGCAAATGGATGGAATTGAAAATATCATCCCAAGTGAGCTAACCCAGATGCAGAAAGACATGCATGGTATGTATTCACTTATAAGTGGACATTAGCCACAAAGTACAGGATAACCATACTACAATTCACAGAAACAAGGAAACCAAGTAACAAGGAGGGCCCAAGGGAGGATGTGTGACTCTCACTCAGAAGGGGAAACACAATAGTCATTAGAAGTGGAGGAAGGGAGGGAACTAGGTGGAGAAGGGGCAAGGAGGGGAAAGAGAGTGGGGATCAGGTGTGGGAGAGGGGTGTGTGTGAGAGAGAGGTCTGGAAGTGAGAAAGGCAATCGATGGGTGGTATCTCTGATAATAACTGCAGACCAGAGGCAGGGGAGGATCCAGAGAATCTATGGGGTGACCCTAGCTGAGACTCCTATCAGCAGAGTACATGGAGGTTGAAGTGGGCTCCTGCTATAGCCAGATGGGACTTTCAGTGGAGGGAGGAGACATTAACCCACTCACAAAGTCTTCAACCCAAAGTTTGTCCTACTTACAAGATGTACAGGTATAATGATGAGCAGAGATTGAGAGAATGGCCAACTAATGTCTGGCCAACTTGAGACCTATTCCATGGGAAAGAGCGAGTGCCCAAGACTATTAGTGATACTCTGGTATGCTTGTAGGCAGGAGCCTAGAATAACTGTCTCCTGAGGGGCTTCATCCAACAGAAGACGGAAACAGAGGCAAAGATCCATAACTAAACATCAGGCAGTGCTCAGGAGTCTTGTGGAAGAGTAGGGGATCATGTAGGCTCACAGAAATTGAACCACCAACCAAAGAGCTGGCAGGGGCTGGACTTAGGCCCTCTATACTTTTATAGCAGATCCCCTAACAACTAGAGTAGATGCTGCCTCTGACTCAGTTGCCTGCCTTTGGATCTGCTTTCCCTGACTGGACTATTTAGTTGGGACTACCTAATGGGAGAGGATGCACTTAGGCCTACTTAGATTGAATGTCCCAGGGTAGGGTGGTACCTAAGGGGGGAGCCTCCCCTTCTGTGAGAAGAAGGGAAGGGGATAATGGGGAAGGAATTTATAATAGTGGGACTTGGAGGAGTGGAGGGACTGTGGGTGATCGGGATATAAAGTGAATAAATAAATTAATTAATTTTTAAAGTGATGTTGTTCTAGAGGAAGATATATTCTATTAGTTGAATAATTCTTGCTTTGTTTGGGACATACCTCATTAGTGCCCTTGAGGTCCTAGTGTGTTATATAATCTGTGATTTGTGTGAACTTCAAATACAAGAATCCTTAAACACTAAACTATTACCAAGAGTCAGATTAAGGCAAGAAGACATGAGAGCTTCACCTTTGGGTTTCCACATTCCTTCATCATATCACATAGCAGTATATGTAATTAATTTTCAATGAATGTCATTTTTAAAGTAGGATCAAATATGAATTGATGACTAGGAATATTCATTCTGTACCATTTATTTTTTTTCCTGCAGGGCACCTTTCTACAGGTGAAGCATTGCTAGCCTAGGAGGCTCTGTTGAGTACTGCCAACAGGGTTAGTCAGCCTGTACTAGTCCCTGCTGGTGATACAACTACTCATTGCTCTTCCCCTGCTGGTCAGCAGTTACACCACACTTGTCTTCTTTGGCCCGTGAAAGGGCAGGAGCTACTAAAGTGAAATTCATTGAAATGTTATCTCTTAGAAGGGAAACAAGAAAAATGTAGAGAGTAACAAGAGCTCTTTGGTATAGAAGAAGTGACACTAGAGTTCTATAACTAGGCTTTGGAATATCTTCACACAATATTTGCCAGCTAACATTGAGGACACATTCTTTTATACCCTCTAAATCTGGAGGTATTTTCACAGTGTTAGAAATATATTCAATTTATTCGACAAGGATTGTGTAGTATAAATATTCATTACTGGTCACTACAATGAATAGAGGCCACGCAATACATATGAGAATCATTCTGGCTGAAGTATTTGTACATTTTCTCTCTCTCTCTTTTTAATTAGATGTTTTCTTTATTTATAATATCTCCTTTCCCAGGTTCCCCTCCAAAAGAAAAAATAAAAATAAAAATAAAAAATAAAATAAGAAATAAAATAAAATAACACAAACTAAAACAATCCCCTGTTCCCTCCCCCCTCCTCCTGCTCACCACCCCACCCTCTCCTACTTTCTGGCCCTGGCATTCCCCTACACTGGGGCATAGAACCTTCACAGGGCCAAGGTCCTCTCCTCTCATTGATGACCGACACATAGGCACAGGGGAGATTTTGCTGAACAGAACACCAATAGCTTATGCTCTAAGATCAAGAATTGACAAATGGAACTTCATAAAATTGCAAAGTTTCTGTAAGGCAAAAGACACTGTCAATAGAACAAAACAGCAACTAACAAATTAGGAAAAGATCTTTACTAATCCTGTATCTGATAGAGGGATAATATCCAATATATACAAAGAACTCAAGTAGAAACTTGACTTGACTCCAGAGAAACAAATAACCCGATTAAAAAATAGGGTACAGAGCTAAACAAAGAATTCTCAACTGATGAATACCAAATGGCTGAGAAGCACTTAAAGAAATGTTCAACATCCTTAGTCATCAGGGAAATACAAATCAAAACAACCCTGAGATTCTACCTCACACCAGTCAGAATGGCTAGGATAAAAAACTCAGGTGACAGCAGATGCTGGCGAGGTTGTGGAGAAAGAGGAACACTCCTTCATTGCTGGTAGAATTGCAAGCTGGTACAACCACTCTGGAAATCAGTTTGGCAGTTCTTTCGGAAATTGGACATAGTACTACCAGAAGACCCAGCTATACCACTCCTGGCATATACCCAGAAGATGCTCCAACATGTAATAAGGACACATGCTACATTATGTATTTGTACATTTTAACAGTAAAAAAAATAGAAAATTTACCACATTTGTCTCTTAACTCTAGGAAGATTGAAAACACCTTTGCCTAGAAAAAAGACTATATTAAGGTGTCTACATTTTTAATGCATTACAATATGACTAGAAAGAAGACAATTATATAAAAAAATGACTTAAAGCTATTTAGTATTCATAAAACACAGGAAGAAAACAGTAGAAATAGATATGACCTGCATATTGTTTAAGGAATGTGAGTGTACACCAAGGATTATTCCCTTGGGGCTGGTTTATATTAAGATAATGAATTAGATTTATTTTATTATTATATTCATGTAGTTATAAAGTTTTGTGTTCTTTAAGGAAATAATTTGTATACCATTAGAATAAATGAATTTTTATTGAGTAAATGATTCTACAGTTGAGTTATTTTTATCACTATAATTTATTTTCAAAAGATTTGTGTTTGAATAATAAATCATACTCACCTAAGCATAATGGTAGTAAAACTTACATTTGTTATTTTATCATCATTAAATAAAATTAGTTTCATTTTAATTTTTTTCCGGTTTTGTTTTGTTTCATTTTTAAGATTTTTTAAAACATTTTTTAATATTATTTTTTGTACATTTTTAATTAAAAAGGAAATTTTTATTACTAGGGGTTAGACTTAGAGTCTTGCACATGCTAAAAAAGTACTCTTTCACAAGCTGCATTCTCGGTCTGTCTAGTAAATCATAGGCTGATCTAAATAATATTATGTATTATCATGAAAATAATAAAATTCAGAGACGTAATTTAGGTCAAATGTTTAAATTTATCATTATTTAGAAAGTTGTTTCCAAATAAATGTTTATATAAGAAGGCAAGTTATATTTTATGAATATTCTGTTTTCCATTTCATATTGCAGTAACATAGTACCATAGGATGAGTGACATCATGAGCAGAAGTTGTTTGGTTTGCAGTAAAAGAGACTGGTTGAGACCACAGGGTTCAGGATGGTTGTTACATGATTTATATACAGCATAGCTACGTATGAAAGATAGGTCAAGTTTATATTCAATACTGGTGTTTGACAAAGGTCTTTTTGTGAATCATTTTATGGTGAAGGTAGTGAAAGGGAGAAGGGGAGAGAAAGAGAGAGACAGAGAGACAGAGAAACAGTTTCAAATTTCTGTCTTCACTTACGACTATAAACCCACTCACAAAGGAGGGGCCCTGTGACCTAAAGTCACTTTTCAAAAAAAAAAAATATCTGTTTTACTATTTCATGTTTGTGTGCTTGAATATATGTATGAGTACTCTGTGCAGAAACCAGGGAGGCTAGAAGAGGGCTAAGATCCCCTGGAATTGAACTTGCAGACAGTTCTGAGCCATATTGTACATACTTGGAACTACAGGGTCCTCTGCAAGAGCAGCCAGTCCTCTTAATCACAGAGACATCCCTCTAGCACCCCAATCCCTCTGACTGGCCCTACCAGGAGTCCAACCAACTTCCACCTCTGTTACACTGACAATGAAAACTGAGTATAGGGAACATTCAAAATGCAGCAGTAAACTTTTGGGCTGTACGAAATCTGATAATTTCATAAAATAGTCCAGTTAAATTTTCTTTTCACAATGCAAGCTACGGCTACATTGGATAACAACATATTCAGTCAGAAACTTACAAAAGGTTTGATTGCTTGCAGGGGACAGAAACGGAGCATTTTTTAGTTACTTCACATATCATGCTAGAAATATTTTTAAGTTTTAAATCAAAACACACTTCTTTAAAGAAGTAATGGAGATGTGGTTGTCACCATGGAAACAAGAATTCCCTAGTAACCTCTGAATTCTCTTCTTGATAACATTTTTTTTCTCTATATATAGGGCACTAAATATCCTATTTAAAAAATCAAGGCATTTTTTAAATCAATAACTAGCTTGAAACCTATTGGAGTTATTTTTATTATTTCTTTCACAAAGCCAAGCAACGAGGGGTGAAAAGAAAACAAAACAAAAATCACCATAAATCTAATAGAGCAAAAAGAAACTGTTCCAAGGGGAACTCTTTATCTCATCAACATACAACACAATTGTTTAGGAAAAACAAAGGAAGAAAATGAAATGGCAAAACTTTCTTTTGAAGATTTGTTTAAAACATATTGTTTACTTCTTTGGGTCTGCATATTGTAATGTGGTTATTCTATACGTTATGACTAATAATCAATTTATCAGTGAGTATGTACCATGCATGTCCTTTTGGGTTTGGGTTACCTCACTCAGGAGATATTCTAGTTCTTGTCTGTGGATTGTAGTGTGGCATTCTATGTTTTATGGATAATATCTACTTATAAGTGAATACATTCCATGGATGTCTTTCTGAGTCTAGCTGACTCACACAAGATATTTTCTAGTTCTATCCATTTGCCGGCAAATTCATGATGTCCTTGCTTTTAATAGCTGAGTAGTTTTCCATTGTACAAATTAACCACAGTTTCTTTATCTATTTTTCTGTTGAGTGGCATCTGAATTGTTTTCAGTTTCTGGCTATCAAGAATAAAGCTGCTATGAGCATAGTTGAGCAAGTGTTCTTGTGAGATAGTGTAGCATCTTTTGTGTATATGCCCAGGATTTGTATAGTTGGGTCTTGAGGTAGAACTATTCCCAATTTTCTGAGAAATTGCCAAGTTGACTTTCAAAGTGGTTATACAATTTGCACTCCCACCAGCAATAGAGGAATGTTCCTTTTGTTCCACATCCTCTCCCATGTGTGCTGTCCCTTGAACTTTTGACTTTAGCCCTCTGATCAGTGTAAGGTAGAATCTCAGAGTTATCGTTTTTTGTTTGTTTGTTTTGTTTTGTTTTTTGAGACAGGGTTTCTCTGTGTAGCTCTGGCTGTCCTGGAACTCACTCTGTAGACTAGGCTGGCCTCGAACTCAGAAATCTGCCTGCCTCTGCCTCCCAAGTGCTAGGATTAAAGGTGTGCGCCACCACCGCCTGGCTAAGAGTTATCTTGATTTGGATCTCCCTGATTACTAAGAACATTGAATCGTCTTAAAATACTTCTTGGTCACTAGAAATTCCTCTGTTGAAAATTCTCTGTTTAGCTCTATACTCCATTTTTGAAATTAAGTTATTTGCTTTGTTGGTGCCTAATTTCTTGAGTTTTATATATTTTAATATTAGAGCCCTGTCAAATGTATGATTGGTGAAGATATTTTCACATTAGGCTGTTATTCTGTCCTATGGACGGTGTTCTTTGCTTTATAGAAGCTTTTCAGTTCCAATTTATTAATTTTTGATCTTATTGCCTAAGCTATTGGTGTTCTGTTCAGGAATTTGTCTTCTGTACCAATGAGTTCAAGGCTATTCTCCACTTCTTATTCTATGAGTTAATGGATCTGGTTTTATGTTGAGGCCTTTAATCTACATGAACTTGAGCTTTTTGAAGGGTGATAGATATGGGTCTATTTGCATTCTTCTACACACCAATATCCAGTTAGAGCAGCACCATTTGTTGAAGATGCTCTCCCTGTTCCCTTGTATGGATTTGGTTTCTTTGTCAAAAATCAATCAATATATATATATATTTTAATTCTGTTCCATGGATCAACCTGTCTGATGCTATACCAAAACCATGCAGTTTTTATTATTATTGCTTAGAAGTACAAGTTGA
Organism: Mastomys coucha; assembly: GCF_008632895.1. Taxonomy (NCBI): domain Eukaryota; kingdom Metazoa; phylum Chordata; class Mammalia; order Rodentia; family Muridae; genus Mastomys; species Mastomys coucha. The sequence goes on along the minus strand of NW_022196896.1, from coordinate 94,056,546 downwards.
AGCCAGGGATATCTCCAGATCCTTTCTTTTCTTTCTTTCTTTCTTTCTTTCTTTCTTTCTTTCTTTCTTTCTTTCT
>NW_022196896.1:94054424-94056460 GCF_008632895.1 Mastomys coucha | reverse complement strand
GTACAATTGTTTTAGTTACCCTGGGTTTCTTGGTTTTACATATGAAATTGGAATCTCCATATGCGTTGGAATTTTGATGGGAATTGCATTGAATCTGTAAATAAAATGGCCATTTTCACTATGCTAATCCTACCAATCCATGGGCACGAGAGATCTTTCCATCTTCTTATATCTTCAGTTTCTTTATTCAGAGACTTGCAGTTCTTGTCATAACCAGGCTTTTGTCTGCTTGGTTACAGTCACACCAAGATATTTTATATTATTTGTGGCTTGTTATTTGTAGCTATTATGAAGGGTGTTTGTTGTTTCCCTAACTTGTTTCTCATCTCATTTATCATTTGTAATGAAGCCAAAAATAAAAGGCTCAAGGGAGGATGCTTGAATCTTTCTGAGAAGGAGAAAAAATTAGATATCAGAGGTGGGTGGAAGGAGGGAACTGAGTGGGAGAAGAGATGGGCAGGGGAACGTGTAGGAAAACCAGGTATGAGAAGAGCAGGATAGAACATAAATCGACACTGGTGGCAGAAGAGGGGGCCACCATTAGGACATGTCAGAGACCTAGGACAGGAGGAGGTCTCAGGGAGTCCATGAGGGTGACGTTAGCTGAGAATGCTAGTAGTAGAGGAAATGTAGCTGGAAGTAGCCACCTCCTGTAGCCAGGCAGGACTCTCAGTGGAAGAATAAGGACAGCAACTCACTTAAAACCTTCTACCCAAAATGTGTCCTGCCTACAAAATCTGCATGGAGAAGATGGAGCAGAGATGGAGGGAATGGCCAACCAATGACTCTCCCAAGTTGAGACACATCCCAAGGGCAAGAGCCAATACTTGACACTATTAATGATACTTTGTTATCCTAGCCTACCTGTTTTCTGAGAGGCTCCATCCAAGCAATTCATGAAATCGAATGCAGAGACCCACGGGCAAACATTGGATGGAACTCAAGGAGTCTTGTGGAAGCATTGGCGGAAGGATTAAGGGACCTGAAGAGGATAGTGAATCCACAGGAAGATAAACAGAATCAACTAACCTATACCCTTGACGGCTCCCAGAGATTGAACTACTAACCAAAGAGAATACACAGGATGGACCCAGGCCCCGCTCACATATGTAGTAGAAGTGCAGCTTGGCCTTCATACTGGTCTCCTAACAACTGGAATGGGCACAGTCTCTGAATTGGTTGCCCACCTGTGAATCCTGTTCCCCTAACTGGGAGGCCTTGCCTAGCTTCAATGGTAGTAGATGTACCTATTACTGCAGTGAGTTGATGTGCAAGGGTGGGGTGATACCCAGGGAGGGCCCCCCTTTCCTAGAGAAGAATGTAAGTGGGACTATGAAGAAGAGCTGTGTGAGTGGGGAACCAGAAGGAGTGGGGCTGATACTGAGATGTTAAGTAAATAAGTTAATAAAAACATGTTTTATAATCTTAAGCAGAGAATAGTTCAGATAGCTATAGTACATTATAACATGAAAGTGTAACTTAGAAATTAAATGTATATTCTTCATATTTGCTTTTACCAAACAGCACAGTAATTTAGGAATCTCTGGAAGACTTCTTGAAAATAAGGGAAGGGAGGACACTGTGTGTTGTGCAAGCACCTACATTCTTCAAGCTCTTCTTTCACCTGCATCTCTTTTCCTGCTCCATCTCAGCAGCATTGTAGGAGGATTTTCTAGATAATGTGACTTTATGCATGTGTTAACCCATCATTCTGAAAACCTGTACCTCTGTCTTCATCATTTAAACTATATTGTTACTTTAGAAATCCTTCAGTCTTTAGTATATACCACAATTACTTTATCTTGTATTTTCATATTAATATATCTCCAGAGAGCCTGATAGAATTAAGTAAACTGAATTATTTAATTAAGTTAACCTTAACAACAAATACGGGGCTAGATGAAAAATTACAAAGCAGGGGAGATGCGTCTTTAACATAGAAAGTTTGAAGCTTGTTTAAAAGTCAACTTTGTTTTGATTTGCATTTCCCTGATGACTAAGGATGTCGAACATTTCTTTAGGTGCTTCTCAGCCAT
>NW_022196896.1:94045450-94052356 GCF_008632895.1 Mastomys coucha | reverse complement strand
TAAAATAAATAAATAAATAAATAAATAAATAAATAAATAAAAGTCAACTTTGAAAGGTCATAAAGAGGAGATAGTGGCAGGACTGAGAGTGATCCTTCTGATTAAAACTAAACAAAAACCAACCGACATTGAGGAGTAAGCTGAGACTGAAGAAGAAATGCACTGTTTGTGGGTACTGTGTTTTGTTACACGGTCGCACTATGTAGTGCTGGCTGATGGAGGAACCACTGTGTAGGTCAGGCTGGTCTTGAGCTCACAGAGGTCTACCTGCCACTGCCTCCTCATTGCTGGGAGTATAGATCTGTACCACTATCAGGCTGGAAATGGATTTTCTATTAGAAAGGGATGGCAATCAGGAAAGCTATGTTGTATAAAGTAGCACTTTATTGGACAGGAATCTACACGGCTAGCCACCTTAGATATTCTCTATAGCATCTACCCTCTAGTTCACTATGGAAGTGGAGAAAGATGAAGAAGATGATCTCAGTGAATGACTCAGGGTAGGGAAGACTTGGGGCAGCTATGAAAGATTGGAGAATTCTGACTGTAGACATTAGAATGGATGCTGCATAGTGTCTAGACCCTAGATAGACAGAAGACTGGACTGGTGGGGGAAGACCCGTACTCTTGGCATATTCTCTAATAACTGAAGGCTAGAACCTTGCTGCCATGGTGCAATAGAAACAAACAATTGTAGACACAGACACTGAAGAATCACTATTTGCTGAAGCAATACCTTTTAAAAACCATTGAGTTTTTCAATTACTTTACCTCACTGGAAACTTATCTCTAACCTCATTTTATGAGATGGTGATTTGACCCACAACATGATTTCTTCTTTGTTTACAAGATATACTGTATTTAGGTTGCTTGATTTATTATTTTCTTAATTCTTAGCAGTTTTGTATTTATTTATTTGATTTGCTGTACCTGTTAGAATATGGAGCAAATAAATTTCCTATGCCAGAGAGACAGCTCAGTGGTTAACAGAACATGCTGCCCCTTTAAACAACTCAAACTAGCTTCCCAGCACCTATGTCGTATTACAGCTACTTGTAGCTCCAACTCCAGGAAATCTTTTTGTTCTGGTCTGCTTGGGGAGCTAAATTTATGTGCATAACCACCCCCTATATACATGATTAAAAATAAACCTTAATGAAAACAAAAACAAAAACAAGGGCTGATGAGATGGCTCAGCAGGAAAGAACAATGACTCTTCTTTCAAAGGTCCTGAGTTCAAATCCCAGCAACCACATGGTGGCTCAACCACCTGTAATGAGATCTGACGCCCTCTTCTGGTGTGTCTGAAGTCAGCTACAGTGAACAATAATAAATAAATCTTTAAAAAAAAATAACAAGTTAAACCTCGGCCTCAAATATTCCTGGAACATAATAGGAGCTCAATAAACATTGAAGTTTATTAATTGTTTATTTAAATAAGTAGTTATTTCAAAACCCTTGAGCATGAAATGACTTAACCTAGAAGTCAGTGTGGAAAAATAATGATAAAGTTATAAAGTATACATTCTTTACTCAGAATATGTGCATATGTGTGAGTGGTGAATTCATGCATGTTCACATGCATGTGGGCACATACATGTGTGGAGGTACATGCACCTGTGCGTATTTTCATGTAGAGAGGTTAGAAGTTTTTGTCAGATTTCTTTCTCAGTCACTCGTTACTTTATTTATTGAGCTCATCAATGCTAGCTATTCTAGTTAACCAGTTTACCCTAGACATCACTGTCTCTGCATTCCAAAATTTGGAATTACAGGTGGCCCCCCAAAACCTACCAAAATGTCACTTGGAACCAAGGGATCAGAACTCCTGCTTCACGGTTGCTTAGCAAATGCTTTACTTACTGAGTCACTTCCCCAGCAGAAAACATAGTCAGACCTAATCAGTATTCACAGATAATTGTCTTCTGTTCGTGTTAATTTGTTTAAGTTTTAAAATTCTGAGAACATATTTGTTGGCTATTTCAATTTCACAGTAGCTCTTCACTGTTGATGTTTTCATCTCTTGAATTTGAAACTAAACTTTTCTTTGCTATCTTGAGTATTTTCTGATCTCACTTTTATTCCTATTACATGGTTTTCTATGCACTATATCCTCTTATAAGGTGTGTTAAAATGTTTATCTATAGTACTTTCTACAGGATAACCAACCATGCTATAATCCACAGTCCAAAGAAACTGGGTAACAAGGAGGTCCCAAGGGAAGATTAACAATGTCACTTAGAAGGGGAAACTAAATAGTTATTAGAGGTGTGTGAAGAGGGAAAACTGGGTAGGAGAGGGGGTCAACTGGCATGGCAATCAGGTGTGGGGAGAGGGGGCAGTGGGAGAGCACTGGGAGTGAGAATGGAAATCCTCAGGGGGCATCAGAGATGTCTGTTGACTAGCTAGAGAGACAGGTCTGGGAGGATACAGGGAATCTATGCAGGTGACCATAGCAGAGATTCCTACCAGACGGAGATATAGTGACTGATGTGGCCACCTCCTGTAGACAGGCAGAACTACCAGTGGAGGGAGGGGGACATCAATCCATCCACAACACCTTCAACCCCAAAATTTTATTGCTTAGAAGATGTGCAGGGATAAAGAAGGACCAAAAACTAAGGGAACAATCAACCAATAACTGCCCTAACATGAGACCCATCCCATAATGAGAAAGACAACTACTGACATTATTAATGATACTGTGCTATGCTTACACATAGGAACCTAGTATAATTGTCTCCTAAGAGGCTTCATACAGCAGTAAATAGTGGCAGATACAGAGACCCACAGCCAAACATCAAGCAGACTTTGGGACTTCTTATTGGATGAGTGCAAGTGAGCAAGTAGGAAAGGTCAAGGATATCACAAGAAGACCAACAGAGTCAAATAATCGGCGACTGTGGAGGCTCATGAAGACTGAGTCACCAACTAGGGAATATGCAGGAGCTGGACCTAGACCCCTTACACATTTGTAGCAAATGTGCAGCTTGGCCTCCCTAACAAGTGGGCTCCCTAACAAGTGAAGTGGGAGCTGTCTCTGTTTCTGTTCTCTGCCATTGGATCCCCTCCCCCCTACCTGGACTGCCTGTGGGTGTCCCATGGGAGAGGGTGTCCCTAGTCCTGCTGGGACTAGAGGTCCTAGGGTGGGATGGTGCCCTAAAAGAAGTGGAGAAAACAATGGAGGGAGGGATATATAAGGGCCAGATTGACAAAAGAGGAGGAAGAGGGCAGTGGCCAGCATGTAAAGTGAAGAAAAATAAATAAATTATTGGAAAAAAAGAAATTCTACATAAAAGTTACTCATATTAACTTAAGCCAAACTTTAACTTGCATGTTGTGATTTTCAACAGATTAACAAGGCCTACACTTATCAATCTGAGTAGACATGTACTGAAAAACTAATGAGCCCTTAGTTGATGGATAAGAAAACTAAACCTATGGGATGAATGAATTGAGTCACTGAAGGCCAGTGAACTTCTAAAAGAAGGAGCAATGACCTTCTGGTACTTTTGTAAAAGGCTCACTATAGCACAGAACACACTTTAGTTATGGGTGTATGTTCTTGGAACTCCAGGGACTTTTATTATTTTCCAGGAATCTGAGCATGAACCATTTAGGGCTTCCAATGCAAACCAGAGGGCATTAAATTCTTTGTTTTTGTTTCGTACATATCATGCACTTTCTGTGCAAATGTTTTTCACATTAGTAGCTCTAAATAAGAGCTGGATGATTGTATTAACAGGGGTGCAGTCCATTGCCATGCAGCTAACTGGGGTAAACACTACGTAACACAAATCCTGAAAGTTTCCAGAATTCAATATCAAATAAGAAGACTTTTTCAATTAATACTTTTTCCATATAAAATTTTCTATTTAGCTAAAAGGCCTTGACAAATTATCAGGAGCATGCTGAAGTTCAGTGTTTATGAGCCAGGTAATCATATCTGCTTCTATTCTCTTGGGTCAGAAAGTATTGTGTACTTTAGAGAAAATTAAAAGTACGAAGTATAGTAGTTGGAAGATCTAGGCAATTCCAGGGGCTCATATAGTTAATTTGCACATAAGTAGACCAGTCACAATTTAGGAGTTTGCTGGGGAGTGGAAAATACACAGACAGAGTTGGGAAACCCAGGAATCAAGTACTATCACAAAATATTAAGAAAAGATAACTTGAGATGCCCTAGTTTTGAGGTGGATTTTGGTCCTCTTGTGTCTTCTTTGCCTCTTGGTTAGCTAAAAGAGAGTCTGTAGTCCTGCTACCTGGGACCTACTTTTTGTGGTTCTTACCTACTTCTAATTAAGAAAAACATGAAAGAAGCACTAGGTGCAGGTGAGAAAAACCATTATTTGTAATTAGTTTGCAACCTAATTAGTTTTCTGACCAAAAGCAAGTGACCTGACTTCCTTACCACACATTGCAATGTCTTAAAGACTTAATTTGAGACTCTTAGATAAGTTTTATATGATATTATTAACGTCCATAGCCCAATAAAGTGTGACACATAGTGAACATGCCACTTTCCACAAGCACTGAAATTAGACAATGAGAGTAACAGCTCAAACCATGATGGCTATCAAACTGAGTTTCCCTTTCCTATCCAAGTTTATCACAACAGATGAAGTTGGTCTGTGCTTCAGCTGACAGAACTCAGGGATTGAGGGAATCCCCTGATTACATAGCAAATAGGAAAGCAAGACAGCTCTTTAAACAATCGAGAAAAGTGACTTCAGTAAAACAGAGACTAGGAACTTAAAACCTTGATGCAATCAGGAAGAATTCTAGGGAGCAGAGAAAAAGCAGATCTGTGTGAATTCGAAGCCAGGCTGGTCTATATAGAAATTTCCAGGATAGTCAAAGCTACATAGTGAGAGCTTGTCTCAAAAAAAAAAAAAAAAAAAAAAAAAAAAAAAAAAAAAAAAAAAAAATCAAACCAAAAAAGGTACTATGAATAATAGCGAAAAATGTTACAGCTGGGAAATGAGAGAGTTTCAAAACAAAACATTTAAGTGTATGCACCGTAGAATGAATGAGAAAACACATACCACAGTATGACGAGCATATGGTAAATGAAAGACCCTACTCCTCGAAAACCACATTATTGTAAGGAAGGACTTCATTAAGATAAAATGTCTAGATTAAACGTAAAGAGAGAGAAATAATTGATTGCCCATGTCTGGGAAGTGGGAAGTAACAGGATTAAATAATAACAGTTTAAAGATAAATACTTCAAGGCAAATATACAAAGATGTATGGTAGCTAGTTGTTTAGTCCACAAGACTGGATATCTCAGTAGTCTCAGTGTGGTGTTGGAGTCCCAGGGAAGTCCTAGAGAGTCCAGTCTACCTTGGAATCAAGAAGTGGGTTCTGATACCAGTGAAGGAAAGGCTCGGGGAACAGAATAGATCAACATACCTCCGAGAGTATGGCTAGCAGACAAAAAACAAACACTTCCTTCCTCTGTGTCTTTTTATGGGGGCTGCCACCAGAAGGTATGGTCCCAATTTAGGATAGATCTTCTGGTCTTAGATGGTTCAGATTTAGGGTAGGTTTCCCACCTCAAATAATTCAAAGAAGTAAAACCCTTCACAGGTGTACCTAGGTTTGAGGTTTTAGTTAGTTCTGGATATAGTCAAGTTCACAATCAAGATTAGTCATCACAACCAGGCAGTGGTGGCACATGCCTTTAATCCCCGCACTTAGGGGGCAGAAGCAGGCAGATTTCTGAGTTTGAGGCCAGCCTGGTCTATAGAGTGAGTTCCAGGACAGCCAGGGACTAAACAGAGAAATGCTGTCTTGAAAAACCAAAAAAAAAAAAAAAAAAAATTAGCCATCAGAGCTATAATGCTTGGATAACATTGTACATAAATGGTAAAGGAATGGATGCTATCAGAACTTTATATTAATTTCTTTTTTTATGAATCATCTGTATCACTTGTATCATTACCACTTCCATATAAAGTGCCACAAGAAGATGCCTCATTCGAATTTACTAAGTAGAGGAAAAGTGAGACTCTGAAGGTAGAAAAGAAGGAAAGTCTTTCTTCAGGGCCAGTCATTACTCAAAAGACAGGCAATGTGAGAACCACAGAAAGCCTTTGAGAATGATTAGTTTACAGGTCCAAAATGAGACAGCTTTTGAGCTTTGTTGGCCTTTGTCCACAGATCTCTGACAGTTAGAAACAGCTCCTATTAAAACACATCACAGGGAGTAACTGGGACCAGTGGGACTAGGCACACAGGAACTCTGCTAGCCCAGTGACTTGGGTTCCTTCCAATCTGTCTGGGTTAGTGTTCTGAGCAGACCTTGGGCACAAGCTCTGTAGCCTGTCCCACAACACACAGAGAAAGCCACACTCCCAGGTGATCTAACAAGCCCAGGATCCCAGAATTACAGGATCATAGAGACAGCTTGACTCTGAGGAGTTCTGACACAAGCAGGATCATAGGAAGGACAGGCTCCAGTCAGATTTAGCAAGGGTAGATAGCACTAGAGTTAACCAGATGGCTGAGGGCAAGTATAAGAAAATAAACAACACAGACCAAGGTCACTTACCATCATCAGAACCCAATTCTCCCACCATAGCAGGTCGTGGACACACCATCACACTGGAAACTCAAGATTCAGATCTAAAATCACTTATCATGATGATGATACAGGACCTTAAGAAAGACATAAATAGTACCCTCAAAGAAATACAGGATAACACAGGTAAAGAGCTAGAAGCTCTTAAAGAGGAAACACAAAAATCCCTTAAAGAATTACAGGAAAACACAATCAAACAGGTGAAGGAAATTACAAAACCATCCAGAATCTAAAAATGGAAATAGAAACAACAAAGAAATCAGAAAGAGAGACTACCCTGGAGATACAAAACCTAGGAAAGAAATCAGGAGCCATAGATG